>NW_026688125.1:303059-606118 GCF_030445035.2 Dasypus novemcinctus | reverse complement strand
AGGAACCCCTGTCTGTCTTCAGAGGGAGCCGGCAGCCTGGCCCAACCCAGACCCTTGGCCTGGACCAGGTGAGCTCTCGGATGGAGAGGGGGTCTCCCAGCAGTCCCCGATCTGGCCCAGGGGTCCCTTCCCCCACAGCCCCTCGGGCAAGGGGCCCTGCCCCTCCCCCTGCCTTGGAATTCAGCCCTCTGCCCTGCAGCCAGTGTGAGGAAGGAACTATTCCTACCCAACAGTGGCCCCTAGCGGTGGAAGTTGTGGCTCTGCCTTTGGGCAAGGGAGCCGCTTTCTTGTTCCTGGAGCTTCTTCTGTCTCTTTGCTTTTCACCAGACAGATAGGAGAGCATACCTGTCCGGGACACAATAGCAGAGCTTCTCTTCTAGCCCAGTCCCCAGCCAGCAGGCTCCTCCCACGTCAGGGGTCCGCCACCCCTTCCATCCCCGTGGCCTCCTGGTGGCATTCGGTGTCTAGGTTTCGGAACCCCGTTTCCCCCAGCGCTTGAGGTTTCCTTGGCAGTGGACACGCTCCCCGGGCTGCATGCGGTGGGTCTCGGCAGGAGGCCTATCGGCCGCACCTGCCCCGGCACTGCCACTGGGGACAAGTCCCGAGTGGAGCCAAGGCCCCCTCGTCCATCACAACTGTCTTGCCACTCCCGGCCTTGGGCACCTCCTGCCAGCGGCCACCGTCTCCAGAGCAACCAGGCGGGGCGGGGTCGGGGCGAGTGTGCGGGGGCCGGGGTGAGGGGCGCCTGCGCGCCAGGGCGGCGGTGGGCGTGGCCGGCCCAGCGCTGGGGCGCCTGCGCCCTGGCCCCGGCTCGGCGGGCGTCGGAGAGCGGTCCACGGCGGCGCGAGAGGCCCGGCGCCCGCCCCCCGGCGCCGCCTGGCGCCCGGGGAAGAGGGGGTGGGGGGAGGCAGCGGATGGAGCGAGAGGGTGCTTGGATCCCACAGGGCTGTTGGATGCGCTTCTCCCGCTGGCAGGTGTCGGCACTAATTGCTTCCCTCCGTGGCCAGGACCATCTTCTCCCTCTCAGCTGCCCTGGGCAAGTCCAAGAACCTGAGCGCAGGTGGTGCACCTGGGCTGAGGCTCAGGTCCCGGCTGGCACGGGGCCTGTCCAGAGACATGCAGGAATCTGTCTCCTGAGCATGCACCAACCCAGTGCCAGGCTCAGCTGCAGCCAAAGTGACTGAAGAGGCATGCGGCGGGAGGCCCCTCTGCAACCGACTCCCCCCCAGGCAAGAGCACGGATTCCCAAGTAGGGCCCACTGGCAGGGCACTGGGGCCCAGAGCCACCTGCCATCCGCGGAGACCCGGGTGTCCCCGCAGCCCTCAGGGGCACCAGTGCCCGGGGCTTTATCGACTAGGCAGCTGCGCCTCGGCCAGAAGGGCTATCTGCTTTAGGGTGGAAATCTTGACAGGATACCTGCGGAACTGCCTGCTATGGGAGCTAGGAAGGACAATCAAGAGGAAAATCACCTGGTTGCGTGGCGTGCTCCGGCCGAGCGAAATGTGCTGAAGATGACGGGTTCTTATTTATTTATTCATTTATTTATTTATTTATTTATTTATTTATTTATTTATTTATTCATTCATTCGTTCGTTCATTTATGTCTTTATTTTTAAAAAGTGATGGTTACGACTCCAGTCAGTGCCCAAACAAGCCATACGTCCGCTTCGGACGGTCACCTTGGCTGCTGAGAATGTCCCTGGTCCGTGGAACACCTGGACCTGTAAGCCCACTTGACCGCAGTGCCTCAAGGGAGCAGAAAAGATTTCCACGGAAAAGTCTCACCACGCAATAGGGACGCAGTTCCGATTTGCGTCCCCCGAGCCCAGAGAAAAGGAAAACGCCCGTTCGTACGGTCCGAAAGAGGAGGGCGAGAGGAGAAAGGGCTGGCTCATCGGTAGGGGTCATAGGGGTGCTCACGCGCCCCTCTCATGCCAGAAAAGAAACAGAGAGAAAGAGAGGTCAGTGACAAGGAAGAGGGAAGACTCTGGGCCTCTCCTCTCTGGGAGACAGGCCTGGCAGGGAGCCCAGGCCCAAGCCCGCAGGCCGCCTGTGGGAAATACCAGGATTCCCTTGACCGAAGGTGGAGGTGACGGCGATGGGAGACAGCATGTCCGTGACCATTGCCATGGGAGAGACCTGCAGGGCAACGCCTGCCGGCCCTAGGTTGGCCCCCCGCTTGACGAGGCCTCAGGGACTTTGGTTGGCGAGGAACCCCTGTCTGTCTTCAGAGGGAGCCGGCAGCCTGGCCCAACCCAGACCCTTGGCCTGGACCAGGTGAGCTCTCGGATGGAGAGGGGGTCTCCCAGCAGTCCCCGATCTGGCCCAGGGGTCCCTTCCCCCACAGCCCCTCGGGCAAGGGGCCCTGCCCCTCCCCCTGCCTTGGAATTCAGCCCTCTGCCCTGCAGCCAGTGTGAGGAAGGAACTATTCCTACCCAACAGTGGCCCCTAGCGGTGGAAGTTGTGGCTCTGCCTTTGGGCAAGGGAGCCGCTTTCTTGTTCCTGGAGCTTCTTCTGTCTCTTTGCTTTTCACCAGACAGATAGGAGAGCATACCTGTCCGGGACACAATAGCAGAGCTTCTCTTCTAGCCCAGTCCCCAGCCAGCAGGCTCCTCCCACGTCAGGGGTCCGCCACCCCTTCCATCCCCGTGGCCTCCTGGCGGCATTCGGTGTCTAGGTTTCGGAACCCCGTTTCCCCCAGCGCTTGAGGTTTCCTTGGCAGTGGACACGCTCCCCGGGCTGCATGCGGTGGGTCTCGGCAGGAGGCCTATCGGCCGCACCTGCCCCGGCACTGCCACTGGGGACAAGTCCCGAGTGGAGCCAAGGCCCCCTCGTCCATCACAACTGTCTTGCCACTCCCGGCCTTGGGCACCTCCTGCCAGCGGCCACCGTCTCCAGAGCAACCAGGCGGGGCGGGGTCGGGGCGAGTGTGCGGGGGCCGGGGTGAGGGGCGCCTGCGCGCCAGGGCGGCGGTGGGCGTGGCCGGCCCAGCGCTGGGGCGCCTGCGCCCTGGCCCCGGCTCGGCGGGCGTCGGAGAGCGGTCCACGGTGGCGCGAGAGGCCCGGCGCCCGCCCCCCGGCGCCGCCTGGCGCCCGGGGAAGAGGGGGTGGGGGGAGGCAGCGGATGGAGCGAGAGGGTGCTTGGATCCCACAGGGCTGTTGGATGCGCTTCTCCCGCTGGCAGGTGTCGGCACTAATTGCTTCCCTCCGTGGCCAGGACCATCTTCTCCCTCTCAGCTGCCCTGGGCAAGTCCAAGAACCTGAGCGCAGGTGGTGCACCTGGGCTGAGGCTCAGGTCCCGGCTGGCATGGGGCCTGTCCAGACACATGCAGGAATCTGTCTCCTGAGCATGCACCAACCCAGTGCCAGGCTCAGCTGCAGCCAAAGTGACTGAAGAGGCATGCGGCGGGAGGCCCCTCTGCAACCGACTCCCCCCCAGGCAAGAGCACGGATTCCCAAGTAGGGCCCACTGGCAGGGCACTGGGGCCCAGAGCCACCTGCCATCCGCGGAGACCCGGGTGTCCCCGCAGCCCTCAGGGGCACCAGTGCCCGGGGCTTTATCGACTAGGCAGCTGCGCCTCGGCCAGAAGGGCTATCTGCTTTAGGGTGGAAATCTTGACAGGATACCTGCGGAACTGCCTGCTATGGGAGCTAGGAAGGACAATCAAGAGGAAAATCACCTGGTTGCGTGGCGTGCTCCGGCCGAGCGAAATGTGCTGAAGATGACGGGTTCTTATTTATTTATTCATTTATTTATTTATTTATTTATTTATTTATTTATTTATTTATTTATTCATTCATTCGTTCGTTCATTTATGTCTTTATTTTTAAAAAGTGATGGTTACGACTCCAGTCAGTGCCCAAACAAGCCATACGTCCGCTTCGGACGGTCACCTTGGCTGCTGAGAATGTCCCTGGTCCGTGGAACACCTGGACCTGTAAGCCCACTTGACCGCAGTGCCTCAAGGGAGCAGAAAAGATTTCCACGGAAAAGTCTCACCACGCAATAGGGACGCAGTTCCGATTTGCGTCCCCCGAGCCCAGAGAAAAGGAAAACGCCCGTTCGTACGGTCCGAAAGAGGTGGGCGAGAGGAGAAAGGGCTGGCTCATCGGTAGGGGTCATAGGGGTGCTCACGCGCCCCTCTCATGCCAGAAAAGAAACAGAGAGAAAGAGAGGTCAGTGACAAGGAAGAGGGAAGACTCTGGGCCTCTCCTCTCTGGGAGACAGGCCTGGCAGGGAGCCCAGGCCCAAGCCCGCAGGCCGCCTGTGGGAAATACCAGGATTCCCTTGACCGAAGGTGGAGGTGACGGCGATGGGAGACAGCATGTCCGTGACCATTGCCATGGGAGAGACCTGCAGGGCAACGCCTGCCGGCCCTAGGTTGGCCCCCCGCTTGACGAGGCCTCAGGGACTTTGGTTGGCGAGGAACCCCTGTCTGTCTTCAGAGGGAGCCGGCAGCCTGGCCCAACCCAGACCCTTGGCCTGGACCAGGTGAGCTCTCGGATGGAGAGGGGGTCTCCCAGCAGTCCCCGATCTGGCCCAGGGGTCCCTTCCCCCACAGCCCCTCGGGCAAGGGGCCCTGCCCCTCCCCCTGCCTTGGAATTCAGCCCTCTGCCCTGCAGCCAGTGTGAGGAAGGAACTATTCCTACCCAACAGTGGCCCCTAGCGGTGGAAGTTGTGGCTCTGCCTTTGGGCAAGGGAGCCGCTTTCTGTTCCTGGAGCTTCTTCTGTCTCTTTGCTTTTCACCAGACAGATAGGAGAGCATACCTGTCCGGGACACAATAGCAGAGCTTCTCTTCTAGCCCAGTCCCCAGCCAGCAGGCTCCTCCCACGTCAGGGGTCCGCCACCCCTTCCATCCCCGTGGCCTCCTGGTGGCATTCGGTGTCTAGGTTTCGGAACCCCGTTTCCCCCAGCGCTTGAGGTTTCCTTGGCAGTGGACACGCTCCCCGGGCTGCATGCGGTGGGTCTCGGCAGGAGGCCTATCGGCCGCACCTGCCCCGGCACTGCCACTGGGGACAAGTCCCGAGTGGAGCCAAGGCCCCCTCGTCCATCACAACTGTCTTGCCACTCCCGGCCTTGGGCACCTCCTGCCAGCGGCCACCGTCTCCAGAGCAACCAGGCGGGGCGGGGTCGGGGCGAGTGTGCGGGGGCCGGGGTGAGGGGCGCCTGCGCGCCAGGGCGGCGGTGGGCGTGGCCGGCCCAGCGCTGGGGCGCCTGCGCCCTGGCCCCGGCTCGGCGGGCGTCGGAGAGCGGTCCACGGCGGCGCGAGAGGCCCGGCGCCCGCCCCCCGGCGCCGCCTGGCGCCCGGGGAAGAGGGGTTGGGGGGAGGCAGCGGATGGAGCGAGAGGGTGCTTGGATCCCACAGGGCTGTTGGATGCGCTTCTCCCGCTGGCAGGTGTCGGCACTAATTGCTTCCCTCCGTGGCCAGGACCATCTTCTCCCTCTCAGCTGCCCTGGGCAAGTCCAAGAACCTGAGCGCAGGTGGTGCACCTGGGCTGAGGCTCAGGTCCCGGCTGGCACGGGGCCTGTCCAGACACATGCAGGAATCTGTCTCCTGAGCATGCACCAACCCAGTGCCAGGCTCAGCTGCAGCCAAAGTGACTGAAGAGGCATGCGGTGGGAGGCCCCTCTGCAACCGACTCCCCCCCAGGCAAGAGCACGGATTCCCAAGTAGGGCCCACTGGCAGGGCACTGGGGCCCAGAGCCACCTGCCATCCGCGGAGACCCGGGTGTCCCCGCAGCCCTCAGGGGCACCAGTGCCCGGGGCTTTATCGACTAGGCAGCTGCGCCTCGGCCAGAAGGGCTATCTGCTTTAGGGTGGAAATCTTGACAGGATACCTGCGGAACTGCCTGCTATGGGAGCTAGGAAGGACAATCAAGAGGAAAATCACCTGGTTGCGTGGCGTGCTCCGGCCGAGCGAAATGTGCTGAAGATGACGGGTTCTTATTTATTTATTCATTTATTTATTTATTTATTTATTCATTCATTCGTTCGTTCATTTCTGTCTTTATTTTTAAAAAGTGATGGTTACGACTCCAGTCAGTGCCCAAACAAGCCATACGTCCGCTTCGGACGGTCACCTTGGCTGCTGAGAATGTCCCTGGTCCGTGGAACACCTGGACCTGTAAGCCCACTTGACCGCAGTGCCTCAAGGGAGCAGAAAAGATTTCCACGGAAAAGTCTCACCACGCAATAGGGACGCAGTTCCGATTTGCGTCCCCCGAGCCCAGAGAAAAGGAAAACGCCCGTTCGTACGGTCCGAAAGAGGAGGGCGAGAGGAGAAAGGGCTGGCTCATCGGTAGGGGTCATAGGGGTGCTCACGCGCCCCTCTCATGCCAGAAAAGAAACAGAGAGAAAGAGAGGTCAGTGACAAGGAAGAGGGAAGACTCTGGGCCTCTCCTCTCTGGGAGACAGGCCTGGCAGGGAGCCCAGGCCCAAGCCCGCAGGCCGCCTGTGGGAAATACCAGGATTCCCTTGACCGAAGGTGGAGGTGACGGCGATGGGAGACAGCATGTCCGTGACCATTGCCATGGGAGAGACCTGCAGGGCAACGCCTGCCGGCCCTAGGTTGGCCCCCCGCTTGACGAGGCCTCAGGGACTTTGGTTGGCGAGGAACCCCTGTCTGTCTTCAGAGGGAGCCGGCAGCCTGGCCCAACCCAGACCCTTGGCCTGGACCAGGTGAGCTCTCGGATGGAGAGGGGGTCTCCCAGCAGTCCCCGATCTGGCCCAGGGGTCCCTTCCCCCACAGCCCCTCGGGCAAGGGGCCCTGCCCCTCCCCCTGCCTTGGAATTCAGCCCTCTGCCCTGCAGCCAGTGTGAGGAAGGAACTATTCCTACCCAACAGTGGCCCCTAGCGGTGGAAGTTGTGGCTCTGCCTTTGGGCAAGGGAGCCGCTTTCTTGTTCCTGGAGCTTCTTCTGTCTCTTTGCTTTTCACCAGACAGATAGGAGAGCACACCTGTCCGGGACACAATAGCAGAGCTTCTCTTCTAGCCCAGTCCCCAGCCAGCAGGCTCCTCCCACGTCAGGGGTCCGCCACCCCTTCCATCCCCATGGCCTCCTGGTGGCATTCGGTGTCTAGGTTTCGGAACCCCGTTTCCCCCAGCGCTTGAGGTTTCCTTGGCAGTGGACACGCTCCCCGGGCTGCATGCGGTGGGTCTCGGCAGGAGGCCTATCGGCCGCACCTGCCCCGGCACTGCCACTGGGGACAAGTCCCGAGTGGAGCCAAGGCCCCCTCGTCCATCACAACTGTCTTGCCACTCCCGGCCTTGGGCACCTCCTGCCAGCGGCCACCGTCTCCAGAGCAACCAGGCGGGGCGGGGTCGGGGCGAGTGTGCGGGGGCCGGGGTGAGGGGCGCCTGCGCGCCAGGGCGGCGGTGGGCGTGGCCGGCCCAGCGCTGGGGCGCCTGCGCCCTGGCCCCGGCTCGGCGGGCGTCGGAGAGCGGTCCACGGCGGCGCGAGAGGCCCGGCGCCCGCCCCCCGGCGCCGCCTGGCGCCCGGGGAAGAGGGGGTGGGGGGAGGCAGCGGATGGAGCGAGAGGGTGCTTGGATCCCACAGGGCTGTTGGATGCGCTTCTCCCGCTGGCAGGTGTCGGCACTAATTGCTTCCCTCCGTGGCCAGGACCATCTTCTCCCTCTCAGCTGCCCTGGGCAAGTCCAAGAACCTGAGCGCAGGTGGTGCACCTGGGCTGAGGCTCAGGTCCCGGCTGGCATGGGGCCTGTCCAGACACATGCAGGAATCTGTCTCCTGAGCATGCACCAACCCAGTGCCAGGCTCAGCTGCAGCCAAAGTGACTGAAGAGGCATGCGGCGGGAGGCCCCTCTGCAACCGACTCCCCCCCAGGCAAGAGCACGGATTCCCAAGTAGGGCCCACTGGCAGGGCACTGGGGCCCAGAGCCACCTGCCATCCGCGGAGACCCGGGTGTCCCCGCAGCCCTCAGGGGCACCAGTGCCCGGGGCTTTATCGACTAGGCAGCTGCGCCTCGGCCAGAAGGGCTATCTGCTTTAGGGTGGAAATCTTGACAGGATACCTGCGGAACTGCCTGCTATGGGAGCTAGGAAGGACAATCAAGAGGAAAATCACCTGGTTGCGTGGCGTGCTCCGGCCGAGCGAAATGTGCTGAAGATGACGGGTTCTTATTTATTTATTCATTTATTTATTTATTTATTTATTTATTTATTTATTTATTCATTCGTTCGTTCATTTCTGTCTTTATTTTTAAAAAGTGATGGTTACGACTCCAGTCAGTGCCCAAACAAGCCATACGTCCGCTTCGGACGGTCACCTTGGCTGCTGAGAATGTCCCTGGTCCGTGGAACACCTGGACCTGTAAGCCCACTTGACCGCAGTGCCTCAAGGGAGCAGAAAAGATTTCCACGGAAAAGTCTCACCACGCAATAGGGACGCAGTTCCGATTTGCGTCCCCCGAGCCCAGAGAAAAGGAAAACGCCCGTTCGTACGGTCCGAAAGAGGAGGGCGAGAGGAGAAAGGGCTGGCTCATCGGTAGGGGTCATAGGGGTGCTCACGCGCCCCTCTCATGCCAGAAAAGGAACAGAGAGAAAGAGAGGTCAGTGACAAGGAAGAGGGAAGACTCTGGGCCTCTCCTCTCTGGGAGACAGGCCTGGCAGGGAGCCCAGGCCCAAGCCCGCAGGCCGCCTGTGGGAAATACCAGGATTCCCTTGACCGAAGGTGGAGGTGACGGCGATGGGAGACAGCATGTCCGTGACCATTGCCATGGGAGAGACCTGCAGGGCAACGCCTGCCGGCCCTAGGTTGGCCCCCCGCTTGACGAGGCCTCAGGGACTTTGGTTGGCGAGGAACCCCTGTCTGTCTTCAGAGGGAGCCGGCAGCCTGGCCCAACCCAGACCCTTGGCCTGGACCAGGTGAGCTCTCGGATGGAGAGGGGGTCTCCCAGCAGTCCCCGATCTGGCCCAGGGGTCCCTTCCCCCACAGCCCCTTGGGCAAGGGGCCCTGCCCCTCCCCCTGCCTTGGAATTCAGCCCTCTGCCCTGCAGCCAGTGTGAGGAAGGAACTATTCCTACCCAACAGTGGCCCCTAGCGGTGGAAGTTGTGGCTCTGCCTTTGGGCAAGGGAGCCGCTTTCTTGTTCCTGGAGCTTCTTCTGTCTCTTTGCTTTTCACCAGACAGATAGGAGAGCATACCTGTCCGGGACACAATAGCAGAGCTTCTCTTCTAGCCCAGTCCCCAGCCAGCAGGCTCCTCCCACGTCAGGGGTCCGCCACCCCTTCCATCCCCGTGGCCTCCTGGCGGCATTCGGTGTCTAGGTTTCGGAACCCCGTTTCCCCCAGCGCTTGAGGTTTCCTTGGCAGTGGACACGCTCCCCGGGCTGCATGCGGTGGGTCTCGGCAGGAGGCCTATCGGCCGCACCTGCCCCGGCACTGCCACTGGGGACAAGTCCCGAGTGGAGCCAAGGCCCCCTCGTCCATCACAACTGTCTTGCCACTCCCGGCCTTGGGCACCTCCTGCCAGCGGCCACCGTCTCCAGAGCAACCAGGCGGGGCGGGGTCGGGGCGAGTGTGCGGGGGCCGGGGTGAGGGGCGCCTGCGCGCCAGGGCGGCGGTGGGCGTGGCCGGCCCAGCGCTGGGGCGCCTGCGCCCTGGCCCCGGCTCGGCGGGCGTCGGAGAGCGGTCCACGGCGGCGCGAGAGGCCCGGCGCCCGCCCCCCGGCGCCGCCTGGCGCCCGGGGAAGAGGGGGTGGGGGGAGGCAGCGGATGGAGCGAGAGGGTGCTTGGATCCCACAGGGCTGTTGGATGCGCTTCTCCCGCTGGCAGGTGTCGGCACTAATTGCTTCCCTCCGTGGCCAGGACCATCTTCTCCCTCTCAGCTGCCCTGGGCAAGTCCAAGAACCTGAGCGCAGGTGGTGCACCTGGGCTGAGGCTCAGGTCCCGGCTGGCACGGGGCCTGTCCAGACACATGCAGGAATCTGTCTCCTGAGCATGCACCAACCCAGTGCCAGGCTCAGCTGCAGCCAAAGTGACTGAAGAGGCATGCGGCGGGAGGCCCCTCTGCAACCGACTCCCCCCCAGGCAAGAGCACGGATTCCCAAGTAGGGCCCACTGGCAGGGCACTGGGGCCCAGAGCCACCTGCCATCCGCGGAGACCCGGGTGTCCCCGCAGCCCTCAGGGGCACCAGTGCCCGGGGCTTTATCGACTAGGCAGCTGCGCCTCGGCCAGAAGGGCTATCTGCTTTAGGGTGGAAATCTTGACAGGATACCTGCGGAACTGCCTGCTATGGGAGCTAGGAAGGACAATCAAGAGGAAAATCACCTGGTTGCGTGGCGTGCTCCGGCCGAGCGAAATGTGCTGAAGATGACGGGTTCTTATTTATTTATTCATTTATTTATTTATTTATTTATTTATTTATTTATTCATTCATTCGTTCGTTCATTTCTGTCTTTATTTTTAAAAAGTGATGGTTACGACTCCAGTCAGTGCCCAAACAAGCCATACGTCCGCTTCGGACGGTCACCTTGGCTGCTGAGAATGTCCCTGGTCCGTGGAACACCTGGACCTGTAAGCCCACTTGACCGCAGTGCCTCAAGGGAGCAGAAAAGATTTCCACGGAAAAGTCTCACCACGCAATAGGGACGCAGTTCCGATTTGCGTCCCCCGAGCCCAGAGAAAAGGAAAACGCCCGTTCGTACGGTCCGAAAGAGGAGGGCGAGAGGAGAAAGGGCTGGCTCATCGGTAGGGGTCATAGGGGTGCTCACGCGCCCCTCTCATGCCAGAAAAGAAACAGAGAGAAAGAGAGGTCAGTGACAAGGAAGAGGGAAGACTCTGGGCCTCTCCTCTCTGGGAGACAGGCCTGGCAGGGAGCCCAGGCCCAAGCCCGCAGGCCGCCTGTGGGAAATACCAGGATTCCCTTGACCGAAGGTGGAGGTGACGGCGATGGGAGACAGCATGTCCGTGACCATTGCCATGGGAGAGACCTGCAGGGCAACGCCTGCCGGCCCTAGGTTGGCCCCCCGCTTGACGAGGCCTCAGGGACTTTGGTTGGCGAGGAACCCCTGTCTGTCTTCAGAGGGAGCCGGCAGCCTGGCCCAACCCAGACCCTTGGCCTGGACCAGGTGAGCTCTCGGATGGAGAGGGGGTCTCCCAGCAGTCCCCGATCTGGCCCAGGGGTCCCTTCCCCCACAGCCCCTCGGGCAAGGGGCCCTGCCCCTCCCCCTGCCTTGGAATTCAGCCCTCTGCCCTGCAGCCAGTGTGAGGAAGGAACTATTCCTACCCAACAGTGGCCCCTAGCGGTGGAAGTTGTGGCTCTGCCTTTGGGCAAGGGAGCCGCTTTCTTGTTCCTGGAGCTTCTTCTGTCTCTTTGCTTTTCACCAGACAGATAGGAGAGCATACCTGTCCGGGACACAATAGCAGAGCTTCTCTTCTAGCCCAGTCCCCAGCCAGCAGGCTCCTCCCACGTCAGGGGTCCGCCACCCCTTCCATCCCCGTGGCCTCCTGGCGGCATTCGGTGTCTAGGTTTCGGAACCCCGTTTCCCCCAGCGCTTGAGGTTTCCTTGGCAGTGGACACGCTCCCCGGGCTGCATGCGGTGGGTCTCGGCAGGAGGCCTATCGGCCGCACCTGCCCCGGCACTGCCACTGGGGACAAGTCCCGAGTGGAGCCAAGGCCCCCTCGTCCATCACAACTGTCTTGCCACTCCCGGCCTTGGGCACCTCCTGCCAGCGGCCACCGTCTCCAGAGCAACCAGGCGGGGCGGGGTCGGGGCGAGTGTGCGGGGGCCGGGGTGAGGGGCGCCTGCGCGCCAGGGCGGCGGTGGGCGTGGCCGGCCCAGCGCTGGGGCGCCTGCGCCCTGGCCCCGGCTCGGCGGGCGTCGGAGAGCGGTCCACGGCGGCGCGAGAGGCCCGGCGCCCGCCCCCCGGCGCCGCCTGGCGCCCGGGGAAGAGGGGGTGGGGGGAGGCAGCGGATGGAGCGAGAGGGTGCTTGGATCCCACAGGGCTGTTGGATGCGCTTCTCCCGCTGGCAGGTGTCGGCACTAATTGCTTCCCTCCGTGGCCAGGACCATCTTCTCCCTCTCAGCTGCCCTGGGCAAGTCCAAGAACCTGAGCGCAGGTGGTGCACCTGGGCTGAGGCTCAGGTCCCGGCTGGCACGGGGCCTGTCCAGACACATGCAGGAATCTGTCTCCTGAGCATGCACCAACCCAGTGCCAGGCTCAGCTGCAGCCAAAGTGACTGAAGAGGCATGCGGCGGGAGGCCCCTCTGCAACCGACTCCCCCCCAGGCAAGAGCACGGATTCCCAAGTAGGGCCCACTGGCAGGGCACTGGGGCCCAGAGCCACCTGCCATCCGCGGAGACCCGGGTGTCCCCGCAGCCCTCAGGGGCACCAGTGCCCGGGGCTTTATCGACTAGGCAGCTGCGCCTCGGCCAGAAGGGCTATCTGCTTTAGGGTGGAAATCTTGACAGGATACCTGCGGAACTGCCTGCTATGGGAGCTAGGAAGGACAATCAAGAGGAAAATCACCTGGTTGCGTGGCGTGCTCCGGCCGAGCGAAATGTGCTGAAGATGACGGGTTCTTATTTATTTATTTATTTATTTATTTATTTATTTATTCATTCATTCGTTCGTTCATTTCTGTCTTTATTTTTAAAAAGTGATGGTTACGACTCCAGTCAGTGCCCAAACAAGCCATACGTCCGCTTCGGACGGTCACCTTGGCTGCTGAGAATGTCCCTGGTCCGTGGAACACCTGGACCTGTAAGCCCACTTGACCGCAGTGCCTCAAGGGAGCAGAAAAGATTTCCACGGAAAAGTCTCACCACGCAATAGGGACGCAGTTCCGATTTGCGTCCCCCGAGCCCAGAGAAAAGGAAAACGCCCGTTCGTACGGTCCGAAAGAGGAGGGCGAGAGGAGAAAGGGCTGGCTCATCGGTAGGGGTCATAGGGGTGCTCACGCGCCCCTCTCATGCCAGAAAAGAAACAGAGAGAAAGAGAGGTCAGTGACAAGGAAGAGGGAAGACTCTGGGCCTCTCCTCTCTGGGAGACAGGCCTGGCAGGGAGCCCAGGCCCAAGCCCGCAGGCCGCCTGTGGGAAATACCAGGATTCCCTTGACCGAAGGTGGAGGTGACGGCGATGGGAGACAGCATGTCCGTGACCATTGCCATGGGAGAGACCTGCAGGGCAACGCCTGCCGGCCCTAGGTTGGCCCCCCGCTTGACGAGGCCTCAGGGACTTTGGTTGGCGAGGAACCCCTGTCTGTCTTCAGAGGGAGCCGGCAGCCTGGCCCAACCCAGACCCTTGGCCTGGACCAGGTGAGCTCTCGGATGGAGAGGGGGTCTCCCAGCAGTCCCCGATCTGGCCCAGGGGTCCCTTCCCCCACAGCCCCTCGGGCAAGGGGCCCTGCCCCTCCCCCTGCCTTGGAATTCAGCCCTCTGCCCTGCAGCCAGTGTGAGGAAGGAACTATTCCTACCCAACAGTGGCCCCTAGCGGTGGAAGTTGTGGCTCTGCCTTTGGGCAAGGGAGCCGCTTTCTTGTTCCTGGAGCTTCTTCTGTCTCTTTGCTTTTCACCAGACAGATAGGAGAGCATACCTGTCCGGGACACAATAGCAGAGCTTCTCTTCTAGCCCAGTCCCCAGCCAGCAGGCTCCTCCCACGTCAGGGGTCCGCCACCCCTTCCATCCCCGTGGCCTCCTGGCGGCATTCGGTGTCTAGGTTTCGGAACCCCGTTTCCCCCAGCGCTTGAGGTTTCCTTGGCAGTGGACACGCTCCCCGGGCTGCATGCGGTGGGTCTCGGCAGGAGGCCTATCGGCCGCACCTGCCCCGGCACTGCCACTGGGGACAAGTCCCGAGTGGAGCCAAGGCCCCCTCGTCCATCACAACTGTCTTGCCACTCCCGGCCTTGGGCACCTCCTGCCAGCGGCCACCGTCTCCAGAGCAACCAGGCGGGGCGGGGTCGGGGCGAGTGTGCGGGGGCCGGGGTGAGGGGCGCCTGCGCGCCAGGGCGGCGGTGGGCGTGGCCGGCCCAGCGCTGGGGCGCCTGCGCCCTGGCCCCGGCTCGGCGGGCGTCGGAGAGCGGTCCACGGCGGCGCGAGAGGCCCGGCGCCCGCCCCCCGGCGCCGCCTGGCGCCCGGGGAAGAGGGGGTGGGGGGAGGCAGCGGATGGAGCGAGAGGGTGCTTGGATCCCACAGGGCTGTTGGATGCGCTTCTCCCGCTGGCAGGTGTCGGCACTAATTGCTTCCCTCCGTGGCCAGGACCATCTTCTCCCTCTCAGCTGCCCTGGGCAAGTCCAAGAACCTGAGCGCAGGTGGTGCACCTGGGCTGAGGCTCAGGTCCCGGCTGGCACGGGGCCTGTCCAGAGACATGCAGGAATCTGTCTCCTGAGCATGCACCAACCCAGTGCCAGGCTCAGCTGCAGCCAAAGTGACTGAAGAGGCATGCGGCGGGAGGCCCCTCTGCAACCGACTCCCCCCCAGGCAAGAGCACGGATTCCCAAGTAGGGCCCACTGGCAGGGCACTGGGGCCCAGAGCCACCTGCCATCCGCGGAGACCCGGGTGTCCCCGCAGCCCTCAGGGGCACCAGTGCCCGGGGCTTTATCGACTAGGCAGCTGCGCCTCGGCCAGAAGGGCTATCTGCTTTAGGGTGGAAATCTTGACAGGATACCTGCGGAACTGCCTGCTATGGGAGCTAGGAAGGACAATCAAGAGGAAAATCACCTGGTTGCGTGGCGTGCTCCGGCCGAGCGAAATGTGCTGAAGATGACGGGTTCTTATTTATTTATTCATTTATTTATTTATTTATTTATTTATTTATTTATTTATTCATTCATTCGTTCGTTCATTTATGTCTTTATTTTTAAAAAGTGATGGTTACGACTCCAGTCAGTGCCCAAACAAGCCATACGTCCGCTTCGGACGGTCACCTTGGCTGCTGAGAATGTCCCTGGTCCGTGGAACACCTGGACCTGTAAGCCCACTTGACCGCAGTGCCTCAAGGGAGCAGAAAAGATTTCCACGGAAAAGTCTCACCACGCAATAGGGACGCAGTTCCGATTTGCGTCCCCCGAGCCCAGAGAAAAGGAAAACGCCCGTTCGTACGGTCCGAAAGAGGAGGGCGAGAGGAGAAAGGGCTGGCTCATCGGTAGGGGTCATAGGGGTGCTCACGCGCCCCTCTCATGCCAGAAAAGAAACAGAGAGAAAGAGAGGTCAGTGACAAGGAAGAGGGAAGACTCTGGGCCTCTCCTCTCTGGGAGACAGGCCTGGCAGGGAGCCCAGGCCCAAGCCCGCAGGCCGCCTGTGGGAAATACCAGGATTCCCTTGACCGAAGGTGGAGGTGACGGCGATGGGAGACAGCATGTCCGTGACCATTGCCATGGGAGAGACCTGCAGGGCAACGCCTGCCGGCCCTAGGTTGGCCCCCCGCTTGACGAGGCCTCAGGGACTTTGGTTGGCGAGGAACCCCTGTCTGTCTTCAGAGGGAGCCGGCAGCCTGGCCCAACCCAGACCCTTGGCCTGGACCAGGTGAGCTCTCGGATGGAGAGGGGGTCTCCCAGCAGTCCCCGATCTGGCCCAGGGGTCCCTTCCCCCACAGCCCCTCGGGCAAGGGGCCCTGCCCCTCCCCCTGCCTTGGAATTCAGCCCTCTGCCCTGCAGCCAGTGTGAGGAAGGAACTATTCCTACCCAACAGTGGCCCCTAGCGGTGGAAGTTGTGGCTCTGCCTTTGGGCAAGGGAGCCGCTTTCTTGTTCCTGGAGCTTCTTCTGTCTCTTTGCTTTTCACCAGACAGATAGGAGAGCATACCTGTCCGGGACACAATAGCAGAGCTTCTCTTCTAGCCCAGTCCCCAGCCAGCAGGCTCCTCCCACGTCAGGGGTCCGCCACCCCTTCCATCCCCGTGGCCTCCTGGCGGCATTCGGTGTCTAGGTTTCGGAACCCCGTTTCCCCCAGCGCTTGAGGTTTCCTTGGCAGTGGACACGCTCCCCGGGCTGCATGCGGTGGGTCTCGGCAGGAGGCCTATCGGCCGCACCTGCCCCGGCACTGCCACTGGGGACAAGTCCCGAGTGGAGCCAAGGCCCCCTCGTCCATCACAACTGTCTTGCCACTCCCGGCCTTGGGCACCTCCTGCCAGCGGCCACCGTCTCCAGAGCAACCAGGCGGGGCGGGGTCGGGGCGAGTGTGCGGGGGCCGGGGTGAGGGGCGCCTGCGCGCCAGGGCGGCGGTGGGCGTGGCCGGCCCAGCGCTGGGGCGCCTGCGCCCTGGCCCCGGCTCGGCGGGCGTCGGAGAGCGGTCCACGGCGGCGCGAGAGGCCCGGCGCCCGCCCCCCGGCGCCGCCTGGCGCCCGGGGAAGAGGGGGTGGGGGGAGGCAGCGGATGGAGCGAGAGGGTGCTTGGATCCCAAAGGGCTGTTGGATGCGCTTCTCCCGCTGGCAGGTGTCGGCACTAATTGCTTCCCTCCGTGGCCAGGACCATCTTCTCCCTCTCAGCTGCCCTGGGCAAGTCCAAGAACCTGAGCGCAGGTGGTGCACCTGGGCTGAGGCTCAGGTCCCGGCTGGCATGGGGCCTGTCCAGACACATGCAGGAATCTGTCTCCTGAGCATGCACCAACCCAGTGCCAGGCTCAGCTGCAGCCAAAGTGACTGAAGAGGCATGCGGCGGGAGGCCCCTCTGCAACCGACTCCCCCCCAGGCAAGAGCACGGATTCCCAAGTAGGGCCCACTGGCAGGGCACTGGGGCCCAGAGCCACCTGCCATCCGCGGAGACCCGGGTGTCCCCGCAGCCCTCAGGGGCACCAGTGCCCGGGGCTTTATCGACTAGGCAGCTGCGCCTCGGCCAGAAGGGCTATCTGCTTTAGGGTGGAAATCTTGACAGGATACCTGCGGAACTGCCTGCTATGGGAGCTAGGAAGGACAATCAAGAGGAAAATCACCTGGTTGCGTGGCGTGCTCCGGCCGAGCGAAATGTGCTGAAGATGACGGGTTCTTATTTATTTATTCATTTATTTATTTATTTATTTATTTATTTATTTATTTATTTATTTATTCATTCATTCGTTCGTTCATTTATGTCTTTATTTTTAAAAAGTGATGGTTACGACTCCAGTCAGTGCCCAAACAAGCCATACGTCCGCTTCGGACGGTCACCTTGGCTGCTGAGAATGTCCCTGGTCCGTGGAACACCTGGACCTGTAAGCCCACTTGACCGCAGTGCCTCAAGGGAGCAGAAAAGATTTCCACGGAAAAGTCTCACCACGCAATAGGGACGCAGTTCCGATTTGCGTCCCCCGAGCCCAGAGAAAAGGAAAACGCCCGTTCGTACGGTCCGAAAGAGGAGGGCGAGAGGAGAAAGGGCTGGCTCATCGGTAGGGGTCATAGGGGTGCTCACGCGCCCCTCTCATGCCAGAAAAGAAACAGAGAGAAAGAGAGGTCAGTGACAAGGAAGAGGGAAGACTCTGGGCCTCTCCTCTCTGGGAGACAGGCCTGGCAGGGAGCCCAGGCCCAAGCCCGCAGGCCGCCTGTGGGAAATACCAGGATTCCCTTGACCGAAGGTGGAGGTGACGGCGATGGGAGACAGCATGTCCGTGACCATTGCCATGGGAGAGACCTGCAGGGCAACGCCTGCCGGCCCTAGGTTGGCCCCCCGCTTGACGAGGCCTCAGGGACTTTGGTTGGCGAGGAACCCCTGTCTGTCTTCAGAGGGAGCCGGCAGCCTGGCCCAACCCAGACCCTTGGCCTGGACCAGGTGAGCTCTCGGATGGAGAGGGGGTCTCCCAGCAGTCCCCGATCTGGCCCAGGGGTCCCTTCCCCCACAGCCCCTTGGGCAAGGGGCCCTGCCCCTCCCCCTGCCTTGGAATTCAGCCCTCTGCCCTGCAGCCAGTGTGAGGAAGGAACTATTCCTACCCAACAGTGGCCCCTAGCGGTGGAAGTTGTGGCTCTGCCTTTGGGCAAGGGAGCCGCTTTCTTGTTCCTGGAGCTTCTTCTGTCTCTTTGCTTTTCACCAGACAGATAGGAGAGCATACCTGTCCGGGACACAATAGCAGAGCTTCTCTTCTAGCCCAGTCCCCAGCCAGCAGGCTCCTCCCACGTCAGGGGTCCGCCACCCCTTCCATCCCCGTGGCCTCCTGGTGGCATTCGGTGTCTAGGTTTCGGAACCCCGTTTCCCCCAGCGCTTGAGGTTTCCTTGGCAGTGGACACGCTCCCCGGGCTGCATGCGGTGGGTCTCGGCAGGAGGCCTATCGGCCGCACCTGCCCCGGCACTGCCACTGGGGACAAGTCCCGAGTGGAGCCAAGGCCCCCTCGTCCATCACAACTGTCTTGCCACTCCCGGCCTTGGGCACCTCCTGCCAGCGGCCACCGTCTCCAGAGCAACCAGGCGGGGCGGGGTCGGGGCGAGTGTGCGGGGGCCGGGGTGAGGGGCGCCTGCGCGCCAGGGCGGCGGTGGGCGTGGCCGGCCCAGCGCTGGGGCGCCTGCGCCCTGGCCCCGGCTCGGCGGGCGTCGGAGAGCGGTCCACGGCGGCGCGAGAGGCCCGGCGCCCGCCCCCCGGCGCCGCCTGGCGCCCGGGGAAGAGGGGGTGGGGGGAGGCAGCGGATGGAGCGAGAGGGTGCTTGGATCCCACAGGGCTGTTGGATGCGCTTCTCCCGCTGGCAGGTGTCGGCACTAATTGCTTCCCTCCGTGGCCAGGACCATCTTCTCCCTCTCAGCTGCCCTGGGCAAGTCCAAGAACCTGAGCGCAGGTGGTGCACCTGGGCTGAGGCTCAGGTCCCGGCTGGCACGGGGCCTGTCCAGAGACATGCAGGAATCTGTCTCCTGAGCATGCACCAACCCAGTGCCAGGCTCAGCTGCAGCCAAAGTGACTGAAGAGGCATGCGGCGGGAGGCCCCTCTGCAACCGACTCCCCCCCAGGCAAGAGCACGGATTCCCAAGTAGGGCCCACTGGCAGGGCACTGGGGCCCAGAGCCACCTGCCATCCGCGGAGACCCGGGTGTCCCCGCAGCCCTCAGGGGCACCAGTGCCCGGGGCTTTATCGACTAGGCAGCTGCGCCTCGGCCAGAAGGGCTATCTGCTTTAGGGTGGAAATCTTGACAGGATACCTGCGGAACTGCCTGCTATGGGAGCTAGGAAGGACAATCAAGAGGAAAATCACCTGGTTGCGTGGCGTGCTCCGGCCGAGCGAAATGTGCTGAAGATGACGGGTTCTTATTTATTTATTCATTTATTTATTTATTTATTTATTTATTTATTTATTTATTCATTCATTCATTCGTTCGTTCATTTCTGTCTTTATTTTTAAAAAGTGATGGTTACGACTCCAGTCAGTGCCCAAACAAGCCATACGTCCGCTTCGGACGGTCACCTTGGCTGCTGAGAATGTCCCTGGTCCGTGGAACACCTGGACCTGTAAGCCCACTTGACCGCAGTGCCTCAAGGGAGCAGAAAAGATTTCCACGGAAAAGTCTCACCACGCAATAGGGACGCAGTTCCGATTTGCGTCCCCCGAGCCCAGAGAAAAGGAAAATGCCCGTTCGTACGGTCCGAAAGAGGAGGGCGAGAGGAGAAAGGGCTGGCTCATCGGTAGGGGTCATAGGGGTGCTCACGCGCCCCTCTCATGCCAGAAAAGAAACAGAGAGAAAGAGAGGTCAGTGACAAGGAAGAGGGAAGACTCTGGGCCTCTCCTCTCTGGGAGACAGGCCTGGCAGGGAGCCCAGGCCCAAGCCCGCAGGCCGCCTGTGGGAAATACCAGGATTCCCTTGACCGAAGGTGGAGGTGACGGCGATGGGAGACAGCATGTCCGTGACCATTGCCATGGGAGAGACCTGCAGGGCAACGCCTGCCGGCCCTAGGTTGGCCCCCCGCTTGACGAGGCCTCAGGGACTTTGGTTGGCGAGGAACCCCTGTCTGTCTTCAGAGGGAGCCGGCAGCCTGGCCCAACCCAGACCCTTGGCCTGGACCAGGTGAGCTCTCGGATGGAGAGGGGGTCTCCCAGCAGTCCCCGATCTGGCCCAGGGGTCCCTTCCCCCACAGCCCCTTGGGCAAGGGGCCCTGCCCCTCCCCCTGCCTTGGAATTCAGCCCTCTGCCCTGCAGCCAGTGTGAGGAAGGAACTATTCCTACCCAACAGTGGCCCCTAGCGGTGGAAGTTGTGGCTCTGCCTTTGGGCAAGGGAGCCGCTTTCTTGTTCCTGGAGCTTCTTCTGTCTCTTTGCTTTTCACCAGACAGATAGGAGAGCATACCTGTCCGGGACACAATAGCAGAGCTTCTCTTCTAGCCCAGTCCCCAGCCAGCAGGCTCCTCCCACGTCAGGGGTCCGCCACCCCTTCCATCCCCGTGGCCTCCTGGTGGCATTCGGTGTCTAGGTTTCGGAACCCCGTTTCCCCCAGCGCTTGAGGTTTCCTTGGCAGTGGACACGCTCCCCGGGCTGCATGCGGTGGGTCTCGGCAGGAGGCCTATCGGCCGCACCTGCCCCGGCACTGCCACTGGGGACAAGTCCCGAGTGGAGCCAAGGCCCCCTCGTCCATCACAACTGTCTTGCCACTCCCGGCCTTGGGCACCTCCTGCCAGCGGCCACCGTCTCCAGAGCAACCAGGCGGGGCGGGGTCGGGGCGAGTGTGCGGGGGCCGGGGTGAGGGGCGCCTGCGCGCCAGGGCGGCGGTGGGCGTGGCCGGCCCAGCGCTGGGGCGCCTGCGCCCTGGCCCCGGCTCGGCGGGCGTCGGAGAGCGGTCCACGGCGGCGCGAGAGGCCCGGCGCCCGCCCCCCGGCGCCGCCTGGCGCCCGGGGAAGAGGGGGTGGGGGGAGGCAGCGGATGGAGCGAGAGGGTGCTTGGATCCCACAGGGCTGTTGGATGCGCTTCTCCCGCTGGCAGGTGTCGGCACTAATTGCTTCCCTCCGTGGCCAGGACCATCTTCTCCCTCTCAGCTGCCCTGGGCAAGTCCAAGAACCTGAGCGCAGGTGGTGCACCTGGGCTGAGGCTCAGGTCCCGGCTGGCACGGGGCCTGTCCAGAGACATGCAGGAATCTGTCTCCTGAGCATGCACCAACCCAGTGCCAGGCTCAGCTGCAGCCAAAGTGACTGAAGAGGCATGCGGCGGGAGGCCCCTCTGCAACCGACTCCCCCCCAGGCAAGAGCACGGATTCCCAAGTAGGGCCCACTGGCAGGGCACTGGGGCCCAGAGCCACCTGCCATCCGCGGAGACCCGGGTGTCCCCGCAGCCCTCAGGGGCACCAGTGCCCGGGGCTTTATCGACTAGGCAGCTGCGCCTCGGCCAGAAGGGCTATCTGCTTTAGGGTGGAAATCTTGACAGGATACCTGCGGAACTGCCTGCTATGGGAGCTAGGAAGGACAATCAAGAGGAAAATCACCTGGTTGCTCCGTGCTCCGGCCGAGCGAAATGTGCTGAAGATGACGGGTTCTTATTTATTTATTCATTTATTTATTTATTTATTTATTCATTCATTCGTTCGTTCATTTATGTCTTTATTTTTAAAAAGTGATGGTTACGACTCCAGTCAGTGCCCAAACAAGCCATACGTCCCCTTCGGACGGTCACCTTGGCTGCTGAGAATGTCCCTGGTCCGTGGAACACCTGGACCTGTAAGCCCACTTGACCGCAGTGCCTCAAGGGAGCAGAAAAGATTTCCACGGAAAAGTCTCACCACGCAATAGGGACGCAGTTCCGATTTGCGTCCCCCGAGCCCAGAGAAAAGGAAAACGCCCGTTCGTACGGTCCGAAAGAGGAGGGCGAGAGGAGAAAGGGCTGGCTCATCGGTAGGGGTCATAGGGGTGCTCACGCGCCCCTCTCATGCCAGAAAAGAAACAGAGAGAAAGAGAGGTCAGTGACAAGGAAGAGGGAAGACTCTGGGCCTCTCCTCTCTGGGAGACAGGCCTGGCAGGGAGCCCAGGCCCAAGCCCGCAGGCCGCCTGTGGGAAATACCAGGATTCCCTTGACCGAAGGTGGAGGTGACGGCGATGGGAGACAGCATGTCCGTGACCATTGCCATGGGAGAGACCTGCAGGGCAACGCCTGCCGGCCCTAGGTTGGCCCCCCGCTTGACGAGGCCTCAGGGACTTTGGTTGGCGAGGAACCCCTGTCTGTCTTCAGAGGGAGCCGGCAGCCTGGCCCAACCCAGACCCTTGGCCTGGACCAGGTGAGCTCTCGGATGGAGAGGGGGTCTCCCAGCAGTCCCCGATCTGGCCCAGGGGTCCCTTCCCCCACAGCCCCTCGGGCAAGGGGCCCTGCCCCTCCCCCTGCCTTGGAATTCAGCCCTCTGCCCTGCAGCCAGTGTGAGGAAGGAACTATTCCTACCCAACAGTGGCCCCTAGCGGTGGAAGTTGTGGCTCTGCCTTTGGGCAAGGGAGCCGCTTTCTTGTTCCTGGAGCTTCTTCTGTCTCTTTGCTTTTCACCAGACAGATAGGAGAGCATACCTGTCCGGGACACAATAGCAGAGCTTCTCTTCTAGCCCAGTCCCCAGCCAGCAGGCTCCTCCCACGTCAGGGGTCCGCCACCCCTTCCATCCCCGTGGCCTCCTGGCGGCATTCGGTGTCTAGGTTTCGGAACCCCGTTTCCCCCAGCGCTTGAGGTTTCCTTGGCAGTGGACACGCTCCCCGGGCTGCATGCGGTGGGTCTCGGCAGGAGGCCTATCGGCCGCACCTGCCCCGGCACTGCCACTGGGGACAAGTCCCGAGTGGAGCCAAGGCCCCCTCGTCCATCACAACTGTCTTGCCACTCCCGGCCTTGGGCACCTCCTGCCAGCGGCCACCGTCTCCAGAGCAACCAGGCGGGGCGGGGTCGGGGCGAGTGTGCGGGGGCCGGGGTGAGGGGCGCCTGCGCGCCAGGGCGGCGGTGGGCGTGGCCGGCCCAGCGCTGGGGCGCCTGCGCCCTGGCCCCGGCTCGGCGGGCGTCGGAGAGCGGTCCACGGCGGCGCGAGAGGCCCGGCGCCCGCCCCCCGGCGCCGCCTGGCGCCCGGGGAAGAGGGGGTGGGGGGAGGCAGCGGATGGAGCGAGAGGGTGCTTGGATCCCACAGGGCTGTTGGATGCGCTTCTCCCGCTGGCAGGTGTCGGCACTAATTGCTTCCCTCCGTGGCCAGGACCATCTTCTCCCTCTCAGCTGCCCTGGGCAAGTCCAAGAACCTGAGCGCAGGTGGTGCACCTGGGCTGAGGCTCAGGTCCCGGCTGGCACGGGGCCTGTCCAGAGACATGCAGGAATCTGTCTCCTGAGCATGCACCAACCCAGTGCCAGGCTCAGCTGCAGCCAAAGTGACTGAAGAGGCATGCGGCGGGAGGCCCCTCTGCAACCGACTCCCCCCCAGGCAAGAGCACGGATTCCCAAGTAGGGCCCACTGGCAGGGCACTGGGGCCCAGAGCCACCTGCCATCCGCGGAGACCCGGGTGTCCCCGCAGCCCTCAGGGGCACCAGTGCCCGGGGCTTTATCGACTAGGCAGCTGCGCCTCGGCCAGAAGGGCTATCTGCTTTAGGGTGGAAATCTTGACAGGATACCTGCGGAACTGCCTGCTATGGGAGCTAGGAAGGACAATCAAGAGGAAAATCACCTGGTTGCGTGGCGTGCTCCGGCCGAGCGAAATGTGCTGAAGATGACGGGTTCTTATTTATTTATTCATTTATTTATTTATTTATTTATTCATTCATTCGTTCGTTCATTTATGTCTTTATTTTTAAAAAGTGATGGTTACGACTCCAGTCAGTGCCCAAACAAGCCATACGTCCGCTTCGGACGGTCACCTTGGCTGCTGAGAATGTCCCTGGTCCGTGGAACACCTGGACCTGTAAGCCCACTTGACCGCAGTGCCTCAAGGGAGCAGAAAAGATTTCCACGGAAAAGTCTCCCCACCCAATAGGGACGCAGTTCCGATTTGCGTCTCCCGAGCCCAGAGAAAAGGAAAACGCCCGTTCGTACGGTCCGAAAGAGGAGGGCGAGAGGAGAAAGGGCTGGCTCATCGGTAGGGGTCATAGGGGTGCTCACGCGCCCCTCTCATGCCAGAAAAGAAACAGAGAGAAAGAGAGGTCAGTGACAAGGAAGAGGGAAGACTCTGGGCCTCTCCTCTCTGGGAGACAGGCCTGGCAGGGAGCCCAGGCCCAAGCCCGCAGGCCGCCTGTGGGAAATACCAGGATTCCCTTGACCGAAGGTGGAGGTGACGGCGATGGGAGACAGCATGTCCGTGACCATTGCCATGGGAGAGACCTGCAGGGCAACGCCTGCCGGCCCTAGGTTGGCCCCCCGCTTGACGAGGCCTCAGGGACTTTGGTTGGCGAGGAACCCCTGTCTGTCTTCAGAGGGAGCCGGCAGCCTGGCCCAACCCAGACCCTTGGCCTGGACCAGGTGAGCTCTCGGATGGAGAGGGGGTCTCCCAGCAGTCCCCGATCTGGCCCAGGGGTCCCTTCCCCCACAGCCCCTTGGGCAAGGGGCCCTGCCCCTCCCCCTGCCTTGGAATTCAGCCCTCTGCCCTGCAGCCAGTGTGAGGAAGGAACTATTCCTACCCAACAGTGGCCCCTAGCGGTGGAAGTTGTGGCTCTGCCTTTGGGCAAGGGAGCCGCTTTCTTGTTCCTGGAGCTTCTTCTGTCTCTTTGCTTTTCACCAGACAGATAGGAGAGCATACCTGTCCGGGACACAATAGCAGAGCTTCTCTTCTAGCCCAGTCCCCAGCCAGCAGGCTCCTCCCACGTCAGGGGTCCGCCACCCCTTCCATCCCCGTGGCCTCCTGGTGGCATTCGGTGTCTAGGTTTCGGAACCCCGTTTCCCCCAGCGCTTGAGGTTTCCTTGGCAGTGGACACGCTCCCCGGGCTGCATGCGGTGGGTCTCGGCAGGAGGCCTATCGGCCGCACCTGCCCCGGCACTGCCACTGGGGACAAGTCCCGAGTGGAGCCAAGGCCCCCTCGTCCATCACAACTGTCTTGCCACTCCCGGCCTTGGGCACCTCCTGCCAGCGGCCACCGTCTCCAGAGCAACCAGGCGGGGCGGGGTCGGGGCGAGTGTGCGGGGGCCGGGGTGAGGGGCGCCTGCGCGCCAGGGCGGCGGTGGGCGTGGCCGGCCCAGCGCTGGGGCGCCTGCGCCCTGGCCCCGGCTCGGCGGGCGTCGGAGAGCGGTCCACGGCGGCGCGAGAGGCCCGGCGCCCGCCCCCCGGCGCCGCCTGGCGCCCGGGGAAGAGGGGGTGGGGGGAGGCAGCGGATGGAGCGAGAGGGTGCTTGGATCCCACAGGGCTGTTGGATGCGCTTCTCCCGCTGGCAGGTGTCGGCACTAATTGCTTCCCTCCGTGGCCAGGACCATCTTCTCCCTCTCAGCTGCCCTGGGCAAGTCCAAGAACCTGAGCGCAGGTGGTGCACCTGGGCTGAGGCTCAGGTCCCGGCTGGCACGGGGCCTGTCCAGACACATGCAGGAATCTGTCTCCTGAGCATGCACCAACCCAGTGCCAGGCTCAGCTGCAGCCAAAGTGACTGAAGAGGCATGCGGTGGGAGGCCCCTCTGCAACCGACTCCCCCCCAGGCAAGAGCACGGATTCCCAAGTAGGGCCCACTGGCAGGGCACTGGGGCCCAGAGCCACCTGCCATCCGCGGAGACCCGGGTGTCCCCGCAGCCCTCAGGGGCACCAGTGCCCGGGGCTTTATCGACTAGGCAGCTGCGCCTCGGCCAGAAGGGCTATCTGCTTTAGGGTGGAAATCTTGACAGGATACCTGCGGAACTGCCTGCTATGGGAGCTAGGAAGGACAATCAAGAGGAAAATCACCTGGTTGCGTGGCGTGCTCCGGCCGAGCGAAATGTGCTGAAGATGACGGGTTCTTATTTATTTATTCATTTATTTATTTATTTATTTATTCATTCATTCGTTCGTTCATTTATGTCTTTATTTTTAAAAAGTGATGGTTACGACTCCAGTCAGTGCCCAAACAAGCCATACGTCCGCTTCGGACGGTCACCTTGGCTGCTGAGAATGTCCCTGGTCCGTGGAACACCTGGACCTGTAAGCCCACTTGACCGCAGTGCCTCAAGGGAGCAGAAAAGATTTCCACGGAAAAGTCTCACCACGCAATAGGGACGCAGTTCCGATTTGCGTCCCCCGAGCCCAGAGAAAAGGAAAACGCCCGTTCGTACGGTCCGAAAGAGGAGGGCGAGAGGAGAAAGGGCTGGCTCATCGGTAGGGGTCATAGGGGTGCTCACGCGCCCCTCTCATGCCAGAAAAGAAACAGAGAGAAAGAGAGGTCAGTGACAAGGAAGAGGGAAGACTCTGGGCCTCTCCTCTCTGGGAGACAGGCCTGGCAGGGAGCCCAGGCCCAAGCCCGCAGGCCGCCTGTGGGAAATACCAGGATTCCCTTGACCGAAGGTGGAGGTGACGGCGATGGGAGACAGCATGTCCGTGACCATTGCCATGGGAGAGACCTGCAGGGCAACGCCTGCCGGCCCTAGGTTGGCCCCCCGCTTGACGAGGCCTCAGGGACTTTGGTTGGCGAGGAACCCCTGTCTGTCTTCAGAGGGAGCCGGCAGCCTGGCCCAACCCAGACCCTTGGCCTGGACCAGGTGAGCTCTCGGATGGAGAGGGGGTCTCCCAGCAGTCCCCGATCTGGCCCAGGGGTCCCTTCCCCCACAGCCCCTCGGGCAAGGGGCCCTGCCCCTCCCCCTGCCTTGGAATTCAGCCCTCTGCCCTGCAGCCAGTGTGAGGAAGGAACTATTCCTACCCAACAGTGGCCCCTAGCGGTGGAAGTTGTGGCTCTGCCTTTGGGCAAGGGAGCCGCTTTCTTGTTCCTGGAGCTTCTTCTGTCTCTTTGCTTTTCACCAGACAGATAGGAGAGCATACCTGTCCGGGACACAATAGCAGAGCTTCTCTTCTAGCCCAGTCCCCAGCCAGCAGGCTCCTCCCACGTCAGGGGTCCGCCACCCCTTCCATCCCCGTGGCCTCCTGGCGGCATTCGGTGTCTAGGTTTCGGAACCCCGTTTCCCCCAGCGCTTGAGGTTTCCTTGGCAGTGGACACGCTCCCCGGGCTGCATGCGGTGGGTCTCGGCAGGAGGCCTATCGGCCGCACCTGCCCCGGCACTGCCACTGGGGACAAGTCCCGAGTGGAGCCAAGGCCCCCTCGTCCATCACAACTGTCTTGCCACTCCCGGCCTTGGGCACCTCCTGCCAGCGGCCACCGTCTCCAGAGCAACCAGGCGGGGCGGGGTCGGGGCGAGTGTGCGGGGGCCGGGGTGAGGGGCGCCTGCGCGCCAGGGCGGCGGTGGGCGTGGCCGGCCCAGCGCTGGGGCGCCTGCGCCCTGGCCCCGGCTCGGCGGGCGTCGGAGAGCGGTCCACGGCGGCGCGAGAGGCCCGGCGCCCGCCCCCCGGCGCCGCCTGGCGCCCGGGTAAGAGGGGGTGGGGGGAGGCAGCGGATGGAGCGAGAGGGTGCTTGGATCCCACAGGGCTGTTGGATGCGCTTCTCCCGCTGGCAGGTGTCGGCACTAATTGCTTCCCTCCGTGGCCAGGACCATCTTCTCCCTCTCAGCTGCCCTGGGCAAGTCCAAGAACCTGAGCGCAGGTGGTGCACCTGGGCTGAGGCTCAGGTCCCGGCTGGCATGGGGCCTGTCCAGACACATGCAGGAATCTGTCTCCTGAGCATGCACCAACCCAGTGCCAGGCTCAGCTGCAGCCAAAGTGACTGAAGAGGCATGCGGCGGGAGGCCCCTCTGCAACCGACTCCCCCCCAGGCAAGAGCACGGATTCCCAAGTAGGGCCCACTGGCAGGGCACTGGGGCCCAGAGCCACCTGCCATCCGCGGAGACCCGGGTGTCCCCGCAGCCCTCAGGGGCACCAGTGCCCGGGGCTTTATCGACTAGGCAGCTGCGCCTCGGCCAGAAGGGCTATCTGCTTTAGGGTGGAAATCTTGACAGGATACCTGCGGAACTGCCTGCTATGGGAGCTAGGAAGGACAATCAAGAGGAAAATCACCTGGTTGCGTGGCGTGCTCCGGCCGAGCGAAATGTGCTGAAGATGACGGGTTCTTATTTATTTATTCATTCATTTATTTATTTATTTATTTATTTATTTATTCATTCGTTCGTTCATTTCTGTCTTTATTTTTAAAAAGTGATGGTTACGACTCCAGTCAGTGCCCAAACAAGCCATACGTCCGCTTCGGACGGTCACCTTGGCTGCTGAGAATGTCCCTGGTCCGTGGAACACCTGGACCTGTAAGCCCACTTGACCGCAGTGCCTCAAGGGAGCAGAAAAGATTTCCACGGAAAAGTCTCACCACGCAATAGGGACGCAGTTCCGATTTGCGTCCCCCGAGCCCAGAGAAAAGGAAAACGCCCGTTCGTACGGTCCGAAAGAGGAGGGCGAGAGGAGAAAGGGCTGGCTCATCGGTAGGGGTCATAGGGGTGCTCACGCGCCCCTCTCATGCCAGAAAAGAAACAGAGAGAAAGAGAGGTCAGTGACAAGGAAGAGGGAAGACTCTGGGCCTCTCCTCTCTGGGAGACAGGCCTGGCAGGGAGCCCAGGCCCAAGCCCGCAGGCCGCCTGTGGGAAATACCAGGATTCCCTTGACCGAAGGTGGAGGTGACGGCGATGGGAGACAGCATGTCCGTGACCATTGCCATGGGAGAGACCTGCAGGGCAACGCCTGCCGGCCCTAGGTTGGCCCCCCGCTTGACGAGGCCTCAGGGACTTTGGTTGGCGAGGAACCCCTGTCTGTCTTCAGAGGGAGCCGGCAGCCTGGCCCAACCCAGACCCTTGGCCTGGACCAGGTGAGCTCTCGGATGGAGAGGGGGTCTCCCAGCAGTCCCCGATCTGGCCCAGGGGTCCCTTCCCCCACAGCCCCTTGGGCAAGGGGCCCTGCCCCTCCCCCTGCCTTGGAATTCAGCCCTCTGCCCTGCAGCCAGTGTGAGGAAGGAACTATTCCTACCCAACAGTGGCCCCTAGCGGTGGAAGTTGTGGCTCTGCCTTTGGGCAAGGGAGCCCCTTTCTTGTTCCTGGAGCTTCTTCTGTCTCTTTGCTTTTCACCAGACAGATAGGAGAGCATACCTGTCCGGGACACAATAGCAGAGCTTCTCTTCTAGCCCAGTCCCCAGCCAGCAGGCTCCTCCCACGTCAGGGGTCCGCCACCCCTTCCATCCCCGTGGCCTCCTGGTGGCATTCGGTGTCTAGGTTTCGGAACCCCGTTTCCCCCAGCGCTTGAGGTTTCCTTGGCAGTGGACACGCTCCCTGGGCTGCATGTGGTGGGTCTCGGCAGGAGGCCTATCGGCCGCATCTGCCCCGGCACTGCCACTGGGGACAAGTCCCTAGTGGAGCCAAGGCCCCCTCGTCCATTCACAACTGTCTTGCCACTCCCGGCCTTGGGCACCTCCTGCCAGTGGCCACCGTCTCCAGAACAACCAGGTGGGGCGGGGTTGGGGCGAGTGTGCGGGGTCGGGGTGAGGAGCGCCTGCGCGCCAGGGCTGCGGTGGGCGTGGCCGGCCCAGTGCTGGGGCGCCTGCGCCCTGGCCCTGGCTCGGCGGGCGTCGGAGAGCGGTCCACAGCGGCGTGAGAAGCCCGGCGCCTGCCCCCCGGCGCCGGCTGAGCGCCCGGGGAAGAGGGGGTGGGTGGAGGCAGCGGATGGAGCGAGAGGGGGCTTGGATCCCACAGGGCTGTTGGATGCGCTTCTCCCGCTGGCAGGTGTCGGCACTAATTGCTTCCCTCCGTGGCCAGGACCATCTTCTCCCTCTCAGCTGCCCTGGGCAAGTCCAAGAACCTGAGCGCAGGTGGTGCACCTGGGCTGAGTCTCAGGTCCCGGCTGGTACGGGGCCTGTCCAGAGACTTGCAAGGATCTGTCTCCTGATCATGCATAAACCCAGTGTATGTGGTGGTCCATCCCACCCCTGGCAAGGATGGAGTGGTGTAGATGCTATGTCAGTCGTCTTGGGTAACTATGGCGTTTTTTTGCCACCACAGCCTAGTTTTCTCACCACACCTACTCCTCTTCCCCAACCTCACGAAGAGCATGAAGAGGAAGGAAACTTTATTAGTCTCTCCAGTCAACTACAGACAGTCTTATACTGCACTGCTTGGATCACTACACATGGCTACTCCTCTGTCCACATCCCTGGTCTAGAAGAAAGGTGGGAGAAGGTCCTTTAGTTCATGGGACATAATGGGCAGCTTCAGCCTCCACAGCTTACAGTACCGACTATATCCTTGGTTCCTACTACAAAGCCAGCAAGATAGAAAGGGCATGAAAGCCCTAAACTAAAGACAGAGACTGCACCCCAAATAAATACATCTAGTTAGCCAGATGCCAAGGCACCAACAAAAAGTTACAATCCATGCCAAGAAACAGAAAGATATGGTCCAGCCAAAGGAACATGATAAGCCTTCAGGTAACAGAAAGTAGTTGAGACAAGTAATCACAGATGTTCAAACAAATTTCCTTAATGAATTCAGTGAGATGTTTAAAGAGGTAAGGATATTAAGAAAACACTGGGTGGGAACAAAAAGTAGAACTCGAAAGCATAGATAGGAAAATAACAGATCTTATGGTAAGGATAGGCACAATAAATAAAATATATACTGTAGACTTATAACAACAGATTAGAAGAGGCAAAAGAAAGGATCAGTAAGCTTGAAAACATGGCATTTGAAAGTGAACATACAAAAGAACAGATAAAGAAAAGAATGGAAAAATTTGAACAGGTATTAGGGGACTAAAGGACAGCAAGAGACATGCAGACATGTGTCATGGATGTCTTAGAAGGAGAAGAGAAGGAAAAAAGTGCAAAAGGAATATTTGAAGAAATAATGGTAGAAAATAACCCAACCCTATCAAACCATATAGATATCTGTGTCTAAGAAGCATCCTAAAAAATCTGAGACAAATACTGATTAGAATGTCCAATGCCAAACACAAAGGGAATTTTGAGAGCAAAAGAAAAAAGCAGTATATCACATACAAGGGATACCCATAAGATTAAGCTCTTATTTCTCATCTGAAACATGGGGGCAAGAAAGTGGTTTCATATATTTATGATACTGTGAGATAAAAAGTGCCACCCACGAATGTTATATCTGGCATGATTGTCTTTCAAAAATGAGGGCAAATTTAGAAAATTCACAGATAAACAGAAAGTGAGTGTGTTTGTAACCAAGAGAACAGCTCTGCGGAAAATACTAAAGGATGTGCTACAGCCTGAAAAGACATAAGAGAAAGGCTTGGAAGAGAGTCTAGAAATGAAGATTATATCAGTAAAAGGAACTAAAAGTGTAAAAAAATAGTGGTGAAAATAAAAGATGACATATGAAACCCAAAGGTCAAAATGGGTGAAGAACTGCCTTTACAGTAATAATATTAAATGTTAATGTATTACACTCCCCAATCAAAGACACAGACCAGTGGAATGGATAAGAAAATATGAGCTGTCTATATGCTGTCTATAAGAAACTCACCTTAGACCCAAGGATACCAATAGATTAAAGTGAAAGGCTAGAAAGTGATATTCCATGCAGGCGCTAACTGAAAAAAAGGTGGAGCAGCTATACTTATATCAGATGAAATACACTTTAAAAACAATTTTTAAAAAATTAGAGACAAGAACAATGTATATTAACAAATCAGACAACTCAGCAGGAAAAAATAACAAACATAATATGTACCTAACCCAGTCGTCCTAAATCATATGAGGCAAACACTGGCAAAACTGAAGGGAAAATAGATGTCTCTACAATAATAGTTGGAAACTTCAATATATCACTCTCAGCATTGAATAGAACATCTGGGCAGAGGATCAAAGAAAGATTTAATAATATCATAAATGGACTAAATCTAATGGACATAACAGAACATTGCAACTTGAAATAGCAGGATATATGTTCTTCTCAAGTGCTTATGGATTTTTCTCCAGGATAGACCATATGTTGGGTCACAAGGAAGATCTCAATGAATTCAACTAGATTGAAATTATAGAAAGCACTTTCCCTTATCATAATGGAATAAAGTTGGAAATCAGCAAGAGGCAGAAAAAGGGGAAATTCACAAATATATGGAGATTAAAAAATACACTTTGAAATAGTCAATGGGTCATAGAAGAAATTATACGTAAATCAATAAATATCTAGAGATGAATGAAATCAAGAACACAAAATATCAAAACCTGTGGGATGCTGTGTATTAGTCAGCCAAAAGGGTACTGACGCAAAATACCAGAAATTTGTTGGTTTTTATAAAGGGAATTTATTGGAGTAGAAGCTTACAGATTCCAGGCCATAATGTGTAAGTTACTTCCCTCACCAAGGTCTATATGAAGCAAGATGGCTGCTGATGTCAGCGAGGGTTCAGGGTTCCTGGGTTCCTATGTTCCTGGGGCTTGCTTTACTCTGGCCTCAAGGTTCCTTCCTTCCTGGGACTGGCTCCCAGGAAACTCTGCATGTTGACTTCCCAGGGCTCCAGCTTAAGTCTTCAGCATCAAACTCCAAAATCAAAACTCCAGCATTAAAAACCCCACATCAAAAGCTCCAACTCTGTCCTTTGCCAGACCTTTAATCTGTGAGTCCCTACCCACCAAGAGGTGGGGACTGGGTGGGGACTCCACACCCTAATCACAACTCAACCATGCCCAGGTACAGATCAGATTACAATCATAATCCAACATTTCTTTTTTGAATTTGTCAATTATATCAAACTGCTACATGCTATAAAGACAGTGCTGAAGAGAAATTTATAGCTTTCAATGGTTTTACATTAAAAAAGAAGAAAGCTAAAAATCAGTGACCAAACTACATAGCGGTAGTTGTACAGTTCTATTAGCTTGAGTAACTAGTAAGAGAATAGCAAACTATTTCCAAAGGAAGCAGAAGAAATGAAATAGCAAATATCAGAGAAGAAATAAATGAAATTAAGAACAATAACAACAACAAAAACAGAGAATTAACCAACCACAATTTGGTTCTTTACAAAGATTAACAGAATCATCAAACACTTAGCTAGACTGGCAAAGAAAAAAGAGAGAAGATGCAAATAATAAAATAAAAAAATGAAAATGGAGACATTACTATTGAATCTACAAAAATAAAAGAGAGCATAGGGGAAATGGATGTGGCTCAAATAATTGGGCTCCCATCTAACATATAGTAGGTCCAGGGTTCAATACCCAGGGCTTCCTGACCTGCGTGGTGAGTTGGCCTACATGGAGTGCTGCCCCGTGCAATGACTGCCACCCCACGCAGGAGTGTCACCCATGCAAGGAGAGTCAGCCGCACAAGGGGTGCCCTCCATTCAAGAGGTGCCACCCCACACAGGAGTGCAGCCTGCCCAGGAGTGGTGACACCCACACAGAGAGCTGATGCAGCAAGATAATGCAACAAAGAAAAAAGAGAGATACAGAGAAGAGGCAATATGAGATCTAATGAGCTAGGGAGCTGATGTGGCACAAGAGAGTGATCACTTCCTTCCCACTCTGGAAGGTCCCAGGATGCATTCCCAGAGCTGCCTAATGAGAATAAAAGCAGACACAGAAGAACACACCATGAATGAATACAGAGAGCAGAAAATGGGGAAGGAAGGGAGAAAGAAATCTTAGAAAAAATGTAACTTAAAAAAAGGGATCATAAGAGGATACTATGAACAACTCTATGCCAATAAATCAGACAATGTAGGTGAAATGGAAAATTTCCTAGGAATGTATGAATAAGCTACACTGACAGTAGAAAGAATAGAAGACCTCAACAAAACAATCACAAGTAAAGAGATTGAAACACTCATCAAACAACTCCCCAAAATGGATAGCCCAGGACCAGATGGTTTCACAGATGAGTTCTATCAAGCATTCAAAGAAGATTTAACACCAGTCTTAAACTCTTCCAAAAAATTGAACAAGAAGGAAAGCTACCAAACTCATTTGTGATGGCAATGTGAACCTACTACCAAAGCCAGATAAAGATATTATGAAAAAAATAATTACCAATTTTCCTAATGAATATTTATGCAAAAATTCTCAACAAATTAGTTGCTAATCAAATGAAACAACACATTAAAAGAATTATTTATCATGATCAGGTGGGTTTTATACAGGCATGCAAGGCTGGCTCAACACAAGAAAATAAATCAGCATATACACCATATTAATAAATCAAAGAAGAAAAATCATGATTCTATTGATTGACAGAGAAAAGACATTTGACAAAGTACAGCATCCTTTCTTGATAAAAATACTACAAAAGATAGGAATTGAAGGATACTTTGTTAACATGATAAAGGCCAATTGTGAAAAACCCACTAACTGCTAATGTACTCAATGGTGAAAGACTGAAAGCTTTCCTATTAAGATCAGGACAATACAAGGATGACCACTCTCAACACTGTTGTTCAATATAGTGCTAAACATTCTAGATGGAACAATCAGGCAAGAAAAAGAAATAAAAGGAATCTAAAATGGAAAGGAAGAAGTAAAATTTTGCTACCTATACCTAGAATGTCCCCAAACTCTACAACAAAGCTGCTAGAGCTAATAAACAATTTCAGCAGATTAGCAGGATACTAGATTAAAATGCAAAAATCAGAGCTGTTTCTATACACTAGTAATATGCAATCTGAGGAGGAAGTCAGAAAAAAATTTCATTTACAAAAGGGACCGAAACAATTAAAATTAGGAATAAACTTTACCAAGGATGTAAAGCATTTGTATTCAGAAAAATACAATGCTTTGCTAAAGAATTTGTTAAGATGTCAATTCTACCCAAATTGATATACAGATTCAATGCAATCCCAATAAAAATTCCACGAGCATTTTTTAAAAGAAATGGAAAACAAAATTATCAAATTTATTTGGAAGGGTAATGGTTCCCAAATAGACAGAAACATCTTAAAAGGAAGAGAGATGGGAAGCAGATGTGGCTCAAATGATTGGCCTCCCATATACCATATGGGAGGTTCAGGGTTTGATTTCTAGGGTCTCTTGGTGAAGGTAAGCTGGACAGCATGGCCAGCTGGCCTGGTGGAGAGATGGCAGAGCAAGATGTCACAACAAAAAGAGACATACAGAAGAGACAATAAGAGATGTAGCAGACCAGGGAGCTGAGGTAGTACAAGAGATTGAGTGCCTCTCTCCCAATCTGGAAGGTCCCAGGATCAGTGCTCAGAGCCACCTAAAGAGAAGACAAGGAGACCCAGAAGAACACACAGTGGATGGACACAGAAAGCAGACAGAAAGCACAAAAACAAGAGGGGTGGGTAAGCAATTTATAAAAAAAAAAAAAAGGAAAAGCAGAGTTGAAGGACTCTCACTCCAGATTTTAAATCATATTGATTTGCTAAAAATAGCATGGTACTGGCATAAAGATAGATACATAGAGTAATGGAACTAAATCAATCAGAAACAGACCCTCACATGTATGGTCAAGTGATTTTTTACAAAGCTGTCAAAACTCTGCTGGGGAAGAACAGTTTATTCAACAAACGGTGCTGGGAGAACTAGATATCCCTATCCAAAAGAAAGAGGACCCCTATCTCACACCTTATACAAAAATTAACTCAAAATGGATCAAAGCCCTATATATAAAATTTAGAACCATAAAGTTTCCAGGAGAAAATGTAGGAAAATATCTCCAAAACCTGGTGGTAGGTGTACATTCTTTTTTTAAATTTAATGAATTTGTTTGTCTATTTATTTTAAAGAATATTTAGATTTCATAAACGTTACATAAAAAATATAGGAGGTTCCTGTATGCCCTACTTCCTCCCTCTGCCACATTTCAACATCCTTCATTAGTGTGGTACATTTGCTATAGTTGATGAAAGCATATTGAAGCACTGCCATTAACCATGAATTATAGTTTACATATTTTAAACCCTGTCCCATGTAATTTTGTAAGTTATGGCAAAATATATAATGGCGTGTGTCCATCCTTTCAATGTCATGCAGGACAATTCCAATGTCTAGAAAATGCCCCCATATTACACCTATTTTTCCCTCTCCCTCCCCTCAAAAGTTCCAGTGGCCACTGCCTTCACATCAATGACACAAGTTCTTCCATTGCCAGAGTTCCTCAGTGTGACAGAATTGAATTCATTTGTGGTTTCCCTACACATGGCTCTTCTCCTTCTATTTGAACCTATACTTGAAAGGTATATGTCCAAGAGACTTAAATCTTTGGTCTGTCCATGTTCAGGTGGGCCTCAGGGCCCAAAAGTGCAACATCTTCTAGCCAGTGTATTGGACTCACCCAGAACAAAGAACAAGTTGATGATGACAGACAAGGCCCATCCCAAGGAACAGAGAGAGTCAGCAACTGTAAGCAAGAGAGTTCCATCAATTTACTCCATGGTATCTAAGCCCCCTCTCAATTAGAAGAAGAGTGGGCATCACCATCCTCAAATACTCAAAATTGGGGAATGGACTAAAGCAGACTTAGTATTATTCTACTATAGACATTGTTATTTTAGTGGTGGTGCATTCTTTAAACCTTACACCTAAATCATGAGTAATGAAAGAAAACATGGATAAATGGGACCTTCTCAAACAGAAAAACTTTTGTGATTCAAAGGACTTCATCAAAAAGGTGAAAAGGCAACCAACTCAATGGGAGAAAATATTTGGAAACCATGTATCCAATAAGGGTTTGATTTGTAGTCTACATAAAGAGATCATAAAAATAAAAGAGCAAGCAATACAGTTAAAAACTGGGCAAAATATTTCAATAGAGATTTCTCCAAAGAGGAAATACAAATGGCCAGAAAGCACAAGAAAATATGTTCAGTATCAATACCTATTATGGAAATGCAAATCAAAATGACAATGAATGAGGTATATCACACTACAATAGAATGGCCATTAAATTCTTTAAAAAAAACAGTAAACAATAAGTGCTGGAGAGTATGTAGAGAAATAGGAACTCTCCTGCACTGTTAGTGGGAATGTAAAATGATGCAACTTCTGAGCAAGACAGGTTGACATTTCCTCAGAAAGCTAAATATAGAAATTCCATATGATCCAGCAATTCTTCCACTAGGAATACATCCAGAGGAACTGAAAACTGATGTGAATAAACATTTTCACACCAATGTATATTGAGGCATTATTTACAATTGCCAAAATATGGAAACAACCCAAATGTCCATCAACTGATGAATGGGTAAACAAAAATTGTATATACATACAATGAAATGCCTATAGTGTAATAAGAAGAAACTAAATTAGGATGCATATGATAGCATGGATGAATCTTGAAGACAATATGCTAACTGAAATAAGCCAGATGCCAAAAGACAACTATTGCATGGTCTCACTAATATGAACTAAATACAAAGGAAAATGCACAGAGTTACAACATAGAGTATAGGTTATTAAGAGATAAGAGGAGGGCTGAGAAATGGTACTGATGCTTAATGCATGTAGAAGTTTTAATTAATTTGCCTGTCAATATGTGGAAATGGATAGAGTTGATGGTAATACATTATAGTGACTAGAAGTAATGCAGTTTGTCTATAAATGGGATTGGGGTTGAAAAGGGTAGTCTAGGGGTGTAAATGTCAATTGAAAGGAAGGTAGAGAATAATCTAGGGACTGAATAACAGTGAACCCAGAGGTGGATAAGAATTGTAACCACATTTACATAGTACAAATACAAGAATATCCTTCTATGAACTAGAATAAATGTGTTTCACTATTGCAAGGTGGTAAGAATGTGGAGAAGCCCTGGAAAAATGCAATTCATGTAACCTGTGGAGTATAGTTACCAGCAGTACTGTAAAATTCTTGCATCAATGCCAAAGATGTACTGTGTTAATAATAGGGGGTTATGGGAAAAATATACCAAATGTATGCTATAGACTATAGTTAGTGGCAATAGTCTGATACTATCTCATAATGTATAACAACATTCCACAACAACGTAGTATGTTGGTGGAAGGGTGTGGTATGGGAATTCCAACCAGGAGACTGATAGTTTCATAAGTTCACAAGTTCCCTAATAAAAATATATTTTTTAAAAACCTACAGACAGCATAGATGAAAACTAATAGCTATCAAATAAAATGATAAAATAGCTTATCCCAAAAAACATTTACAGAAAGTTCCTATATAACCCACACTCAGTATCCTCTAAAGTTAGCATCTTATATAACTACAGTGCAATTATCTAAAGCAGGAACTAACCTTTGGTATAATATTATTAAGTAAAAAAAACACATCAACACTAGCATCACACCAACACTCTATCTCATCTTGTTAGTTCATGTCACCCATTTTTGCTCCGCCTTCCCTTCTGATTTAATTGTAATAGAGTTATTACCTTACCACATGCTCCTGCCTCTCTGCTGTAGAAATCTTGCCCTTTCTAGAGACCCAGGAAGTATAATGTTCATTAAGATTATAGCATTAACAGTAGTGTGTGATAATTCCAGACACTTAGGCAAGTATCTCAATAGCCTCTTCTGGAGTGAATTTCACTAAATATAGAAAACCCCCCATCCCCAGGCCAGGCCTGTGACCCTGAACTTAATAGCTCTATTTGCGCTTCATTGATGGTGATAGTGGTGGTGATGCTTTTGTTTTTGAAAGTTTCCACACTAAAAAACTTCTGATTCTTGATCATCTCAGGCCTCTGACTAATGGAAGGTCAGAATTAATCTGTTTAAGGTGTTAAATTTTTCCTCCTGTCTAGAATGTTCTTTCTTCACTTTTTTTGCCTTGAAAGTCCTCACTGTGTCTTCCAACTGCAACATTGCCTACTGTGTACAACATTCCCTCCCTCTTCCCCTTTACCCAGGAATAATTGAGCTCTTTTGGTTCTGTGCCACTACTGTATCTTCTAAATGCCTCTATTGTTACATCTTTCACTGTGAATCCTGAGTACGTGTCATCATATCTGGCTCCCCAGAGTTCTCTGTATCACTCACGGTATGCCACAGCCTCACCCAGAATAGGTGATAAATAAATATTTATTGACTGAGCAGATGAATGAATATGAAAGGCATTAATAGAAGTAAAGTGTAGAGCCAAAAGTCCTGTAGCAGTTTGGCATTGTTTATGAATTCCAAAAACAGGTATTGGATTGTGTTTGTAAAATGGTCTGTTCCTCTGGCCATATTAGATTTTATTATCCTTAGAGGTTTCACCTTTATTTGATTAAATTATGATTAAGGCTTTGGATGCCATTGGACATTGAGTCCCTGCCCCCTTGGTTGGTGGGGACTCTCAGAAGAAATGACATGGCAGAGTAGAGAGTTGGAGTTTTTTTATGCTGGATTCCCAGGAAGTAAATACAAAGAGAAGCAGACATGTGGGAAGAGAGAAGGCTCCATTAGACACAGCAGAGGGCTTGTGGAGAGAGCAGAGCAGCTGAGCATGGCCTGGGTTTTAGGGTTTGTGTTAGTAAGAGAACTGTAACCAGACTGAGTCCCCCAAAACAAGGCCATGACAGAACTCAATTTTTGAAGTCTTCCTGTAAGTTCTGCTTGCATTTTTTAGGTGTTTTATGTGCTTGACATGGTGGCCAGTTTTTTTGCATACTTTATTTCCTTTAATCATCACACTAGCTTTTGAGGTAAGTACAGCTAGTGTGCTTGTTTCACAAATGAAGAACTGCAAGTCATAAGAGATAATACATTTCCCTGGATTACCTGTTTAGTAGTAGCAGAACTGGAACTCAAGCCTGCCTAGGCCACTTGAAACCAAAATCCACTCTTTTAAGGCAATGGAGGCCATCAAGATTAGATGACTAGGAAAGAGGAAGGGAAAATTAATTAGGAATTAAACTGTATTGGATGTGGTAGGTATCTGTCAAGTGTTATGGCCACCCAGCATCTTTGTTTTTGTTTTGCTTTGTTTTGTTTGTTTTCTCTTTAATTTTTTTTATGTTACATTCAAAAAATAAATATGAGGCCCCCACATATCCCCACCCCCTCACCACACTACTCTCAGATCAACAACCTCTTTCATCATCATGGGACATTCAGTGCATTTGGTGAATACATTCTGGAGCACTGCTGCACCACATGGATAACGGTTTACATTGTAGTTTCCACTCTCTCCCAGTCCACCCAGGGGGCCATGGCAGGACATCTATCCCAACTTTGGGTAATTTTCTTGAAAGAGGAAGCCAGACACTTGCCATTGTGCAAAAAGGGAAAATGCCCCTCAAACCACTCAGCAGGGCTGCTGGGCAGTGCTCAGTGAGGAGCCCTCACAGAGGCAGTAGCTGGAGCAGGCAGTCAGGCTCCTACTTTCCATTGCATTCTAGGGCAGCACACAGAAATCTAATGGGACCAAACAGCAGATTCTTGGAGAGGGACCTTGAACTTGGGCCACACAGCTTATAGGCAACATGATCAGGGTAGCACTGGCCCTTTCCATGGGATCATCAGGGCCAGGGTACCATAGTAATATGACATAGCAGCATGTTGGCCTCGACTTTCCTGGTTTGGGGGAAACATCATGACTTGCCCTGGGATGATGAGCTGGGGAGCAAGGCTTCAGTTGCAGAAGTGTGATGTGACAAGCTGCTGACTTGAACCCCAGTACCCCAATCATCCATCATGACTGAGGAAGTACCAGCCCTTCTATTATCATCAAGTGTGGGTTCCAAGGCTCAAGACTGACCAAAGTCAATTGTCTTGAGCACTGGCTGTTACCAGATTCATCTGGTTTTGCAGGAGACCAATGGATTTTCTAGGAGGAGCCTACAGGGTGTCTGTCTGAACCAAGTTTTCAAGGGGACAAGTTTCCCAGGGCCTGTTGTGATGCCTGTGCTTAGTGGTGGCTGCAGCAGGGTTGCTGCTGGGACAGACCCAAGAGGTAATTTGGATACTACTTTTGTCCTTATGCCCCCAAGCTTATCTGGTCATGCAGGAAATTATCTGAGTTACCAGATAACATGTAATAAACATACATTCTGCTTCAAGTAGTGAGGTAAGTTCTACTGTTGACAACTTAAGTACAGAGTGATAATTGATCATCTATTTTGTGGCAAGCTTTATCCTAGACCCTGTCTCATTCTTTATCTCACCAGATTCTCACCCCCCCACACACACACACACAATGCAGTACGATATGCATTGCTGATGAAAAATGTGATAAAGCTGTGGTAGGGATGAGGCTAGCAAGATCGAGAGAGGAGCTGTCATGAAGGGTGCCATTTGTCCAGCTGCTGGGTCTGGGCTTTCCCCTACAAGCCAGTATTTCCCAGGATGACAGGCATGCCCTGGTTACATGTGAGATGTCTGCATGCACCTGGCTGCAGACCTGCAGAGGCAGCCACTTCCAGCAGGTGGAGTCTCCAACAAACACCTCTAGGAGCTGCTTCTTTGCCATCCTACAGTGGCAGCAGGCCACACCAGGATTCTTAGAGTCTTCCCCAAGCTCTGACTGACCCCTTCACTAGTGTTCCAGGTACAATGGCTAGAGATTATTCTCTGACCCTCTGATTTTCTCCCCCAAGCCTTCCCTTCTCAACTCCCCACAGTCAAGTAAGCTCTATTTCTTTTTACACTAACCACATTATTTCCAAAATATGTAGTTCTCTTTTCCTGAATGAATTGTTATTGATACAGTTGGTAAAATAAAAACTTGGATGGGAAATAACATGTATGGATAGGGTGTCTGCCTACCACATGGGAGGTCTGCGGTTCAAACCCCAGCCCTCTTGACCCCTGTGGAGCTGGCTCATGAGCAGTGCTGATGTGCGCAAGGAGTGCCATGGAACATAAGGAGAGCCACCCAGTGTGAAAGAAAGTGCAGCCTGTCCAAGAATGGTGCCGCACACATGGAGAGCTGACACAGTAAGATGATGCAACAAGAAGAAACACAGACCATTGACCATGAGGTACAGCGGTGCTCTGAGATATATTCACCAAATGCAATGAATGTCTCATGATGATGGAGGAGATTGTTGTTATGGAGGGAGGAGTGGGGTGAGTGGGGTGGGGAGTATATGGGGACCTTCATATTTTTTGAATGTACTATTAAAAAAATAAATAAATAAAATTTTTAAAAAAGAAACACAGATTCCCGGTGCTGCTGATAAGGATAGAAGTGGTCACAGAAGAACACACAGTGAATGGACACAGAGAGCAGACAACTGGGGAGGGGGGGTGGAGGAAGGGAAGAAATAAATTTTAAAAAATAAATCTTTAAAGAAAAAATTAAATTTTAAGTTCACCGTTTTGTTCAAAGCAGCCTAGAATAATGGGAAAACATGGGCTTTTGTATTTTAAAGGCTTGGGTTTTAATCTCAGCTTTGCCTTTATAGCTGTGTGAACTTCTGTAAGTTACCTAACATCTCAGAGCTTTGGTTATGTCATTGTAAAATGGGGATCATAATACTTATCCCAGGGGATTACTACAAATAAAACTGTTTTAAAATGCCAAGAATGTTACAATGCAAGGTGATAGTGGAGGGGTGATGTATGTGAATTCTGCTTGTTATGCATGACTGTTTGGTAAACCCACAACTTCTCTAATAAAAAGTATATAATCAAAAAGAAAGGAAGGAGGAAAATATATATTATTGAACACTTACAATTTGTCAGACCCTGTGCTAAGCACTTTCATTTTCTAACTTATTTATGTTACCCCAACAACCTCACTACAAATACTGTTATTATCTTTATTTTACAAAGGAGCAACTTGGGAAATAGAAGCCACAAAAAATTACTTGCCAAGGCTGTAGAGATAGTGTGTGGCAGAGCCAGTGTCTGAACCCAAGCATTTAGGTTTGAAGTCCACGTTGTTAACCACTTACCACACCACCTCCCTCAATGGGCAGCTGTGCTACCACCAGATTTGTGTGCACTTATTACAATTTGCAATTTTTTATGTTTCTATTAGTTATCTATTGCTGCATAACAAATTACTCCAAAACACAGCAGTATAAAACAAAGGTTTACTGTCTCAAAGTTTATATCTCAAAGTTTGCTGAATCCAAGAGTAGCTTAGCTGATGGCTCAGGACAGGAGTTTTCCTGAAGTTGCAGTTAACCTGTTGTCAAGGGCTACAGCCATCTCAGGGATCAGCGGGGATCATGAATTCCCTTCCAAATGCACTCACTTGTGTGTTGGCTGGGCTCGCATCCTTGTCAAGTGGGCCTCTCCACAGGCTGCCTGAGTGTCCTCATGACACCACAACTTCCTACATAGCAAGTAATCCAGGGAAAAGTGTGCAAGCACCTAAGACATGAGCTGAAGGCCTTTTAACCTAATTGTGGAAGTTACATATCATCCCTTCTGCCATATGCTGTTTGTCACACAGACCAAGAGCCCTGGTAAAATGTGGGAGAGGATTATACAGGTTGCAAAAGATTGACCCATCTTTGGCTTGTGGAGCCTGTTTAAATTAGCTCCTGAGTCATTTGGATACAACCCAGTAGTGGTTGATACTTTCTTGCTTTCTGAATGTATTCACAAATGAAATGATATAATGTCTGAGATTTGCTTTGAAATAATGGCAGCAGAAAAGTGGGTATAGATGAAATATGATTGGCCATGAATTGTTCAAGCTGGGCAACTGCCACATGGAGGTTCATTATACTATTGTCTCATATTTGTCTATATTTGAAATCTTCCCAAATGAAAAGTAAAGATTAAAAACTCCATCATATGTTTTCCAAAACAGGACCTTGAAATCCTTAGTCTGGAATGCCTGGCATTGATGGGAGAAAAGAGAACTCTAAATTCCCAGTGCTTTCTTAACTACCAAGAATGAGCCCACACTTCTGAAGATAACAGTTTTAGCTCTAATTCAGAGATAATAAGCTTTCAGTATAAAAGGGACGTTCCACCAACTCAAGGAGGACAAGAAGAACCCTTCTCTGACCTTGGGTGAAGGCCAGGAAAAGGGTGGAGGGTGAGGAGAGTGGAGAACACCAGCTGAGCAGCTTCAAGGCTCCACGTGTGCACAGCTCTTGGCAGTTTCGGGGAATCACAGGGTCAAGGTAAGAGCGGCTTCCTTCAATGATAGGTTTGTTTCTTTTCACACATTCTTTGTCTGGATTCCTGCAAATAATCCTCCACAAGCCTGACTCAGTTCACTGCTCTTCAGATAGTGTAGGAAAGAGTCCTGAGGCCAGAACCGAAACCCTCTCTGACTCCAAAGGGCAGTGTGTCTTGACTCCCAGTTTCATCCCCCATGAAATGAAAGGTCAGCCTGCAAGACTGCTAAGGACCCTTTAGTATCCCAACCACCAAACCGGAGACTCCGGAAACCCTGGGCCCACAGCCTGCCTTGCCCGCCTCAGGGCCTTTTCTCTAGAGGTCTGTACCTTTCGGTCCGAGCCTTTCGTGCCTCCTAAAGAAAGATGTGACTGACTGACTACTATTTGCAGATAACTGAGGAGGAGGAGGAGGGTCACGGAGGACCCCAAAGTTGGCAGCACTTCAGCGACTTCTCTCTGCCCTGCTCGCCAGTAAATCCTGATCCCCGTTCTGACCCCCGTCCCCACTGTGACGACGGCCGTCATTGGCCTTGGCGCCCTGAGACGTGGAGCTGGGGGCGCAGGAGGTGAGCGCCACCGCCAGGTTCCGCGCAGAGGGAGAGGGAAGGGCAGGGGCCGGGCAGCGCCGGAAGCTGCGCGCTGGGACCACGGAGGTCAGGCTCCTCCAAACCCGGCCCCGGCGGGCCAGAGCCGCGACGAGTGGAGCCGGTGCCCGGGCCTCGGGGCATGGGAGCCGGGGGGCGGGGGGCGGGGGCGAAGGCGGCGGCGCGGGGCGGGGACGGGCTGGGCAGCGCCGTGGACGCGTCCTCGGGAGCAGCGGGTGAGTGCGGCCGCCTGCGCTTCGTGCGTGCAGCCACGGCTCCCTCCCGGGCTAGGCCGGAAGGCCTGGTGGTCGCTGTCCGAGGGCCCCTTTGCGTACACCCCTCCTGGCGCAGGCGCACAGGTGGCTCCTCCGCGGCTCTGCGCCCCCGGGCCCGGCTGGCGCGCAGCTGCCTCTCTCGGCCCCGGGCGGGTTTTCCGCCCCCGCCTCTCCCTCCAGCCAGCCTTCCTTTAGGCCGCTGGTGGGGGGCGCGGGGCAGGTCCTGCCCTCGGAGGAGACTCGCAGAGGTCACCCCCCTTTCCCCCAACCCACAGCGACCCGGGGAGACGCAGACCCAGCCTTTCCCAAGCCGCCTCCCAGATCCCGGCTCCGGCTCCCAAGTAGGGCGTCTGTCCTTTATTTTCCTTTAACCAACCAGGGAAAGTTGGGGGCCTACAGGGCAGATTAGGGCGCGGCTGGGGGCACCTACCCGGGGAGGCAGCCCCAGGGCGCGGGGGTGGGCGGGAGCTGGGCGGTCCCCCGCAGCCGCGTGGGTCCTTCTGCCGCCGGGCGTGGTGAGGATCCGGGGCCGGGGGAGGCGCTGGTCGTGGGTGCTCAGCGCGGCCTCTGCTGGGGGCCGCGCTCGTCGTGGTGCTCAGCGCGGCCTCTGCTGCGGGGGGATCTCAGGGGTGGGGCGGGTCAGCTCTGAGCAGCAGCGCAGCCTGGTTTCTCCTGTGCTGATGCGCTTGCTCTGCTCTGCAAACCTGAGCTCCCTCAAATCTCAGTGTTTCAGGGCATGTATTTAATTACCTGATTTTATACCTGAGATGATCTCAGCGCATGCCAACAAAATGAAGTTTAAAAATCTCTTCTCGAAGAAAAACAATTTAAAATATAATCTTACGATTAGGCTTCCCTGTCCCGGTATTTTACCCGTCTCCCGGTGGGTAGAGAATGAAAATTCTGCTTTCCACATCTAATCTACTAGAGCTACAGAGTTGCGTCTATTTTTGATAGATTTTTTTTTTGCAGAGGTATTGCTGCAGTTTGCATATTGTTTTCGAAATGCACATTTGTGTCTTGAAATAGCTTACTTGTTAAGGGACCTTTCACTGCATTAAGAGTTGAGCTAAATTTACTAATTCATTTATTTTTTATATGACTAAAATTTCGTGGTTTTTAAAAAAATCGTTAACAGAAAATAATATCTAGATGTCTATGGAGCAAAGGATGTTTTGTCACCAGACCTAAAACTTAAATTTTTGAAGAGCCGTTTTTCTGCATCTGATATAGAATAGACTTTTTCATGAAAAAGTAACGTTTTGAGATCTTCTTCCCTGCAGGAAATGAGCGCTACCTTTCCAACACTCAATCTTTTCCATGTGGATTTAAATCTTTCATGAGAGATTAATGAAAGATTAGAGTAGAAAAGTTTGCTTATAGCTGGGAATTATTGGACTAAAAGAAAAGAAAGTAATTATACTAAAAGAAAAGATATCAAATAATTGTCAGTTGGCAAGTACATAGAACTGGGAGAAATGGGGTGCTTTTAGTATTGGTAGATTAATTGTTGCTTGATTTAAGGTGGGATGAACCCATAGATTTTCTGTCTGTAAGATTTTTATGCTCACACACAACAGTAGTCTACACATAACATTGCTTTTACTAAAATGTTTATTTGGGTTTATACATACATGACCATAAATGTCTAGTATGTGCCGCATCCTATTCTACATGATTAATGTTTTAAGTCATTTCATCTTCCAGGCAATCCTGGGTAGGAGGTGCTATAATTGTTCTAATTCCTAAAGGAGGGAAATCTGGTTTCAGGCATTTGATAAATAACTTTTAAAATATAGTTTAACAGACCATATTAATTCAATTATGAACCAATCCTTAAAGCAGCCCTGGCAGGATCTTCACTTGCTCATTTAATTGACTGTCATGTCATTTTTTAGTAATACTTAAAAAAATCGTCAGTTCAGGGTGTTATTCCTTGTTATTCGTATCCATAATTGTGCATTTCTTTATTTGGAAATTTGGGGTTGCCTAATATAAAAAGAAAGCAGGTTATATTTCTGATTATTTCTCCTGTGTCTGATTTCATCCAAAAAGTGTTCATATATAGGAGATAACAGACTGATAATGTAAACCATAATGTAAAACATAGGATAACTAAGAATGTAAAAAACTGTGTATCCTAAAGTATGCACTATAATGTAAGCACAGATGTCACCTTGTTAGAAAGCTAGTGTCTCAGACTCTGTACATCACGTTAAGTAAATATGATGTGAATAGGGTGTAAGAGTAGCACTGTGGAAGGGAAAAGGTTTTGTGGTGGATGTATGGGAGTGCTGTATATTATATATATGCATTGCTGTGGTCTAGGGCTCCTGTGAAGAGAAGCTGAATAATTAGGGGGGGAAAAAAAAAAGAAAAAGATAGGATGTAGAATTTTTTCCATGTATTATTATTCTTTTATCACCAAATAGTTATAATTTATTTTGTTCAATCATGATTGTTTTCTTTGGCACTCACTAACTAGAATGAATTCTAAATCAGGGGAGTAGAAAGTTCTATATCATAGCTATGTTCTGCTTGGTAGTCCTCGGAGATGCCAGGACACAGTCTTATATCTGTGGGGGGAACAGTGGGTAATGCTGCATGATTTCCTACAGAAAACCTCACCTTGCCAATTTTGCTTTTGAACCACTGCTGTGAAAAAATATATTTTTGAGCAATTTTACCCTTGTCATATGCCCAGTTCCAGAATCTTGTAGGGATTCTACTCCCCAAGCCCATAGCATAAGTTATCCTGAAGAAGGGTGAGCTCCTGGGTGTGGCTGTCTGGTTCTGTGGTCCAGGGGTTGTCTCTGGCGGTTCACCACACTTTCCCACAGAACTCAGTGACGTCATCAGACACTCAGAGAAAAGACCGCAGTTCAGGTGTGGCACTCGGCGGGGTCTTCATAGGGAGAGATGTTCTGTACAAGGATTTAGGGAAGGAAATCCTAATAATGTTTTCATGTAAAACAGTCTCATCGTCTTGTTTGCCCAATCAGGGGGAATGGGAGTTTGGGCAAGTGGATGGAACACATTTTAGATATTCTTTTACAAATCATCAAATGGTTCTTGTTTAAAAAAAACAAAAAATCATCAACTCTGTTGGGCTTTGGGCAGGGAAATGTCTCTGAAACTACCTCATGGAAAAGTTGGAAACTTTAAGTTCAGTTCATTATGGATGATGTATGTCATGGGACCACCTTGAAGAAATAAATAAATCTTTGAAAAACAATAAAGACACTAATAGTAATAAATACCCCCACACAGGGTAAAACAGTTAAAAGGGATGAGAAACTACTTTGTTATGAAAAAAAGTCCATGTCACAGTTTTTCATGCTTCAAAGTGGTTGCATGACATACATGACCTCCTATATGGTAGACAGGAGCCCAATTGGATGAGCCACATCTGTTTCCCTATTATGCAGGAAGTTGTCTAAATAAGGATTCTTAAAGCTGGATCGTTGGACAACCACAAGACTTCGTAACATAGGTAAGACTTGCTTTATGCAATTTGTGGGTTCTTGGAAAGTTGTTTATAAACAGAGTTTTTCAACTCAAAATATGAACATTCTTGGGAAAATTAGAATCAAAACACTATCATGCCTCATAAAGTGAAGGATCTTCTTTTATAAGTGTTAAACCATAAATAATTTTGTAAACATAAGTATGTGGCCTCAAGCTTGTTTAAGACACAAACTCCATTGTAAGACTCAACCCTTGTTGCTTCTCTAAATCTCATATATAAATTAGTAAATTTAATGTAAATCATGTGTAAAATATATAAAATACGGTTTCCTTATATCACCCTATATTGACATCTTGTATTAGTGAAGTATGTTTTTATCATTCCTGAAAGAACCTTTTTATAAGAGCACTATTAACTATATTCCACCAGTTACAAATATGGTTCACTGTGTTGTACAGTCCTATGTTTTATGTTTTAATTATTATTCTAGCAGTATAAATATATGAACTAGAAATTCCCCTATTAATCACATTCACATATATAATTTAGTTCTATTAATTACACTTACAATGCTGCACTACAGTCAACACCATCCATTATCAAAACTTTACAATTAACCGAAGTAGAAATTCTGTACAATTTAAACATTAACTCCCATTCCCTATCCCTAACCCAGTCCCTGGTAAACTTTATTCTAGATTCTGACTCTATGAATTTGCTTATTCCAGTTATTTCATATCAGTGAAGTCATATAATATTTTTCCTTTTGTGTCTGGGTTATTTCACTCAATATGATGATATGATGTGTTCAAGCTTCACCCATACTGTTGCATGAATCAGAACTTCATTCCTTTATTTCTTTTAAAGATTTATTTTTTTTATTTATTTCTGCCCTCCTCCCTCCTTGTTTGCACTCACTGTCTGCTCTCTATATCTGTTCATTGTGTGCTTATCTTCCTTTTTGGAGGCACTGGAAACTGTACGCAGGACCTCCCTTGTGGGAGGGAAGTGCCTAATTGCTTGAGTCACCTCCACCCCTGCCTTTTTGTGTCTCTTATTATAGTTTCCTCCCTGTGTCTCTTGTTGCATGATCTTGTTGCATCAGCTCACCAGGCCAGCCTATTGAATCAGATTCCTGTCTCGCTCATCTTTTTTAGGAGGCACCAGGAACTGAACCCAGGTGGGTGCTCAGTTGCTTGAACCATACTTCCCTCTTCATTCCTTTTTAATGCTGAATAATATTCCATAGAATGTATATCCATTGAATGTATATACCACATTTTGTTTATCCATTCATTGGTTGATGGGAACTTGGGTTGCTCTCATCTTTTGGCAATTGTGAATAATGCCGCTTTGGATATCAGTGGGCAAATATCTGTTTGAGTCCTTGCTTTCCATTTTTTGAGTATATACCTTGTGTGGGATTGCCAGATCATATGTTAATTATATACTTAGCTTTCTGAAGAACTGCCAAACTGTCTTCCACGGTGCTTGCACCATTGTACATGCTCACCAGCAATGAATAAAACTTCCTATTTCTCCACATCCTCTCCAACATTTGTAACTTTCAGTTGTGTGTTTTTTTTAGTAGTAGTAACCTTTTTAGTCAGTGTGAAACAGTATCTTGAGGTTTTGATTTGTATTTTTCTAATAGCTAATTATGTTGAGCATCTTTCCATGTGCTTTTTGCCATTTGTGTCTCATTGAAGAAATGTATATTCAAACCATTTTTTGATTGGTTAGTTTGTCTTTTAGTGGTTGAGTTGTAGGATTTCTTTATATTTTCTGGGTGTTAAACCCTTCTAGAGAAGTGGATGTAGCTCAGTGTTTGTGTGCCTGCTTACCATGTAGAAGGTCCCAAGTTCAATCTCCAGAACCTCCTAAAAATAAAGAAATAAAGCCTTACAGGATATGTGGTTTCAAAATATTTTCCCCCATTCAGTAGATTGCCTTTTCACTTTGATGATAAAGTGCTTTGATTCACAAAAGTTTTTAATTTTGATGTGTTCCCATTTATCTATTTTTTTTTAATTTTGGTACTTGTGCTCTGGGTATAAAGTCTAAAAACTATTGCCTAACACAATATCCTGAAGATTCTTCCCTACATTTTCTTCCAGGAGTTTTGTATTTCTAGTTCTTGTGTTTAGGTCTTTTATCTCTATTGAATTATTTTTTGTATATGGTGTGAGATAGGGGTCTTCTTTCATTCTTTTGTCTATGGATAGCCAGTTTTCCCAACACCAACTACTAAAAAGACTATTCTTTCCCAATTGACTGTAATTGGCAGCCTCATACAAAATCAATTAACCAGAGAGATAAGAATCTATTTCTGAACTCTCGGAATCCTTTGGTTTATAAATCTATCCTTGCATCAGTACCCTACTCTTTTAACCACTACAGCATTGTAATAAGTTTCAAAGTCAGGAAGTGTGAGTTGTCCAACTTAGCTCTTATTTTTCAAGGTGACTTTTGCTATTTGGGGGCTTTACCCTTCCAAACAAAATTTGGAATAATTGCTCTTTCGTTTCCTGCAAAATAGACTGCTGGAATTTTGATTGGGATTACATTGAATCTGTAAGTCATTTTGGCTACAATTGGCATCTTAATGATATTTAGTTTTCCAATCCATGAGCATGGAATGATTTTTCATTTATTTAGTTCTTCTTTGATTACTTTTAGCAATGTTTTGTAGTTTTCTGTGTAAAGGTCCTTTACATCCTTGGTTAAATTTCTTCCAAGATATTTGATTTTCTAGTTGCTATTACAAGTGAATTTTTTTAAAGAAAATTCCTCCTCAGCTTGCTTATTGCTAGTATATGGACACACTACTGATTTTTGAGTGTTTATCTTATACCCCAAAATTTTGTTGTATTTGTTTATTACTTAGAGTAGCTTTGTTATTGATACTTTGGGACTTTCTGCATATAGGTTCATCTATAAAGAATGAAATAATTACTTCTCCAATTTGGATGCCTTTTATTTATTTTTCTTGCCTAACTGCACTTCTAGACCTCATAGCTAGGTCTAAAAATTTATGACCCCAGGGAACTGAGAATTCCTTCCTGCTCAGAGATACCATGGTGGACAGGAGGTAGTAGGAGGGAGAGAAGACCAAAACTTCCCAGTTCAGAAAGTTTTCTAAGTCACTCACAGGCAAGGGGGATCCCATTCAAACAAGTGCCTGGCATGCAAGTTTCTTCATCTCTGTGGGCCAGAAATTCACTTTCCCCACTGAGAAACTAAGCAGCTCATCTTGGGGTAAACACTTCCACCCCCTCAGGCTGCAGCAGCACCTGTAGGCAGCATATATTTAGATCTTGTTTTTGGTCCACCCTGATAATCTCTGACCTTGTTTGGATTGTTTTACTTCTATTCACATTTAATGTTATTACTGATATATTTGTGTTGATGTCAAATGTCTTTTTCCCCTATCCTACTTTACTGCTTTCTTTTGTATTAGGTAAATATTTTCTGGCATAACATTTTAATTCCTTTAATGGTATTTTTACTATATTTTTTCAGGTATTTTTCTTAGTGCTTGCTCTAGGGCTTACCTTAAACACTAATCAGAATGTGCTTCAGATTTATACTGACAATTCTAGTGAGGTACAGAAACATTGCTATATGTACTCAGTTCTCTCTTCCTTCTTTCTATATTTTATTGTCATATATATTATATCAATATGTTACAAACAGCAAATTTTTATAATTATCACTATATAATTTTATGTCACTTAAAGAGGCTAAAGAGGAAATTATATATGTATATATATGTGTGTGTATGTATACACACACATATGAAGTGAGAGAAAGAGTGAGAAAGAGAAAGGAAGTGAGGTTTTTTTTTAATTAAGTAAAGCACTCTTAATTAATCAGAGTCATGGGTATTAGACTTGTTCCTGGATGCTCTGTGCTACCTTATATTCAGGCTCTGTGATTTTATAGAATCAATCCCATGTGGCAGTTTTGGAACAGTGGTACCTAATAATTTTGCTATTACTGTTCTGTTAATAGAGCCAAGTGCCTATTATAACTATACTGTGCTTTCCTGTTTGTTGGATTTTAGAAACTCCTGAGTCATCACTTTCCTCCTGCACCAGCAGAAACATTCTTTCTTCATGGGTTCTGCATGCAGCCAGGTGATGGGATCACTGTGAAGGCCATTAAATATGGGAATAAATGGTTGCATCCTACTTGGATGTTTATACTGGGTAAAGTAACTAGACATGACCTTATAAGGAAGGTATTAAATTGTCAGTATTCTTGGTAGTTTGCACCTCAGATAGAGCTTCCGCCCTAGAGGATTGGTCTCCATCAGGGAGGGAAGTGCCTGACCTCTGGACTCTACTTGCTTGGAATCTAGCCTTTGTACTTGGTCAGGAGAAAGAACAGCCTGGCTTCCTGCCCTTCTCAAGGAGATACCAGTGTCCTCACCATGAGCTTTGTGGGGAAGAGTCACCATCCTCTTGACCTCACCCACCCAGAGTAAAGCTTCTGTCAAGCTGAGCTGAGGATCTGGGCCCTGGCTCACAAGCCATAGGCACACTTTCTTAGACAGATTAATAAATTTCTTGAATGAATGTTTCTTCATTTTCTATATATCCTTAGGACAGTTTCTAGGGACTTAAATCATTGTTTTATTTTAAATATGTTCCTCCAACTATGGTTATTTCTCTAGAGAATGGATCCAGGGAGTTCTCAAATATTCCAGAAATAGGATAGTGTGCATTGTGTCTTAAAACAGCATGTGAATGTATCTACAATTACATCAAGTAAAAAATCAATGTTCTTTGAGTATTTTTTCTCAACATTCCTCCTATGGAGATATGTGAATGTATGTGTAGATGATCCAGAATCTCTTATTTTCTATTTGATATTTGACAGATTCTTTTCCATCTGTGTTTCATTCCAGTTAGATTCCTTGGACCTCTCATTCAGTCCACTACTTCTCTCTTAGTCTGTGCAACTAATGGACTTTTTAATATTTTCCAGTTATGTATGTGGGTGTGAATGTGAGTGTAATTTCTTGACATTCTCATTGGTTCCTCATTCAAATTTCCCTGGTCTCTTTTTCTGGTCATAGCTAGATACTTTGTATTTTCTGATTGATAATTCTATCATCTGACAAGTTTGTCATAACTATCTGTGGTTTATTTTTCCTGCCACTTCCAATTTATCTCCTATATATGTTTCATGTTTTCTGATGTGTCTGTTGTTTACTTTTATAATTCTATATTCATTTTAATTGAATTTAAGTTAAAAGAATGCTGATTTAAATGGAATGATTTTTTTTCTTTTTCTTTAGAGAGGAATTCTATTTCTTTCTCTGTATACCAGGTTCCTTAGAAATTTGAAACAATTTGTAATTTAAACTCATGTCTGGCAGATTCTCTGTCTTTGGGCATACAGGTATACTTCAGAGGTATTGTGGGTTCAGTTCTAGGCCACCACAATAAAGTGAATATTGCAATTAAGTGAATGACTCCATATTTGGTTTCCCTGTTGGAAAAATGGTACAAATAGGCACAGGGTTGACACACCCATTCAATTTGCAAAAACTGCAATATCTGCAAAGCACAATAAAGTGAGACTCATTAAAATGAAGTATATCTGTGAGATAGTACTTAAATCTATCATCTCTTTTAAATTATAATTGCTATTTCAAAGTCTTAGAAAAAAAATTGATATTTTTTTTCAAATTCTTTCTTTTTTTTAAAAAATTATTTATTATTTTTTTAAAATTACATTATGAAAAATATGAGGTCCCATTCAACCCCACCGCCCCCACCCCCCACTCCCCCCACAGCAACACTCTCTCCCATCATCATGACACATCCACTGCACCTGGTAAGTTCATCTCTGAGCATCACTGCACCCCATAGTCAATGGTCCACATCATAGGCCAGACTCTCTCACGTTCCATCCAGTGGGCCCTGGGGGGATCTATAATGTCCCGTAATTGTCCGTGTAGCACTATCCAGGACAACTCCACGTCCCGAAAACGCCTCCACATCTCATCTCTTCCTCCCGTTCCCCACACCCAGCAGCCACCATGGCTACCGTTCCTACACCCATTCCACATTTTCTCTGTGGACATTGGATTGGTTGTGTCCATTGCACATCTATGTCAAGTGAGGGCTTAGATTCCATATGGGTACTGGATGCACTCCTCCCGCTTCCAGTTGTAGACACTCTAGGCTCCATGTTGTGGTGGTTGACCTTCTTCAACTCCATGTTAGCTGAGTGGAGTAAGTCCAATAAATCAAAGTGTAGGAGCTGAAGTCTGTTGAGGCTCTGGGCCTGGGTGTCATATTATCAGTCCAGAGATTCAAATCCCCTACATATATCTTAAACCCAGCACCAACTACAATTCCAATAAAGTAGCATGCAAGTCTTGTGAAAAGAGATCCCCTCTGAGTCCAATTCCATCACGCAGAAACACCAGCTCCAAAGAAGGGCTATCTGTCATGGCAGTGAACCCCTTCTGCCATGACCATAGAACCCGTGGGTCTCTTTATCCCTCAAAAGAACCAATACCTGGGGTTGTATCTACCTTATCTGTCTCTTAGACTCTGTTCAGTTGTACATAGGGGTATTCCTTCTGACAACCTCCAGACTCTTTTTTAGAGACTCACAGCCTTATAATCTCATTTCTCCTTTCCATTTCCCCCTTACATTAGGTCAAACAGCTTCCCGAAGTCATGTTATTATATGTAGACAGGTATATTCTGCTGTTCCGCATTGAATCTTTAATTCAAGGTCATTTTCTAGTTGCTTCTTCAGCTGGTATGTGGTAGTGATCCCTCGGTGCCAGGGAGGCTCATCCCCGGGTGTCGTGTCCCACGCTGGGGGGAATGCATCGCATCTACACGCTGAGTTTGGCTGTGAGAGTGGCCACATTTGAGTAACATGAAGGCTGTCAGGAGGAAACCCCCAGGCACAATGCTACTCTAGGCCTTGTTCTTATTGCAGGTGTATAGGCTCAAAAGTGTAACCATTAGTATCACGAGCCCACTGTTGGGCCTTCCTTCCTTCCTGGTTCTTGCCGTTGCACCTGGAGGATTGCTGCTGCTCTCCCAGGGCTCACAACAGTGACCCCCCAGCCAGGAGCCCAGTACCCCCCCAGCTGTTGTTTTTGTTTCCACTATGAGTATATATAGACATTACCATATACCCTGGGCATATGCCCTGTATAACTCCCTGTCAACTATATATATCCTGTCAATAACATCCCATATCAGTATTTCTCCGCTGCCATTGTTGAACCACTCTGTGATCCAAAACTTCCCGTAAAGTGAATCCCAACATAATGTCAGCTACAGAAGAGTCTTAGATCACCGAAATTCATATATACAATATACAGTGTTTCCCCAGATCCACCATAAAACCTTTTCCCTTGCACAGCAATAATCTTTTAACTTATTCATATCATATTTCCTGAAACTGATGTACAGATTCCAAAACTATAGTTTTCAAACAAGGTGACATTTGTGCTTACTATGTGGTCCATATTTTAGGCTGTAGAGTTTTCTAAATTTTTTAGTTATCCTATGTTTTGTCTTATGGTTTTCATTATTAGTCTGTCGTCCCCTATATGTTTTTGGTGTAATATTAGCTGTTTTATATTCATCCTCGTGTACTCTCACATAACTCCTCTTTTGCCCCCTTATTTACCTTTGTTCCATCCATTCCACATCCATTTTCCCCTCCCCTTAGGGCCCACAACGCCTGCCAATCTAATACCCTGGGAGCCGTCCTTTCTCACGAGAGATACAGTTCTCTCTATTCGACGGCATTAGTCTTCCCCAGGATATGGGTCCACCCCACCCAATGGTAGAACCCACCTTGGCAAAATGAGCCTTCAGCTATTCCCTCCGGAGTCCATCACGCATCAGACCATACCCCCTGAGCGTCCTAAACAGGTAACCCTCCTACTTATACTTTGATACATTTTACTCAACATTTAGTTCTTAACGAACTTCTGACACTCTCCCATATTCGTATGTTGCCCCTCCCTCCCACCTATTTCTTGGACAATATTACCCTCTTCCCATCCCCAGCCCCCCTCAAACCCAGAAAACCCCACCCAAAGGTAACCCCTTGCCCCCATTTTGTCCCTTCCTTGTGCTCATACTTACCGCCAGCTCATCACAGATTCCACCCCTGCAGACATTAACTCACATCCTTCCTCCACCCCCTGATTTCCTGTAAGCCACTTTTCCAGACTCTAGCTCTCTGAGGCAGTTAACTTATTTCATATCATTGAGGTCATATAGTATTTGTCCTTCAATGCCCGGGTTGCTTCACTCAACATAAGATTCTCAAGGTTCATCCATGTTATCACCTGCGATTGTAGTGTATTGGTTCTTACAGCTGAGTAGTATTCCATTGTGTGTATATACCACATTTTATTGATCCACTCATCTGTTGATGAACATTTGGATTGATTCCAACTTTTGGCGATAGTGAACAATGCTGCTATGAACATTGGTGTACATATATCGGTTTGTGTCCTTGTTTTCAGATCTGATGGGTATATACCCAGCAGTGGTATTGCTGGGTCATATGGCAAATCTATGGATAATTTTTTGAGAAACCGCCAAACTGTCCTCCAGAATGGTTGGATCCTTCTGCATTCCCACCAGCAATGGATGAGTGTTCCCCTTTCTTCACATCCTCTCCAGCATTTGTATTCTACTGTTTTTTTCATGGCTGCCAATCTTATGGGAGTAAGATGGTATCTCATTGTAGTTTTGATTTGCATTTCCCTGCTAGCTAGAGATTTGGAGCATTTTTTCATGTGCTTTTTAGCCATTTGTATTTCTTCTTTGGAGAAGTGTCTGTTTAAGTCTTTTTCCCATTTTTTAAATGGGTTGTTTATCTTTTTGTTTTCAAAATATATGAGTTCTTTATATATGCAAGTTATAAGTCTCTTATCAGATATATGGCTGCCAAACATTTTCTCCCATTGTGTGGGTTCCCTTTTTACTTTCTTGACAAACTCCTTTCAGGTGCAGAAGGCTTTAATTTTGAGGTAGTCCCATTTATCTATTTGTTCTTTTGCTGCTCGTGCTTTTGGTGTGATATTCATGAAGCCATTTCCTATTACAAGGTCCTGTAGATGTTTCCCTACACTGCTTTCTAAGGTCTTTATGGTCTTGGCTCTTATATTTAGGTCTTTGATCCATCTTGAGTTGATCTTTATATAAGGTGTGAGATGGTAATCCTCTTTCATTCTTCTACATATGGCTATCCAGTTCTCCAGGCACCATTTGTTGAATAGGCCACTCTCTCCCAGTAGAGAGGGTTTGGTGGCTTTATCGAATATTATATGGCTATATACATGAGGTTCTATATCTGAACTTTCAATTCGATTCCATTGGTCTGTGTGTCTCTCCGTATGCCAGTACCATGCTGTTTTCACTACTGTAGCTTTGTAGTATGTTTTGAAGTCAGGAAGTGTGATTCCTCCTATTTCATTTTTCTTTTTCAATATGTCTTTGGCTATTCAGGGCCTCTTTCTATTCCAAATAAATTTCATAGTTAGTTTTTCTAGTTCCTTAAAGAAGGCTGTGTTGATTTTTATTGGGATTGCATTGAATGTGTAGATCAGTTTTGGTAGGATAGACATCTTAATAATATTCAGTCTTCCTATCCATGAACAGGGAATATTCTTCCATTTATTTAGGTCTTCTTTGATTTCCTTGAACAATCTTGTATAGTTCTCGATGTATAAGTTTTTTACCTCTTTAGTTAAATTTATTCCCAAGTATTTGATTTTTTTATTTACTATTGTGAATGGTATTTGTTTCTTGATTTCCTCCTGATCTTGCTCATTATTGGTGTACAGACATGCTACTGATTTTTGTGCATTGATCTCATAACCTGCAACTTTGCTAAACTCATTTATGAGTTCTAGGAGCTTTGTTGTAGATCTCTCAGGGTTTTCTATATATAGGATCATGTCATCTGCAAATAATGAAATTTTGACTTCTTCCCTTCCAATTTGAATGCCTTTTATATCTGGTTCTTGTCTCAGTGCTCGAGCAAGTACTTCCAAGACAATGTTAAATAGGAGCAGAGACAATGGGCATCCTTGTCTTGTTCCTGAGTTTAGAGGGAAGGATTTCAGGATTTCGCCATTGTAAACAATGGTTGCTTTCGGTTTTTCATATATACTCTTTATCATGTTCAAAAAGTTTCCTTGTATTCCGATCTTTTGGAGTGTTTTTATCAGGAAGGGGTGCTGTATTTTGTCAAATGCCTTTTCTGCATCTATAGATATAGTCATGTGGTTTTTTTCTCTCAATCTGTTTATATGGTGTATTACATTGATTGATTTTCTTATGTTGAACCATCCTTGCATACCTGGAATAAATCCCACTTGGTCATGGTGTATAATTTGTTTAATGTGTTGTTGAATATGATTAGCAAGTATTTTGTTAAGTATTTTTGCGTCTAGGTTCATTAGAGAAATTGTTCTGTAATTTTCCTTTCTTGTGGTGTCTTTGTTTGGCTTTGGTACTAGGGTAATGTTGGCATCATAGAAGGAATTAGGCAGTGTTCCTTCTGTTTCGATTTTTTGGAATAGTTTCAACAGGATTGGTGTTAGTTCTTTCCAGAATGTTTTGTAGAATTCACCTGTGAAGCCGTCTGGCCCTGGGCTCTTCTTAGTTGGGAGATTTTTAATGACTGATTCTATCTCTTTGCTTGTGATTGGTTTGTTAAGATCATCAATTTCTTCTTTTGTCAGTATGGGCTGCTTATGAGTTTCTAGGAATTTGTCCATTTCCTCTAAATTGTCATTTTTGTTGGAATATAGTTTTTCAAAGTATCCTCTTATGATAGTCTTTATTTCTGTGGGGTCAGTGGTGATATCACCTTTCTCATGTCTTATTTTGTGTATTTGCATCTTTTCTCTTTTTTTCTTTGTTAGTCTCACTAAAGGTTTGTCAATTTTGTTGATCTTCTCAAAAAACCAGCTCTTGGTCTTGTTTATTTTTTCAAGTGCTTTCTTATTTTCTATTTCATTTAGTTCTGCTCTTATCTTTGTTATTTCCTTCCTTCTTCTTCCTGTTGGGTTACTTTGTTGTTGTTTTTCTAATTCCGTCAAAAGTGCAGTTAGTTCTCCAATTTTTGCTCTTTCTTCTTTTTTGATATATGAATTTATGGCTATAAATTTCCCTCTCAGTACCGCTTTTGCTGCATCCCATAAATTTTGGTATGTTGTGTTATCATTATCATTTGTTTCAAGGTAGTCATTGATTTCTTTTGAGATTTCCTCTTTGACCCACTGTTTTTCTAAGAGTGTGCTGTTTAATTTCCAAATTGTTGTGTGGACTCTGGGTCTCTGTCCCTTGCAAATTTCCAGCTTCACTCCACTGTGGTCAGAGATATTGTTTTGTATGATTTCGATCTTTCTGAATTCATTAAGCCTTTCTTTGTGGCCTAGCATATGGTCAATCTTGGAGAATGTTCCATGTGCGCTTGAGAAAAATGTATATCCTGCTGTGTTTGGGTGTAATGATCTATATATGTCTATTAGATCCAGCTCTTCTAATATACTGTTCAAATGTTTTGTTTCTTTAGTGATTCTCTTTTGAGATGTTCTGTCCAGAGTTGATAGTGGTGTATTAAAATCCCCCACTATAATTGTAGATGCATCTATTCTTTCACTTAGTTTTTCCAGCATTTGCCTCACATATTTAGAGGCGCCCTTGTTAGGAGCATAAATATTTATGATTGTTCAATCTTCTTGACAGATTGTCCCTTTCACTAAAATATAGTATCCTTCTTTGTCTCTCACAATTGTTTCCCATTTAAAGTCTATTTTGTCTGATATTAATATAGCTACTCCTGCCTTTTTTTGTTTGTTGTTTGCTTGTATGATTGTTATCCAGCCATTCACTTTCAACCTCCATGAGTCTCTGGGTCTAAGATATGTCTCTTGTAGGCAGCATATAGATGGGTCGTATTTCCTTATCCAGTGTCCCAGTCTGAATCTTTTGATAGGTGAGTTTAATCCGTTGACATTCAGTGTTATTACGTTTAGAGAGTTATTTATGGTAGCCATATTTTGGTTGGATTTGTGTTTGTTATATTTTGTTTGTATTATTTTATTTTCCCCTTCTATTTTTGTCTTTCTTGTTGCTTTTACAGTCTCCTCCATCTCTGACTGTCCTGTTTTTTCCTTTCTTCCTGCAGAACTCCATTAAGAATTTCTTGAAGGGGAGGTTTCTTGTTGATATACTCTTTCAGTTTCTGTTTATCTGTGAATATTTTGAACTCTCCATCATTTTTGAATGCTAGTTTAGCTGGATATAGTATTCTTGGTTGGAAAATTTTTTCCTTTAGTACCTTGACTATATCATACCACTGCCTTCTTGCCTCCATCGTTTCAGATGAGAAATCAGCACTTAATCTTATGGAGTTTCCCTTGTATGTGATGGTTTTCTTTTCTCTTGCTGCTTTTAGAATTTTTTCTTTGTCTTGAGCATTGGATAATTTGACAAGTATATTTCTTGGGGTGGGCCTGTTGGGGTTTATGACCAGTGGAGTGCTCTGTGCTTCTTGGATATGTACATCTGTCTCTTTCAGTAGATTTGGGAAGTTTTCATTCATTATTTCCTGCAACACTCCTTCTGACCCCTTTCCCTTCTCTTCTTCTGGAATGCCTATAATACGTATGTTTGAGCATTTTGCGTTATCATTCAGGTCCCTAAGTCCTATCTGGATTTTTTCTACCTTTTTATTGACCACTTCTACTATCTGTTTGATTTCCAATGCACTGTCTTCCACATCACTAATTCTCTGCTCTGCCTCTTCTAGTCTGCTGATATTTGCTGTAAGTGTATTTTTGATTTCTTGAATTGTGGTGTTCATTTCCATCATGTCTGTTATTTTTTTGCGCATGTCTGCAATTTCCCCTCCAAGTGTTGTCTTCATGCTGTTAACCTCTTTCATTACTTCATCAAATTTGTCGGTGATAAATGTTCTGAGATCTTTCATTGCTTGTGCGAAGTCCTGCCCCCCTTCCTGATTGGATTCAGCCATGTTTTCCTGATTACTGGTTTGGTTTGTAGATTTTTGTTGCTGTCTTGTCAACATTTTTTCTTGACGGGTTTAATCAGTTCCTTAGCTTCTTTGTCTAGTCTTGGAGATTAATTAGCTGTTGTTTTTTGCATAAGTGTTATATCTTCTCTTTGTCACTTTGTTCTTCTTATTCCAATTTCTTATTGCTAGTTAAACTCACTTTAAAGGAAAGTATTAGTGCTGGGGAAAGGCAATTGTGTAAGGGAGGAAAAAGTGTGAAGTAGTATTGGTGATAAATGTTAACAAAGCAACAATATGAGTTCTGGGAGGATGGAGGTTAGATCATGTAAATTGTGTAGAGTTATAGTAGTAGGAAAGTACCTATAATGAGGTAGATGACTGAATATGGGAGGAATGTGGTACGTACTAAGAGGCTATTGTTTTCATGAGAGAGGGAAAGAGAAAAGAAAGGTAATAGTTTCAGGGACGAATACCAGATGGAAAACTAAACAAAGGTATTAGAAATTAAGAGTTAGACACTTTGTGGATCAAAGAAAGGGAGATGGAATATAGGAGAGATAGCAGATGGTGGAGGATATCAAGTTGTAGGGGAAAGGGGATAGTGTAGATAGGCTAAATCTATTCACAGAGAAATGAGGCAGTGGAGGGTGAGGAAACCCAGCAAATGTGAGGTATTTCCTGTAGGACCTATTGTATAGTTAACATAAAATAGTATAAGAAGAATATTGGGGACAGGAAAGAGAGGATTAAAAAAACAACAACAACAACAAAAATAAAATAAAAAAAAAATAAAAAAATAAAAATAAAAAACAAAGAACAGAAACCCCGCCGCCAGGCTCGGCTGGGCTCGGCTGGGCTCTGGTCCCCCGCCCTCCGCGGCTCGGCTGGGCTTGGCTAGGCTCGGCTGAGCTGCGGTCCCCTGCCCTCCGTGGCTTGGCTGGGCTCGGCTGGGCTCGGCTTTCCCGCCCGCCGCGGCGCAGCGCGGCTTGGCTCTCCCGCCCGGCGCGGTGCGGCTGGGCTCGGCCGAGCTCGTCTGGGCTCGGCTCCCTCACCCGCCGCGGCTCGGCTGGGCTTGGCTGGGCCCGGCTGGGCTTGGCTTCCCCGCCCGCCACCCGCCACGGCGCAGTGTGACTCGGCTCTCCTGCTCGCCGCCCTCCGCGGTGCAGCTGGGCTCGACCGAGCTCGGCTGGGCTCGGCCCCCTCACCCACCGCGGCTCAGCTGGGCTTGGCTGGGCTCAGCTTCCCCGCCCGCCACCCGCCGCAGCGTGGCTAGGCTCGGCTGGGCTCGGCTCCCTTGCCCGCCGCCCACCGCGGCACAGCGTGGCTTGGCTCTCCCGTCCGCCGCCCGCCGCCCGCCGCCTGCCGCAGCTCGACTGGGCTCGGCTCCCTCGCCCGCCACCCACAGCAGCTCGGCTGGGCTCGGCTCCCTCACCCACCGCCCGCCGCGGCACAGTGCGGCTCGGCTCTCCCGCTCGCTGCCCGCCGCTGCGCGGCTGGGTTCGGCTGGGCTCAGCTTCCCACCCGCCGCCCGCCGCGGCTCGGCTGGGTTCGGCTGGGCTCGGCTCTCCTGCCCGCCGCCCGCTGCGGCACAGTGCGGCTCGGCTCTCCTGCCTGCCGCCCACCGCGGCATGGCTCGGATCCCCGCCCGCTGCCCACCGCAGCCCAGCTAGGCTACCGTGGCCGCCGCCCGCCGGCTTGGTGCGGTCCTAGCTGCCTCGGCTCTGCCTACCCAAGGAGGGAATCCTCCACACGTAGCTGGGATCTCCGTGTATATTTCACAGGCGGATCCTCTCTGTTACCTTCCCTCCAAATCGATGTCCAGACACCTCCAGACCAGGAAAAATCCCGAAACAGCCCGGTCCCAAAGAGTCTCCAACGCCTCCCAGCCGATTCCCTCCAGGAGCTAGTAACCGGGAAGTTCACTCAGCCGCCATCTTGCCTCGATATTTTTTCTTTTCAGTTCCCTCAGCAGCAGTTAGATTTTTCCACATACACCATTTAAGAAAGAACATAGACACTTAGATTTTCATAGCTTTGGGGGTAAATTTTTTAGCTAAACTTCTGAACTATGTATAGAAACAAGACCTAGTCTTTCACAATCTTTTGGGGGACATTTCTTCTTCAAATATCTGGGGTTTAATACCATTTTTCTCCTCCTAAATCAGTTCTGGCTTCTGTGCTATCAGAAATTCACTTGGTTTGGGAGGCTGTGTTTTTAGAAAGTTCTTATATGTCTTTTATAATTTGTCAACACATTCTTTAAAAACTCCATTTGTTTGTGATGCCTTGATCTTGCTCTTCCCCTTCCCTTTCTCTTTCCTTCTCTTTTCTTTGTTTGCCTTCCTGAACAATTTGGCCTAGAAACCATCAGTTGTGGTGAAGCAATGTGGGAATTGGTGGATATGAGAGCACAGAGGCCCAAAGCAGGTTTTCAAACCAAGTAAGTTGGGAAAATCGTTCATGTTTCATTCATATGGGGAGACATAAGGGTGGAGAGAGGAGGATGTCTGAATGTAAGGAGCAGTGGCAGGACCATCTCAGTGTGAGGGAATAGAGTATGAGCAGGCTGAGTATTGTTTCTGTTTCAGGGGGAAAACCTGATGCAGGATGCCAGAATCTTGCTGCAGGGAAGAGGGCAAATGTGTAGTGAGAATGAATAGTTCAGGGTGATTTATCAAACAATGAATCTATCCCTGTTTGGGAATGGAATTATGAATATTGTACATGAGAAAACAAGAATGAGTTGGAGTGGACACTACCATCCCAGAATCCTCAGAATTGGGGAATGAACTATGGACTAAAGTAGATCTACTGGTATTCTACTATAGACTTATTTTGATTCTGGCAATGGAAGAAATTATATCATTGATGTGCAGGCAGTGGCCCCTGGAAGTTCTGAGGGTAGGGAGAGGGAAAAGCAGGTGTAATATGGGGACATTTTTAGGACTTGGAAATTGTTCTGAAGCATATTACAATGACAGATGCGGGTCATTATTTATCTTGCCATGACCTACAGAATTGGGTGGGAGAGAGTATAAACTACAATATAAACTTTAACCACACTTAGTGGCAATGATTCAAAAATGTGTTCAATTGCAGTGAATGCACCACACTAATGAGGGATGTTGTTAATGTGGAAAAGTGTGGGAGATGTGGGGAGTGAGGCATGTGGGAATACCCTATATTTTGTGTGTAATACTTTTGTAATCTAAGTATCTTTAAAAAAAATAAAAATTAAAAGCAGAATGAATTATATATGTGATTTTGGATTGGAATTGGAGGTATCATTGTGAACCCCTAATTTTCTATAGTTAGATAGGTATGAAGATATAGATATGTAAGTTTGTATAAATATTTACAGACATATTCCATAGCTCTGTCTACAAAAAGGGTATAGGAGCGGTGACATCCAAATTGCAGGAGTCAAGAACTTTGTTTCTAAGTATGAGTCTCCACTAAAAGAACCAACAATCTTTGGGGAAATAACTAAATCTACAGCTTAGACATGGACATACAGGATAAGCAAGAGTATTTTTAGTGAGATATTAAATAAGCTCTAAATATAAGGAGAAACATATCATGGTCAATTATTGGAAGACCCACTACTGTAAAGATTTTATAGACACAAAAATATTCAGAATGAAATGCCAACCAAGTTATTTCCTAGAATGTGATAATTTTATTTAAGTTCAAATTGCAATAATAATAATAATGTGGTACCCTCCTGAAACAGAATAAAGTAGGATTTTTTTCCTATGGAGAGTTAAATATATTATAAAGTACAGTATTTAGCATGATTCTTATGAAAAGATAGACACAGCTAGTAGAATATGATAGAAAATTCAGAAACACTCATAAATCCATTGATAATTAAGTGATTGTGGAACAAGAATTTTTATATAGGGTTGATGGGAGAATAAATTCATACAGTCACACCACAAATATATAGCCATTGTTTAGTAATGTTTAAGATAAAGGTCTCCTATGACTCAGCACTTCCACTTCTGGAATTATAGAACACAGGAAGTGTTGCTTAAAAACATGCAAGGATATTAGAATTTTCAGAGGAGACTCTGCTCTTAAGATCTAAAATATTGAAACAAGCTAAATATTTATCAAGAGTACAATGAATAAATAAACTGCAGATTATTCATGTTGAGGAACACCATAGGGCAAAAAAAAAAAAGTAAAGGTATAAAGTGCATATAGATACATCTTAAAGACATCATTAAAGTAAAGGATCCTAGGTACATTAAAACACATATACTGCAATACAGGTATAAAATATAGGGCCAAAATATTGGCTATTTTGGAGTGAATAGTTAAGTAGTAAAACCATAATGAGAAGATCCAAGATGGCAGAGTAAAAAATTGCAGACTGTACTCCTCCCCCCAAAAAATGTGGGAAATATAGAATAAGTGGAACCAAGTGTCAAAGAGGACCCATAAACCAAGACAAAATGAAATTACACTGGACTAGAAAGAGAAGGTAACCAAATGAATAAACTCATTAAAATAAATAGATGACTAGACACCAGCAATAAAATACAAGCCATACTAAGAAACAGGAAGACATAGCCCAGTATAATGAACAAACTAAAAACAACTAATCAAGGATGACCAAACAAATATCATGAATCAACATAATGAAGTGAAGGAATTGATGAAGGATATTAAGAAGAGACTGGTGGAAAAAAGAGAAGAAATCATAAACATATGTAAAAAGATAACAGATCTGATGGTGATGAAAGGCATGATGGAAGAAACTAAAAAGACACTGGAAGCACATAACAGCCAATTTGAATAGGCAGAGGAAAGAATTAATGATATTGAAGATAGAATATCTGAACTCACAGATAGTAGAACAGATAGGTTAAAAATAGAAAAAAAATCATCAGGGACTCAGGGAATTGAATAACAATACAAAATGCACAAACATATACTTTAAGGCATCCCAGAGGGAGAAAAGAAGGGTAAGGGGGGCAGAAGAAGTGTTGGAGGAAATAGTGGCTAAAAATTTCCCAAGTCTTATGAGGGACATGGTTGTACATGCCCTTGAAGCACAGCACACTCCAAACAGAATAAATCCTAACAGGCTTACCCTGAGACTCATACTTATCAGATTGTAAAATTCTTAAGACAAAAAGAGAATTCTGATAGCAGCAAGAGAAAACAGATCCATCACCTCTAAGGGAAGCACAATAAGATTAAGTGCTGATCTCTCATTTGAAACTGTGGAGGAGGGAAGACAGTGGCATAACATAAATTACTAAAAGAAGAAAACTGCCAGCCAAAAATTCTGTATCCAGCAAAGCCAGCATTCACAAATGAGGAAGCGTTCGAACTTTTCATAGATAAACAGAAATTGAAAGATTTTGTCTACAAGAGTCTTGCCCTGCAAGAAATAATAAAGTGAGTGCTGCAGGTTGAAAACAAAAAACAAAAAACAAGAGAGAGGTTGGGAGAGAGTGTAGAAAGGAGGATTATTGGTAACAGTAACTAAAATGATAAAGACAAACTATGATATATATAAACCTAAAGATGAGGATAAATTAATTACTGCATTTACAGTAACAACATTGAATGTTAATGGAGTAAAACCTCCATTCAAAAGACTCAGATTGAAAGAGTGGATAAGGAAATATAACCAATCTGTACTTTGCCCACAAAAATCTCATGTTAGACCCAGGGATGCAAGGAGGTTGCAAATGAAAGGTTAGAAAATGATTTTACACACAAACAATAGCTAGAAAAGGGCAGGAGTAGCTATATTAATTTCAGACAAAATAGACTCTAAGTACAAAACTATTGTAAGAGACAAAGCACTACATATTAATAAAAGGGGTAATATATCATGATAAAATATTCAAATATTTGATCACCTAATCAGGGTGCCCCAAAATACACAAGGCAAACATGGCAAAACTAAAAAGAAATAGATGCCTCTGCAATCATAATATGGAACTTTAACACAGCATTATCACCATTAGACTGAACATCTCAACAGAGGGTTAATAAAGAAACAGAGACCTGAAATAATTCTTTAGAGTTACTAGACCTAAAAGACATATACAGAAATTAAACCCAAATACATCAAGATATACATACTTAAGTGCACACTGGTCTTTCTCCAGGACAGACCACATGCTAAGTAACAGAACAAGTCCCAATGAATTTAGAATATTGAAATTATACAAAAAATTTTTTCCTCACTACAATGAAATGTAGCTGGAAATTAATAAGGGGCAGAGAACTAGAATAGGTAGAAATATAAGGAAACTAAACAACACATTCCTATTTTTAAACAAAATTTTATTGAAATATTCATACATGAACATACATAAACAATAAGTGTATAGTAAAAGTCATGGTCTTACAAAACAAACATGCATATCATCACACACAGCTCCCATACATCACCCCCACAATACCTTGCATTGTTGTGAAACTTTAGTTGCAAACTATGAAAGAGTAATGTCAAAACATTGCTACTAACTATAGCCCATATCTTACATTTGATGTACCTTCCTCCAAACCCACTCAATTATTAATGTTCTATTTTAGCATTATGTATTTGTTATAGTTTATGAGAGAATATTCTCATATTTGTCCTGTTAACCACAGTCCATCTTCCAATCTTGGGTTCCTTGTGTTATACATCCCATGTTTGTTATAAGCCATTCAATGTGCACTCTCAGTGGCTTTCATTTTCATCACAGAGTTATGCTATTTTCACGTCAGTTAATTTTAGAATGTTGTCATTACTCCAAAAGGAAAAATCCCATGCCCTCTCCCCTGCCATAATTGTTTTAGAAGTGATATAATACCTTCTTTGCCATTGCTACAAGATTATTACAATATTACTGTTGACTCTCATCCGTATGTTACATTAGTTGTAATTTTCCCATTTATCACAAATTTTAACACTTTGTAAAAGAACATTCTTATATCTATACTATTAACCACATTTTTTATTCACCACCCAAATCACTAAGTTATACATACCCTAGATTTTTCTGTAGTTTCCCTTCAACTGAAATTTCCATTCACAGGCTATCCTTTTGAGCCACAATCTCATTTATATATCAGCAGTGTTAATTTTGTACACTATAATGTATTACCATCAATTCTATTCATTTCCACGCTTGTACAGTAAACCCTATTAAAAATTATACGTGCATTGAGCAGTAGGTCCCATTCTCAACCAACATTCTCTCTCCTAGTACCTCTACTCCAGAGTTTATTTCCATGAATTTTCTTACACTATTTAGTTTATATTAGTGAGACCATATCATATTTGTCCTTTTGTGTCTCTCTTATTTCATGAAATGTAATGCTTCAAGATTCATCCATGTCGTCATATGCATTCTGATTTCATTTCTTATTATAGCTGACTAGAATTCCATTGTGAATAATGCTGCTATGAACATCAGTGTGCAAATGTTAGTCCATGTCCTTGATTTCAGTTCTTCTGAATATATTCCTAGGACTAGGATTGGTGGATCATAGAGCAGTTCTAAATTCAACTTCTTGAGGTGCTGCAAAAATGTCTTCCACAGAGGCTGCACCATTCTACATTTCCACCAACAGTGAAGGAGTGTCCTATATCTCCACATCCTCTTCATCATTGGTAGTTTTCTGTTGTTTTTTCTCTTTCGACAATGGCCACTCAATAAGTTGTGAAATGATATCTCATTGTAGTTTTTCAGGTTTTAGATACATATTAATAAAGCATAAACCCATCCAAAGTGTACAATCAGTGGTATTTGGTAGAATCACATTCTTGCACATTAATCATTTAATTATTAGAGCATTTTCATTATTCCAATAGTAAAAATAAAACACAGGTAAATAAAAAAGCTCATCACCTCTCAATCTCCCCATTTTTCCCCTGCAATACATAGCTGCTATTCTGTTTCTATCTCTCTAGCTTATTTGTGTTTATATTTTGTAAAAACAGTATTGTTTATGCAATATCACCCATATTCATATTTCACATAAGGTTTCACTATGTTATAGAGTCCCTGTTACATATTTAAGCTTTTCTTCTACTAATATACATGTTCTTAGTCTTTCTCTTTCAACCACTGCAAACCCATATAAAAGTTCTGCTAGTTACAAACATTATGATATATTGTTACCATTTCTATTCATTTCCAAAGATTTACAATCTTTTTACCAGTTTTGCAGAGATTAGCCCTCAGCTACCATCCTTCTAGTATCTGGTGATCTATATTCTAATTAAAAATTCCACAATATATTTAGATCATAATGCACATTCATACAGTATTTGTCCTTTTGTGTCTGTTTGCTTCACTCAACATAATGTCCTCCAGGTTCATCCATGTTGTCTTATCCTTCACAAATTCATATCTTCCTACCACTGCATAAAATTCCAGCATGTGCATACATTACAATTTTTTATCCATTCATTGGTTGATGAGTATGTGGGTTGTTTTCATAGTAATATGGAATGATGCCTCTATGAGCACCAGTGTGCAGATGTCTTTTTGTGTCTTATCTCTCAGTTTTTCTAGGTATATATCTAGGAGTGGTATTGCCAGGTCACATGGCAAGTCTTTATTCAATTTCCTTAGGAACTATCAAACAGCCCTCCACAAGGGCTGTACCATTCTACATTCCCACCTGCAGTGAATAAGCACCACTATCTCTCTACATCCTCTCCAACACCTGTAATTTTCCAAATTATTAATATTGGCCATTCTAATAGTTGTGAAATGATATCTCATTGCAGCTTCATTTACATTTCCCTAAATACTAGTGATGTTGAATATTTTTTCATGTATTTTTTCACCATTTGTATTTCTTCTTTGACAAATGTCTATTCAAGTCTTTTGCCCATTTTTTTTCACTTAGCTAATTTTTAATATATTTTTTATTTATTTTTGAAAGCTACATAGATTACATAAAATGTTCCAATAAAAAATACAGGGGGTTCTTATATGCCCCATTCCCCATGCCTCCCACTTTTCTCACATTAACAACTTCTTTCATTAGTTTGTTACACTCATTGCAATTGATGAACACATTTTGGAGCATTGCCACACAGCATGGATTATAGCTTATGTTGTAGTTTCACTCTCTCCCACTCCATTCTGTAGGTTATGGCAGGATATATAATGTCCTGTATTTGTCTTTGCAATGTAATTCAGGGCAATTCCAAGTCCTGAATATGCCCCCATATTACACCTCTTTTTCCCTCTTCCTGCCTTCGGCAACTCCAGTGGCCACTGTCTCCACATCAACGATATAATTTCTTCCATTGCTAGAATCACAGTAAGTCTATAGTAGAGTACAAGTAATTGGGCCATTTGTCTTTTTTTTTTTTAACACCTTATAATGAAGTGATTCAAAGGTGTGGTTCTGAGCTCAGTTTATTTCCACATTCAGTTTTGTGGCAAACGGGCAAAAAATTACCTCATCTCTCAAAGGTATTCTATACACCATATTAACCATACTCTGTCATTAATGATACAAATTCACATTTTTTATAGTGCCTTGATAATTTTGGATTTGTGGGCTTCTTTTAAAAAACCAATCAATTTTATTGATATGTATTAATAAAACATACAATTAATCCAATGTATACAATCAAAGGTATTTGGTACAATCATATAGTTGTGTTTCATCACTTCAATAATTATTAAAGTATTTTCATTATTTCAATAATAAACAACAAATAGAAAAACAAGAAAATTCCTCACCTCTCAATCTGCCTTTCCTCTGCTATACATAGCTGCTATTTCTGTCTATTCTTGAACAATTATTTATTTGTTTATTAAGCAGTTTTGCTGAGATATATTCACATACTATATAATCTATACAAAGTGTATAATCAAGGCTTTTTTAGCTGTTAAAAAGTCCTTTATTGTAAAATTGTAAAATAAATTTAAAAATAGATTGAAAGAAACTAACAAATTTTAAAAGAAAGTTCCAGGTCTTGTTAGATTTAATGTAATTAATTATAAAAGTTAGCATAGCAACAAACATAAATGTAAATAATAGTTCAATATAATAAAAATGTAACATTATTCTAATATTTATATTGCATCTCTAACTATTGGACATAATAATCTATAAGAATAAAATAAATTATCAGTTTAGATATTTAATTTCCAATTAGGCCATAATTCTTTCTATATAATCAAATTCCTATTTGGGAATTCTGCACATCTTACTGGAGTGAATTACAGCAGATAACATTTTGCCAACTCATTTTATGAGGCAGAAAACTCAAAATATTTTCAATGGTAGTTATGCAAAATCATTATTGATCCAGATAGATTATTTTAATTAAAGAGTATGAATAGGAAATGTTAAAGAAAAATGAAGCATCCATAAATATATCTCTTCTACCATTCTCCAAAATTAAAAGTAAGTGGTTGTATTATATGAAAAAAAAATACAGAATACTGTCACAAGAACAATTTTTCAGTTGCATTAATTATTGTTCATATACTGTAATGCTGTTATTTAAAATTTATCTGTTCTATTCCAGCTCTTTCTTGAAACACATTTTTCAGCCTTTCACTTTTAACCTTGTTGTGTCCTTACATCTGAAGTAGGTCTCTCATAGACAATATATAGATGACTCATATTTTTTATCCATTCTGCCAGTCTATGTCTTTGGATTGGGGAGTTCAATTCTTTAACATTCAGTGTTATTACTGTAAAAGCATTACCAACTTCATCTATTTTGTCCTTCAGCTCTCTGTTGTCATATCATTCTATTGTCTGTCTTCTTATCCTTTAGTTTATCCTTCCCAATAATCTTCATTTCTAAACTCTTCTCCAAATCTTTTACCCTTGTTTTTACTTTCCAGGCTGCAGTTACACATTTAGTATGTGTTGCAAATCTGGTCTTTTGATAAGATATACTATTAGTTTTTGTGAAGACTTTGAGCTGACATTTTGAAGTTCTGCTTTGCCAGATACAGAATTCTTGGCTGGCAGTTTTTCACTTTCAGTACCTTAAATGTATCATATCACTTTTTTGTCTCCTTCATGGTTTCTGATGAAAGGTTGGGACTTAATCTTATTGAGTTTCCCTTGTATGTGTTGCTTTGCTTTTCTCTTGCTGCTTTCAGAATCCTCTCTTTATCTCTGATATTTGTCATTCTGAATAATATTATAGCTGTCTTGGTGTAGGTCTATTTGGATTTATTCTGTTTAGGGTGTGCTGTCCTTCTTGGATATTAATATTTATGTCCTTCATAAGGGTTGGGAAGTTTTCATTCATTATTTCCTCCAATATTCTTACTGCCTCTCTCCATTCTCTTCTCCTTTTGGGACACTGATAATGCAAATGTTTGTGCATTTCACATTGTCATTCAATTCCTTGAAACTCTGTTCCAGTTTTTATATTCTCTTTTCTTTCTGTTCTTCTTTCTTTTCCAGTTCAGATATTCCATCTTCAAAATCACTAATTCTGTCTTCAAGCAATTCAAATCTGATCTTATGTGACTCTAATATATTTTTAATCCCTATGTCTTTCATTCCCACAAGGCCAGTTATTTTTCTTTTCAGGCTTTCAATTTGTTCTTTATGCTCACCCAGTGTCTTCTTTATATCCTTTATTTCTTTAATCATATGTTCTTAAGTTCTTTGAAACAATTTAGGAGTGCTGTGTGATTATCACTGATTAATTGTATTAAATCCTATAAATCTTCAGGATATTTGGTTTGTTCTTTTGGCTGGGCCATCTCTTCCTGTTTCCTAGTATGGCTAATAATTTTTTGCTGATGTCTAGGCATTGAATATGTTGTTGAATTTCTCTGATGGCTAATTCCTCTCTTTTGCTTATTATTTTTTCACAACTCTTCTTTGATATTTGCTTAAACTTATTCTCAGTCTGTAAAATTGCCCAGCTTAAGTTTTCAGAATCAGGCCAGGGACTCACTAAAGGGCACAGGTTTTCTCCCAAGGGTTGGATACAGAAAGGATGAAGAGATTTTGTCCATTCAGTTTCCAGAATGGCCAGCAGATGCTGCTAGTGAGCACACCTTTCCACAGAGGTGTTTTAGTTTGGGCATTCCTGTGTTCCTGTATTGAGTCTCTAGATCAGAGATCCAAAGAGGATTCTGCTGGCTAAATTCACTGAAGAAAAGCACCCCAACCTCCCCTCCCTTCTCCCTTAAAACAGCTGGCAGGGAGGAAGATGTCTGTTTCCCTTCTCAGTCAGCATTGTGCCAGGTGTTTTACCCCAGCTTAATATTTTTAGGGGTGGAGAAGGAGAGTCCTCCCAGCTGCCATGGGGGCTTGTAACTCATGTTTTTCTTTGAAGCTTCCTCATGTCTCTGTCCCTCACTCTCCTGGGAGTTGTATACCACTGTTCTGATCTGATGACCCCTAAAGCAGGTCCCTATGACAGTTTTTGGCTTTCTTCTTTGTTACTGTGAGGGCACTGGGGGACTTTGAAAAATAAAAACAAACTAATCACAAAGCAAGTAGAAAGAAGGAAATAAGAAAGATGAGTGCAGAGCTAAGTGAAATTGAGAAAAAAAGAAAAAGAAAAATTAACAAAACCGAAAGCTGATTCTTTGAGAAGTTTAATAAAATTGAAAAACCCTTAGCTAGACTAACAAAGAAAAAAAAAAGATGATGCAAATAAATAAAATAAAAATGAGAGAAGGGATATCTCCACAAATGCCACAGAAATAGTGTCATAAAATGATACTTTGAAAAATTGTATGCCAACAAAATGGATTACTTATATAAAATGGACAAATTTCTAGAAATACACAAGCAACCTATGTTGAGAAAAGAATAATTATAAGAACTCAGCAGATCAATCACAAGTAGTGTGATTGAATTAGTCATCAAAAAACTCTCCCAACCAATAAAAGCCCAGGGCCAGATGGCTCCAGAGGAGAATTCTACCAATCATTCTGGAAAGAACTATCAATAATCCTGCTTAAACCATTCAAAAAAATAGAAGTAGAGGGAGCATTGCCTAACTCATTCTCTGATGCTAACATCACCTTAATACCAAAGTCACATAAAGATGCCACACACAAGAAAATAAATCTAGAGACCAATCTCTCTAATGAACCTAGATGCTAAAATTGTCAACAAATACTTGCTAATCATATTCAACAAAAAGTCAAGGAATTATACATCATGATCAAGTGGGCTTTATCTCAGGCATGCAAGGATAGTTCAACATAAGAAAATCAGTGTTATACATCACATTAGCAGATCAAAAGAAAAAAATCACTTGATCTCAACTGATGCAGGAAAAGCATTAGACAAGATACAGCATTGTGTCTTGAGCTAGCATCATACTCTACAGTAAATGCTAAGGGCTTTCTTGGTAATATCTGGAAAAAGACAAGAATGCTCATTTCCTCCACTTTTATTCAATATTGTATTATATGTACTTGCTCAGAACTTAGACCAAAAATAATTAAAAGGAATCCAAATTGGAAAGGAAAAGATAAAACTTTCACTATTTGCAGATGACATGATCATATATTTTGAAAGGCCTGAAAAATCTACAACAAAGCTTCTATAGCTGATAAATGAGTTCAGTAACATGGCAAGATGTAAGTTCAACATGTGAAAAACAGTTGCATTTTTACACTAATAATCTGAGGAGGAAATCAAGAAAAACTTCCATTTGCAATAGCGACTAAAGCCTTAAACTAAACTAAGACCTTAAAGGACTTGTACACAGAGAACTACAAAACATTTCTAAAGGAAATTTAAAAAGACCTAAATAAATGCAAGAATATTCCATGTTCATGAATTGGAAGACTAAATATTATTAAGATGTCTCTCCTACCCAAATTGATTTACAGATTAAACACACTCCCAATAAAAATAACAACATCATCTTTTATTGAACTGGAAAAATCAATTATGGAATTTATTTGGAAGGATAAATGGCCCAGAGTAGCCAAAAACATACTGAAAAAGAAAAAGAGCTTGCCAAGAAAGTGAAAAGACAGCCTACTCAATGGGAAAAAAAAATTGGGGAACCACTTATCCAATAAGGGCCTAATATCCAGCATGTAAAAAGAAATTCTACATCTCAAAAATAAACACCTGTTAGAGGTTTGCAATAATTGACAAGCTGTAGCTCAGTTTCCCCTGATGTGCACTAGGAAAAGGTTAAATACCCTCTCCAGTGTCTGAGGGCATGGCACTTTCCCACAGGTTAAACAAAGAAACTCCACAGAGACAGTAGTAGAGGGAGATAGAGATCTTCACTATCTGCATATCAGAGGGAGGTGGAAATCATTTTCCCACCTAAGTATGTACTGTATAAATTCAAATTCCCCCCTTCCAGGAGTGAGCTGAAATCTGTTCTTCAGACCCCCTCCATTGGGAGAGCTTCTTAATAAATTCTTTCTCTGCCTTTGGTCATATCAGTCTCCGTGTCCCAGTGGGTGCCATTTTTCTCCAACACAACCCATTTAAAAAATGGGCAAGGGGTTTTAATACACACTTTTACAAAGAGGAAATGCAAATGTCTAAAAATCACATGAAAAGATGCTTAACCTCACTAACTATTAGGGAAATGCAAATCAAAAATACAATGAGTTATCATCTTACACCCATTAGGTTTGCCACTATTAAAAAAAAGAAAACCAACAACCGAAAACATCAGATGTTGGAGAGGATGTGTAGGAATGGGAATACTCATCCACTGTTGGTGGGAATGGTGCAGCCATTTTGGAGGAAGTTTTGATGGTTCCTCAGTAAGCTAACTATAGAATTGCCATATGATCTGGTAACCCCATTACTAGGTATATACCCTGAAGAATTGAAAGCAGAGATATGAACAGTTACATACACATCATTTTTCCTAGGGATATTATTCATTATTGCCACAAATTGGAAGGGACATAATTGCCCATCAGCAGAAGAATGGATAAGCACAATGTGGTATATACATACAGTGGAATATTACTTAGATGTAAGAAGGTATGAAGTATTGGCACATATATAACATATATGAAACTCAAAGACCTTATGTTGAGTGAAGTAAGCCAGTCACTAAAGGGAAAACATTGCATGATATCACTGATATGACCTAAGTATATTCAGCAGACTTACAGAGATACTCTGGAAGACAGAGCACCAGGAGATAGAAAGAGAGTAGATAGTGGTAAGCTGATGCTCAGTCTGGACAGAACCTATGATAAGATGGAAGTGCAAGTTTTGGCAGTGCATGGAGTGATAGTGGTGCAGGGATGTGAGTGGGGTTGATGGTGCTGGAGTGTGAGTGTTATCAGGGTTGATGTGGTGGTTTGGGCTCTCCATGGAGTGTGGGGAAGTGCTGGATGAAGATCAGGTGAAATTGGGATTTTCAGGAATAGTTTAAAGTACAGGTATGATAATGTTCTTTTGGAAAATATGGCAGTGAGGCTCACTGGTGCAGGGTGTCAGTTGTGGAGGTATATTTGGGAATGGATGCACCTGCGTATGCTTCTATGGAATATGAGTGTATTCATCTTGTTATAGGGTGTTATCTTACTCTATGGAGACACATAAAATAAAATATTAAACTCCCAGCTTGGAGGTGTCCTGCTATGTTCTCAAATAGAAGGTCAAGAATATCTCTACTACATAGGCAGTGCCTAATAAAAGGAAATTGAAGAATATGCCAAGCCCTCAATATTAATGCTTGTGACTATGAACCTTATTCTTGTAAAATTGAAATTTAATTTAATAATTACATTTGCCTAAGACTTACCTCCTGAAAACCTGCTTGTTAACTCAAATGTGGCCCCTCTCTAATCCAAATTCAGCAAATAAAGGCACTGCTTTCCCCACAGTGTGGGACATGACAACTGGGGATGAGCCTCCTTGGCTATGCATTAAGAAAAAAAAAAAACTTTGACCAAAAGGGTGAAGCATCAAATACACAGTTTTTAAGGCTAAGGGATGTCAGAATGATTCAGGAGTTCATTCCAGAGGTTACAATTATGCAAGTCTCAGGTAATCTCACTAAACTGCTACTGTGAACAAAGCCTCAAATAGGGGTGCTCCTAAGGGTTCTGAAACCTTTCAGACTGTTTAGGCAAGGCACACAAGTCCTTGAAATCAGCACCCTGTTGGTGGGCCTTACTTTAGAATATATGACAACCTATTTACCCAATGTAACACCTAGAATCATTTATAATTTCCCTACAAATGATTTTTCTACTCCTTTTATTTGAGCTTATAATTATCACTACACCTGTTAAATATGTATCTCACAGACTTAAATCTCTGATGTGTTCATATGCCGGTTGAACCCTTGTCTCAGAAAAGCTGCAGTCAACACCTGCTCTCCAGTTCATCTGACTCACCCAGGACAACTGACAAAATGATGTTGAAGGACAATTTCATCCCCCAAAATAGAGTATCTCCAGCATCAAGCAGTTCTTTCCATGTGCTCCATAATATCTGAGCCCTATCTCAATCTGAGGCAAAATCAGCAGTATCACCCCCAAATCCCCAAGTTTGTGGATTGTAGAATCATAAAAGGGTGATGCAACCATGGACAAAGTAAAATTATTGTTATGGTAGTAGTGGAAGAACATGTAACATTGATGTAAAGATAGTGGTTACCAGAGGTTCTGCAGGTGGGGGAGGGGATAATATAATTACCTGTATTTTTCACTTAAATCATAGGACATATTTAGGGTTTTGGAATTAAGGATAAACCACAATGAAACTATAGATCTTGGTTAGGAGCAATGCTAAAATATTTATTCATCAGTTGTAACAAATCTACCACATTATTGTGAGATGTTGTAGGGAAAGATGTGGGAAGGGGGAGAGGGTAAAATTATATAGGAATCCCTCGTATTTTTTATGTACTTTTTCTGTAATGTAAAATCTCTTTAGGCTGCTTGTGTGTTTCTAGGAATTCGTCCATTTCCTCTAAATTATCCATCTTGTTGGCATATAATTTTTCAAAGTATCCTCTTATAATACTCTTTATTTCTGTAGGGTCAGTTGTGATATCCTCTGACATTTCTTTATGTAATTGCATCTTCTCAATTTTTTTCTTTGTTAGTCTAGCTAAGAATCTGTCAATTTTATTAGTCTTCTCAAAGAACTAGATTTTGGTTTTGTTGATATTTTCTATTGCTTTCTAATTCGCAATTTCATTTAGAATCTGCTCTGATCTTTGTTATTTCATTCTACTTCCTTTGAGGTTAGTTTGTACTTCTTTTTTCTAATTCCTCCAAGTGTGCAGTTAGGTCTTTGACTTTAGCTCTTTCTTCTTTTTTAACATAGGCATTTATGGCTATGAGTTTCTGTCTCAGAACAGCTTTTGCTGCATCCCATGGATTTGATACATTGTATTGTCATTTTCATGTCATTTCAAGGTAGCTACTGATTTCTTATTGAGATTTTCTCCTTGACCCACTGTTTGTCTAAGAGTGTTGTTTAGCTTCCATATCTTTGTGCCTAATCTGGTTCTCTGCCCCATATTGATTTCCAGCTTCATTCCATTGTGGTCAGAGAAGTTACTTTGTATAATTTCAATCTTTCTGAATTCATTGAGAATTGTTCTGTGACCTAGCATGTGGTCTATCCTGGAGAATGATCCATTTTCTCTCCAGAATGTGTATTCCAATGTATTTGGGTGTAATGTTCTGTATATGTCTATTAGGTGCAGGTCTTTTAATGTATTATTCAAAGTCTTTGTTTCCTTATTGATTCTCTGAGGTGTTCTTTCTAATGATAACAGTGTAATAAGTCCCCCATGATAATTGTAGAGTCATCTGTTTATCAGTTTTTCCAGTGTTTGACTCATGTGCTTTGGGTACCCTGGTTAGTTACTGTCCCCGTCTCCTTCCCGCCCAGTATTGGCAGCCGGCGCTGCCCCTCCTTCTCCCCTTCTCTGTCTTCCGCCTAGCCGTTATCTAGACAGCCCACACTTTCCCCTTCCCCTCCCTTGCTCCTAACCCCTTAGCCAGCTTACTGTCCAGTAACCGCCTACTGTCCAGTAACCGCCTACTGTCCAGTAACCATCTACGCAAGCAACAGCACCCGCCGGCACCAATCAAGTCCCTTTACGTATCCCTAGACCCTATAAAACCATGTCCCCTTCTACAATAAAGCAGACTTGTGCCCAGACCTCGTCTCCGTGGTGTTCTTGCTTGCACCACGCGTACCCCGTGCCTGAGCGGAGAGAGCGAGAGCCCAACGGCTTCGTGCCGACCCCCCTCCTCTCCTTCGACCGTGAGGCAGCCCCCGTCCAGAGAACCCGCCCGGCCATCCGCGTCGACCCTCCCAGAGGCCCGCTGCTGCCCACATTTGGCGCCCAACGTGGGTGGGGCCCACTCTGACACCTACCCCCCACCCTTCGCTTAAGGTAGGGACTCTTTGGCGTCTTCCATTCAAACCAGAATGGGTGCTTCGCTCTCCTCCCATCAGGTCCCGCAGGTTCGGGCCCTGGCTGCCCTCCTGGAAACTAACCAAGTTAGAGTTTCCGTCCGCCAGCTTCAGCACTACTGGGACTTACTTCTCCCGTTCAATCCCTGGCTCATCACCTGCCCGCTCTGGAGTCCTCAGACTTATGCCCGGCTAATCAAATGAGTAGCCTCAGCCATGGAACATGAGGGCCGGGTCTTTCCCCCCGGCCTCCTCCCCGCTCTTGTGGCCATTTGCGCTTGTTTGCAAGGCATGCCCGCTCCCGAGGCCAAGGCCTTCCCGTGCGATACCGTGGATGAGTCAGGGGAAGGGTGCAGCCACCAAGACGGCACTCCCGGTAATGACTCCGATGCCGAATCGCTCTCGGCTCAGTTGGAGGCCGTGCTTGAGCTTGACCCCCCTTGCGCCGCTGATTCTGACTCCGACCAGGATGGCGCACTTCCGCCTTCTTCCTCATGAAACAAAGAAAAGCCCACCCAAGAGGGTGCTCTCCCTCCTACTTCCTCCCAAAAGAGGAAGAAGCCTCACTCCCCGCCCCTTCCTGCTTCTTCACGGAAGGACTATCTGCCGTTGTACCCTCCCCTTCCTGCCTCAGCGCCATCTTGCCCCTACCCGGAACCAGCATCATCTTGCCCTTACCCGGAACCGGAAGTGCTTCATCTGCCATCTTCTGATGATGACCTAGATGATGCGTACGAGCGCCCACCATCTTATGTGCTGCCGAATAGACACCCCCTCCTGTGCTCTAATAATCTTCTCTTCGAGCCCCCCACTGCTCCAATCGCTGATATGTATCCGCTAAATCCCAATCATTCTCGAGCGAACCCCCAAATATGGGTTCCCTTCTCCCCGAAAGACGTGCAAACCCTCCTCAGCGCTATCCGAGAGGATGGTCTCGCCAGCCCCCATGCTCAAGACCTCCTTGAACATATGACCTTTGCCCGCTGTCTCCCCTATGACTGGATATCCCTCACGAGAGGCATACTTCCCTCAGGGCAGTTTATTGACTGGCGCGCACATTTCGCTGCCGAGAACGAAAAACAAATCGCCGAGAACACCCGCGATGGCACCCGATATCCTGCCAACGCGTTCCTCGGACTGGGGCGCTATGCCATGCCACAGAGCTACGTCGCCCTCCCTCAAGGCTTCTACATCCAGCTAAGGCAGTGTGCCCTCTGTGCCTTCTGCAACTGCGCTGCCTCCGCGCCCGAGCCACTCACCAGACTTTTCCAGAAAACAGAGGAACTGTTCTCCGACTTCATGGCACGTGTCCAGGCTGCGGCCGAGTGCAAGGTCGTCGGCATGCAGGCCCAGACCTCCTTCATCAAGGACATTGTTCAGGAGGGCACAAACCCAACTTGCAAGGCGATCATCAGGCCGCTGAGAGACAAGTCCCTCCACGACTGGGTCCTCGCCTGCTCCGGAGTCAACGCCCAGGCCTCCGCCGTGGCCCAGGCTGTCCTCGCTGCCGTCTTGGCCTCCAACGAATGCTTCCACTGTGGCGAACTCGGCCACTTCGCTCGAGACTGCCCCAACAAGCCACGGCCGCCGCCAGACGTGCCCAACATAGGCCATCCACCACGGCCTCCTTCCACTCCGTGCCCGCGGTGCGGAAAAGGATACCACTGGGCCCGCGACTGCTGCGTCCCTAACTCCAGCCGCAAGCCTTTAAACGGCCATGGGGGCAGGCCTCAGCCCCACAACAAAGAGGCCGCAACGACTCAGCGCCCCCGCCCATGAAAGTACTCTGGTCTATTCCCATCGCACCCTCCACCAGGCCTCTTCTCTCTATCCAAGTCTCCGGCCGCTGGCTCACAGGGCTACTCGACACAGGAGCAGAAATTTCCTGCATCCCACTTGACCAGGCTGAGCACCTCCCTCTGACCGATGGCTCCCTAGTGGTGGGAGCCACTGGCCAAGCGCCCTCCCAGCAAGTTGCCCAGGACGTCGTCTGGAGAGACGCAGAAGGTCAACAGGGAACCTTCCGCCCCCTCGTTCTGAAGGAAATCTCGCAAGTTCTTTGGGGCCATGATATCCTGCATCAGTCGGGAGCCGTTCTCACTGCCACACCACCGCAGCTGCCCCCCCCAATAGTTTCGGCCGTTGCTCGCCTTCAACCTAGAGCACCTGTTCCTCTGCAATGGGATACAGAGGAGCCCATTTGGGTGGAGCAATGGCCTTTCCCAATCCCTAAACTGGACATTCTTAAGGGGCTTGTCGATGGGCAGCTTCACGTGGGCCACATCGAGCCCTCCACCAGCCCATACAACTCGCCAATTTTCTTCATTCAAAAGAAGAACGGGAAGTCCCGTATACTTCAAGACTTAAGAGAAATCAACAAGCACATCAAGCCTATGGGATCGCCGCAGCCCGGCCTCCCCCACCCTACCGCGGTGCCCTGGCATTGGTTTGTTGCAGTGATAGATATTAAAGACTGCTTTTTCTCCATCCCATTGCACCCGGATGACCGACCGAAATTCACCTTCACGGTTCCTCAGACCAACCATCGGGAACCGGCACTGCGATACCACTGGCACGTTCTGCCTCAGGGCATGCGAAACAGCCCTGCCATTTGCCAGATGTATGTACACGAAGCCATCCAACCACTCGTGAAGTACGCTAACATCATCCACTATATGGATGACTTGCTCGTGGCCCATCCCTCAGAGTCAGGCCTGCACGCAGTCCTGGAGCAACTGCTGCACCACCTTCGAGCCCTAGATCTCAAAGTCAATACACAGAAGCTAATGGTTCATCCACCCTACCAGTTCCTAGGGGTCTCCATCACTTCCACCGTTGCGCCCCAAACGCCACACATCAGAATTCCTGACCTGCTTACGCTCCTCGAATTACAACAACTCTGCGGACAGATCAATTGGTTGCGCCCAGCGCTGCCGCTTACCACAGAGCAACTCCAGCCCCTGTACCGGCTACTCTGCTCCAACGCTCCGCCATCATCCGCACCCGGAAAGAGGATTCGCCTCACCAACGAGGCCAAAAATGCCCTGGCCTGGGTAAATAGAGCCATCGAACAGTGCCAACTCCAGCGACATGAGCCTGGGAAACCGTTGTTAGGCCTAGTCTTACCCACTCGGGGAACACCTTCTGGCCTTCTTTGGCAAGACGGACCGCTCCTCTGGGTCCATATGGCAAAGAGCAAGCTCCGAAAGATTGGACCTCAAACCACCCTACTCGTTCAGCTCGCCACCGCCCTAGTCACACAAGCCACCCATCATTATGGGTGCCCACCTGACACCATTGTGTGGCCCTTCACCACCAGGCAAGTCACCACCCTGCTACACAGCTCCGTTGATATGCAAACTCTTATGGAGCTTTATCATGGCAACTTCGATAACCACTTTCCACAGCATCGGTTACTGCAGGGCCTTCCCCTGCTAGAAATCGCCGCCCCCGGCCATTTCCCTTTTCCATCCAGCAAGCCTCTTCCAGACACCACCATCATCTTCACAGACGCCTCCAAGACTAAGTTTGCCGCCATTGTCTTCGCACCCGGCGAGCACCAGCCACGTTCACATGTGCGCCTCCATCAATCCTCTGTGCAAGTGGCCGAACTGCGTGCTGTCATCTTAGCACTCCAAACCCATCCCCACTGTCCACTGAACATCTTTACAGACAGCCTCTACTGCCTACAAGTCTGCCAAGTCATCGCCTTTTCTGCGTTTTTTCCATCCGACAACTCAGTGAGTGAAAGCATCAACGTCGCTCTCCTGGACCTTCAAGAGCTCATAGAGAACCGCCGACAGCCTTGGTTCATCGCTCACATCTGCAGCCATTCCAGCCTTCCCGGGCCCCTGGCCCACGGCAACCACTTTGCTGATCAGGCCGTTCACCTGCTTCCAGCCGAGACCACCGTCGCAGTTGGAGACCTCATCAATCAGGCCAAGCTGCTGCACGCCAGATTTCACTTCTCAGCAGCTGGCCTCCACAAACTCTTTCCAGACCTCCCAATCCATACCTGCAAACACCTTGTGCGGTCATGCTGAACGTGTGCTCCATTGCTGCCCTTGGGGCCACTCCAACCGCAGGGAGTTAACCCTCGTGGGCTCCGCCCCAATTCCAGATGGCAACTGGACGTCACTCATGTCCCCCAGTTTGGCCAATGGAAATACCTCCACGTGGCCATCGACACCTTCTCCCATCTCTGCTACGCAACCACGCTCACCGGAGAAATGGCCAAGCACGCCATCCAAGCGCTCAGAGAATCTATTCTTTTCATGGGCGTTCCATGGGACATCAAGACAGACAACGGACCTGCCTACCGGAGTGCCTCCTTTGCCGAATTCCTCAAACTCTACGACATCACCCATCACTTCGGCATTCCCTACAATCTGCAGGGACAAGGCCTAGTAGAGCATGCTCACCAGTCTCTCAAAACCCTCATTCTCAAGACATCTGCCGACCAGCCGCGTCGCACCCCTCACGACGTCGTCACAGAGGCCCTGATCCGACACAACCTGATGACCTTCAATGCCCAAGGCTTTTCACCAGTCCACATGCACTGGGGGCCTATCTTCCAGCCCACCCTTGCACCGCTTGTCCTCTGGCATGACCCGCAGACCACCCAATGGCATGGACCTGCCCCTCTCTTAGCCCAAGGACGGGGATTTGCCTGCGTTTTCCCTGAATCAGAGCTGCAGCCCATCTGGGTCCCAGGACGTCTCATCAAGCCCCACACCGCCAAGGCTTCCGCTAACGCTGACACCAATGATCCTCCTAATGAGTTGCCTACCTAACTTGCCTCCTTCCCATCGCTGTTTCCTTTGTAGTTTTCTCTCTCTCTTTTGTCTCCACAGATGATTCGCCGCAACGCAGGTAGTTCCGTTCTTCCCATTGCTCTCATCGTCATGCTTCCCTTCATCTCCCCGGCCGTTGTCAACTCGGCCCATCAATGCTCCAATTGGACCCTCCAGCGCTGGCAAGAGGAAGCCTTCCTCATCATCAGAAAACTACTGCCCATGCCTGAATCCCCACCCCTCACCGTTGGCCCCAATAAAGTCCTCAATCCCCCCGCCTCTCCCCCTTCCAGCGGCACCCCCCCTCGTCCATCGCTCCCCAGCTATGGCCCCCCCTACCAAGTATTCCAGTCCCCTTCTCGCATTAATCTATGCATCCTACTTATCTCTAAATACTTCTCAACCCAACCTCACCAAGAACTGTTGGCTCTGCCTCTCCCCCTCCCTTCCTATCTATGAGCCTGTCACCGTTAACTTCACGTTCAACGAATCCACTTCAGTAGCCCCAGCCGAGTGCAACTGGAACACTTCCTCCGTCCCCCTAACCCTTCAATCTGTTTCCTCCACAGGACGCTGTGTTCATTCTTGTCAAGGTTCCCACCCCTCCCTTAGTGCTTGCTTTAACTACTCCTCTCCCAGCGCTTCCGCCAAGTTCTTAATCCCCCTTAACACCTCCCAATGGCTTTGCACCTCCACCGGGCTAACTCCCTGCCTCAATGTCGCCACCCTCAATGCTACCCATGAGACTTGCCTGCTCATCCTTCTTGCTCCTCGAGTCGTTTACCATTCTGACCACGAATTTTTCCGCCGCGTGCTGAGCAGACAAACCTCCCTCCACTTACAAAGGAGAGAGCCTGTCACCGCAGTCCTGACAGTCGCTACCCTTCTAGGTCTTGCAGGGGCAGGCACAGGGATCGCCGCCCTCGCCACACAGTCCTCTGCCCTCTCCTCTCTCAGACAGGCCATCGACAAAGATATCACCTACCTTCAAAATGCTGTAAAACATCTAAAAAATTCTCTCAATTCTCTCTCTGAGGTAGTCCTCCAGAACCACCGTGGCCTCGACCTCCTCCTCCTTAAGGAAGGGGGTCTCTGTGCCGCCCTTGGAGAGGAGTGCTGCGTATACGCCAACTCCACTGGCTTAGTCGAGGACAACCTGAGAAAGGTCCAGGAGGGAGTGTATAAGCGCCGCAAAGAGCGAGAAAATGCGAACTATTTTTCCAGTGTTCTCCATACCCTCCTCCCATACCTCCTTCCATTTTTAGGCCCACTCATCATCATCATCTTAGCCCTCACTGTAGGACCCTGGGCCATCAAAAAAATAGTCCGCCTCGCCAAAGACCAAGCCAACACAGTATTCAGCTCCTTTGTGCAGGTTCATTATCAACACCTCGCCACTAAAGAGCCACCACCAAGCCACCCGCCGCGCTCCTCCCACCCCCGCCGCAAACACCGAACCGCACGCCTGTAACCTCCTGTCTCCCTTTCCTCACTCATCTCCCTCCTTCTCCCCCAATCGGGTGAGGGGTTCAGGAACATCACGACCCCGTTTTGCTGGCAGAGCTCGGCGCACGCCAGGCGCCGGCGTGCGCCGACCCCAGCAGCAGGCACATGCGTCCTGGCCAGACGCTGTGTCCTCTGCAGCTGAGAGCAGCTGGGAGGGCCCTCTGCTTCTCGCTGCCAGCCGGTCCTCGTGGTCTCCCTCCTCCCCTCATCTTACCTCAGTACCCCATCCCATACTGCCCCTGCTGCCACCAGTTCACCTCCCCCGAAGCACATACTTTTAAACAAAAGGGAGCAATTGTCCCCGTCTCCTTCCCACCCAGTATTGGCAGCCGGTGCTGCCCCTCCTTCTCCCCTTCTCCGTCTTCCACCTAGCCATTATCTAGACAGCCCACACTTTCCCCTTCCCCTCCCTTGCTCCTAACCCCTTAGCCAGCTTACTGTCCAGTAACCGCCTACTGTCCAGTAACCGCCTACTGTCCAGTAACCGACTACGCAAGGAACAGCACCCGCCGGCACCAATCAAGTCCCTTTACGTATCCCTAGACCCTATAAAACCATGTCCCCTTCTACAATAAAGCAGACTTGTGCCCAGACCTCGTCTCCGTGGTGTTCTTGCTTGCACCGCACATCCCCCGTGCCTGAGCGGAGAGAGCGAGGGCCCAACGGCTTCGTGCCGACCCCCTCCTCTCCTTCAACCGTGAGGCAGCCCCCATCCGGAGAGCCCACCCAGCCATCCGCATCGACCCTCCTGGAGGCCCGCTGCTGCCCACAAGTTACATAAGTGTTTATGATTGTTCTTTCTTCTTGATAGATTACTACTTTTATTAATATATAGTGTCCTTATTTGTCTCTTATAGTAATTTTGCTTTTAAAATCTATTTTGTTCCATGTTAGTATATCTTCTCCCATCCTTTTTTGGTTATTGTTTGCTTGTAAAATTGTTTTCCAGTCATTAACTTTTGGCCTCCTTGCATCCCTAGGTTTAAGGTGGATTTCTTGTAGACAGCATATAGATGGATCATATCTCCTTATCTATTTTGCCAAAATGTATCTCTTGACTGGTGAGTTTAATTCATTGACGTTCTATGTTATTACTATTAATGAATTACATTAGCCATATTTTCTTTAGGTTTATGTATGGCATATGTTGTTTTATTTCTCATTTTATATTTTTAGTTGTTCTTACACTCTCTTCCTACTCTCTCTCCTACTTTTTCCTTTCAACCTACAGAACTCACTTTAATATTTCTTGAAGTACAGGTTTCATGTTGACATACTTTACTAATTTCTATTTATCTGTGAATATTTTCAACTCACCCTCAAATAAAAATTATTTATTTTTAAAAATTACATTAAAAAATATGAGGTCCCATTCAAACCCACCGCCCCCACCCCCCACTCCCCCTAGAGCAACATTCTCTCCCATCATCGCGACACATCCATTGCACCTTATAAGTACATCTCTGAGCATCACTGCACCCCATAGTCAATGGTCCACATCATAGCCCACACTCTCCCACGTTCCATCCAGTGGGCCCTGGGGGGATCTACAATGTCCCGTAATTGTCCATGAAGCACCACCCAGGACAACTCCACGTCCCGAAAACGCCTCCACATCTCATCTCTTCCTCCCATTCCTCAAACCCAGCAGCCACCATGGCTACCCTTCCCACACCCATTCTACATTTTCTCTGTGGACATTGGATTGGTTGTGTCCATTGCACGTCTATGTCAAGTGGGGGCTTAGATTCCACATGAATACTGGATGCACTCCTCCTGCTTTCAGTTGTAGACACTCTAGACTCCATGGTGTGGTGGTTGACCTTCTTCAACTCGATGTTAGCTGAGTGGGGTAAGTCCAATAAATCAAAGTGTAGGAGTTGAAGTCTGTTGAGGCTCAGGGCCTGGGTGTCATATTATCAGTCCAGAGATTCAAATCCCCTAAATATATCTTAAACCCCAGCACCAACTACAATTCCAATAAAGTAGCATGCAAGTCTTGTGAAAAGAGATCCCCTCTGAGTCCAATTCCATCATGCAGAAACACCAGCTCCAAAGAAGGGCCATCTGCCATGGCAGTGAACCCCATCTGCCATGACCATAGAACCTGTGGGTTTCTTTATCCCTCAAAAGAACCAATACCTGGGGTTGTATCTACTTTATCTGTCTCTTAGACTCTGCTCAGTTGTGCATAAGGGCATTCCTTCTGACAACCTCCAGACTCTTTTTTAGAGACTCATAGCCTTATAATCTCATTTATCCTTTCCATTTCCCCCTTACATTAGGTCAAACAGCATTTTGAAGTCATGTTATTATATGTAGACAGGGATATTCTGCTGATCCACATTGAACCTTTAATTCAAGGTCATTTTCTAGTTGTATCTTCAGCTGGTATGTGGTAGTGATCCCTCGGTGCCAGGGAGGCTCATCCCCGAGTGTCATGTCCCATGCTGGGGGGAATGCACTGCATCTACATGCTGAATTTGGCTGTGAGAGTGGCCACATTTGAGTAACATGAAGGCTGTCAGGAGGAAACTCCCAGGCACAGTGCTACTCTAGGCCTTGTTCTTATTGCAGGTGTATAGGCTCAAAAGCATAGCCATTAGTATCAGGAGCCCACTATTGGGCCCTCCTTCCTTCCTGGTTCTTGCCGTTGCACCTGGGGGACTGCCGCTGCTCCTCCAGGGTCCATGACAGTGACCCCCTGGCCAGGGGCCCAGTACCCCCCCAGCTGTTGTTTTTAATTGTTTCCACTATGACTATATCTAGACATTACTATCTACCCTGGGCATATGCCCTGTATAACTCCCTGTCAACCATATATATCCTGTCAATAACATCCTATATCAGTATTCCTCCACTGCCATTGTTGAACCACTCTGTGATCCAAAACTTCCTATAAAGTGAATCCCAACATAATGTCAGCTTTACAAGGGTCTTAGATCACCAAAATTCATATATACAATATACAGTACTTCCCCAGATCCACCATAAAACCTTTTCCCTTCCACAGCGATAATCTTTTAACTTATTCATATCATATTTCCTGAAACTGATGTACAGATTCCAAGACAATAGCTTTCAAACAAGGTGACATCTGTGCTTACTATGTGGTCCATACTTTAGGTTGTACAGTTTTCTAAATTTTTTAGTTATCCTGTGTTTTGCCTTATGGTTTACATTATTAGTCTGTCGTCCCCTATATGTGTTTGGTGTAATATTACATGTTTTATATTCATCCTCGTGTACTCTCACAAAACTCCTCTCTTGCCCCCATATTTACCTTGGTTCCATCCATTCCACATCCATTTTCCCTTCCCCTTTGGGCCCACAATGCCAGCCAATCTCCATTTCCCAAGAAGCCATGTCCAGAGATACTTGCAGCAGTATTCAGGGCCTGACTTGCTCAACTGCCCTAATGCCCTGGGAGCCATCCTTTCTCACGAGAGATACAGTTCTCTCTATTTGATGGCATTAGTCCTCCCCACGATGTGGGTCCACCCCAACTCTCACTTCTTGGGTCTCTTCCCAATGGTACAACCCACCTTGGCAAAATGAGCCTTCAGCTATTCCCCTGGAGTCCGTCCCACATCAGACCATACCCCCTGAGCATCCTAAACAGGTAACCCTCCTACTTATACTTTGATATGATTTTCTCAACATTTTGTTCTCAACGAACACCTGACACTCTCCCATGTTCGTATGTTGCCCCTCCCTCCCCCCAATTTTTGGACAATATTACTCCTCTGCCCATCCCCAGCCCCCCTCAAACCCACAAAGCCCCATCCGAAGGCAACCCCTTGCCCCCATTTTGTCCCTTCTTTGTGCTCATACTTACCACCAGCTCATCACAGATTCCACCCCTGCAGACGTTAACTCACATCCTTCCTCCACCCCCCGATTTCCTGTAAGCCTCTTTTCCAGACTCTAGCTCTCTGAGGCAGTTTGCTTATTTCATATCATTGAGGTCATGTAGCATTTGTCCTTCAATGCCTGTCACCCTCATTTTTGAATGCCAGCATTACTGCATAAAATATTCTTGGTTGCAGGGTTTGTTTGTTTTTTAGCACCTTAATTATATCATACCACTGCCTTCTTGCCTCCATAGTTCCATATGAGATATAATCATTTAATCTTATTGAGCTTCCCTTGCATGTGATGGTTCTCTTTTCCTTTCTGCTTTCAGTATTCTCTCTTTGTCTTGAGCTTTGGACAATTTGACAACTATATGTCTTGGAGTAGGTCTGGTAGGATTTATAATTTTTAAGGTGTGCTCCACTTCCTGCATGTACATATTCATCTTCCTCAAAAAGGTTTAGAAGTTTTCAGCCATTATATCCTCCAATACACTTTCAGTCCCCTTTCCCTCCTCTGCTCCCTCTGGGATGACTATCATATGTATGTTTGTGCATTTAATGCTGTCATTCAAATCCCTAAGTCCCTGCTCATTTTTTTTCTATCTTTTTTTAATCTACCTGTTCTACTCTTTGATTTCAGCTATACTGTCTTCCACATCACTGATTCTTTCCTCTGTCCACTCCCGCCACTCTTTTTTTAAAACATTTTATTAGAAGTACTGGCTTGAGCACTCAGACAAAAAAATATATAAAGGCATCCAAATTGAAAAGTAAGAAGTAAAATTTTCACTATTTGCAGATGACATGATCCTATACATAGAAAGCCCTGAGAAATCTACAACAAATTTTCTACTGCTTATAAATGAGTTCACTAACATGACAGGTTATTAGATAAATGTGCAAAAATCAGTAGTATTTCTGTGTACCAATGATGAACAATGAGAAGGAAATCAAGAAAAAATTCCAATTCCAATTACAACAAAAAGAATGAAATACCTAGGAATAAATTTAACTAAAGATGTAAAAGACTTATATGTAGAAAACTACATATACATGTTAAAGGAAATCAAAGAAGTCCTAAATAAATGGAAGAATATTCCCCGTTCATGGATAGAAAGACTAAATATGACTAAGTTGTCTCTCCTACCCAAACCTATATACAGATGCAATGCAATCCCAAAAACATCACCACAGAATTTTTTAATTGAATCAGAAAAACTAACTGGAATTTATTTGGAAGGACAAAAGGCCCCAAATAGCCAAAGACATACTGAAAAAGAAAAATTAAATTGAGGAAACACACTACCTGACTTTGAAACATACTACAAAACTACAGTGCTCAAAACTGCATGGCATTCACACAAGGATGGACATATTGACCAATGAACTGAATTGAGAGCTCTGTTATAAATCCTCACATATACAGTCAACTGATATTCAACAAGGACACCAAACCCATTCAGCTAGGAGAGAATGGCCTCTTCAAAAAATGGTACTTGGAGAACTGGGTATCCATATCCAAAAGAATGAGAGAGAAGCACCATCTCACACTTTATACAAAAATTAGCTCAAGATGGATCAAAATCTAAATGTAAGAGCCCATACCATAAAGACCTTAAAAGATAATGTAGGGAAGCATCTACAGCATCTTATATTATGATATGGTTTCATACACTTTTACACCCAAAGCACAAGCAATGAATGAAAAAATAGATAAATGTGACTTCCTCAAAATTAAAAACTTTCACACCTCAAAGGAGTTTGTCAAGAAAGTTAAAAGGCAGTCCACTCAGTGGGAGAAAATATTTGCTAGCAATATAGCCAACAGAGTCCTAATATCCAGGATATGAAAAGAAATCCTATACCTCAAAAACTAAAAGACAAACAACCTATTTCAAAAATGGGCAAGTGATTTGAATAGATACTTCTCCAAAGAAAAATACAAATGGCTAAAAAGCACATAAATGAAAAGATGCTCAACATCACTAGCTATCAGGGAAATGCAAATCAAAACTACAATGACATATCATCTTACACCCATTAGACTGGCATGTATTAAAAAAACAGGACTGCAAGTGTTGGAGAGGATGTGGAAGAATGGGAACCCTCATCCACTGCTGGTGAGAATGTAGAATGATGCAGCCATTGTGGAGGACACTTTGGTGATTCCTCAGGAAGCTAACATAACTGCCATGTGATCCAGAAATTCGATTGCTGAGTATAAACCCAGAAGATTTGGAAGCAAGGACTTTATCAGATACACACACGGCCTACTTCATAGCAGCATTATTCACTATTGCCAAAAGTTGGAAATGATTCATATGCTTTTCAACAGAAGAATGGATAAACAAATTGTGGTGTATATATATATATATATACACACATATACATATATGTATATATATATATATATATATATAACTACTAACTATAGCCCGTATCTTACATTTGGTGTATTTTTCCCCAAACCCACTCAAATATTAACACCCTATATTAGTATTATATATTTGTTATAGTTCATGGGCAAATGTTCTCATATTTCTCCTGTTAAGCACAGTACATCTTCCACCACAAGAGCCATGTGTTATACAATCCCATGCTTTGTACAATCCATTCAAAGTGCATATGCAGTGGCTCTCATGTTCATCACAGAGTTGTGCTATCATCAACACAGAAAATTTTGGAATGCTTTCATTTCTCCAAAAGGGAAAATCCCATATCCTGTTACATCTCCCTACTGTTGCCCCTTAGTATTGAAATAATACCACTCTGGGATCCAGAACTTCCTGAATATTGAAGCCCCAATATAATGTCAGGATCTCTTACTAGCAAAATGGGATATAGCGATGGGTTTAAAGGTTAGATATAGAATACGTGTTGACTTGGAAAAATTCTACATCCTATCTTTTTCTTTTCCTTTTTTTTCCCCCTAATTATTGAACTTCTCTTCACAAGAGCCCTAGACCACAGCAATTAATGTATGCAATATACAGCACTCCCACACATCCACCACAAAACCTTTTCCCTTCCACAGCGATACTCTTACAACCTATTCACAACATATTTACTTAAAGTGATGTGCAGAGTCTGAGACAATAGCTTTCAAACCAGGTGACATCTGTGCTTACATTGTGGTGCATACTTTAGGACACGCAGTTTTCTAACATTTTTAGTTATCCTATGTTTTACATTATGGTTTACATTATCATTCTGTCATCCCCTATATGTTTATGATGTAATATTACATATTTTATATCCATCCTTGTGTACTCTCATGAAACTCCTCTCTTACCCCACATTTACCTTGGTTTCACACATTTAACATCCATTTTCCCATCCCCTTGGTGCCCACAGTGACAGCCAACCTCCATTTCCCGAGGAGCCACGTCCAGAGATACTTGCAACAGTGTTCAGGTCCTAAATTGCTCAGCTGCCCCAATGCCCTGGGAGCCACCCTTTCTCTCGAGAGATACAGTTCCCTCTATTTGATGGCATTAGTCCTCCCCAGGATGTGGGTCCACCCCCACTCTCACTACTTGGGTCTCTACCCAATGGTGTCACCCCCTCTGGCAAAATGAGCATTCAGACATTCCCCAGGAGCCCGTCCCGCATCAGACCATCCCTTCCGAGCATCCTAAACAGGTAACCCTCTTAATTATATTTTGATACGATTTTCTCAGCATTTTACTCTCAACCAACACCTGACACTCTCCTATGTTCGTATGCTACCCCTCCCTCCCCCCACTTTTTGGGCAATATTACCCATCCGCCCATCCCCAGCCCCCCTCAAACTCACAAAGCCCCACCCAAAGGCTACCCCTTGCCCCCATTTTATCTCTTCTTTGTGTTCATACTTACTGCCAGCTCATCATAAATTCCACCCCTGCAGACGTCGGACAGGGGATATATGGCTGACAGGGAGCTATACAGAGCATATGTCCAGGGTGCATGGTAATGTTTGGATATACTCATAGTGGCAACAATTAAAAACTACAGCTGGGGGGGTACTGGGTCCCTGGCCAGGGGTGCTGTGCCGTGGTCCCTAGGGGAGCAGCGGCAGTCCCCCAAGTGCAGCAGCAAGGACCAAGAAGGAATGAGGGTCCAACAGTGAGCCCCTGATACTAATGACTATGCTTCTGAGCCTATATGCCTGAAATAAGAACAAGGCCTAGAGCAGCACTGTGCCTGGGAATTTCCTCCTGACAGCCTTCATGTTACTCAAATGTGGCCAGTCTCGAAGCCTAACTCAGCATCTAAATGCAATGCCTTCCCCCCAGCATGGGACATGACACCCGGGGATGAGCCTCCCTGGCACCGAGGGATCACTATCAACTAACAACTGATAATGCAACTGGAAAATGACCTTTAATTGAAGGTTCGATGCGGATCAATAGAATATCCCTGTCTACATAGAATAATATGACTTTAAAATGCTGTTTGACCTAATGTAAGGGGGAAATAGAAAGGAGAAATGAGTTTATATGGCTATGAGTCTCTAAAAAAAAAAAAGAGTCTGGAGACTGTCAGAAGGATTGCCCTTATGCACAACTGAGCAGAGTCTAAGAGACAGATAAAATAGATACAGTCCCCAGGTATTGGTTCCTTTGAGGGCTAAAGGGACCCACAGGTTCTATGGTCATGGCAGATAGGGTTCACTGCCATGTCAGATGGCCCTTCTTTGGAGCTGGTGTTTCTGCGTGATGAAACTGGACCCAGAGGGGATCTCTTTTCATAAGACTATCATGCTACTTTACTGGAATTGTAGTTGGTATTGGGGTTTCAGATATATTTAGGGGATTGAATCTTTTTACTGACAATATGATAGCCAGGCTCTGAGCCTCAACAGACTCCAGCTCCTACAATCTGATTTATTGGACTCACCTTACTCAGCTAAGATGGAGTTGAAGAAGGACAACCACCACACCATGGAGCCTAGAGTGCCTACAACTGAAAGCAGGAGGATTGCATCCAGTAACCATGTGGAATCTGAGCCTCCTCTTGACATAGAGGTGCAACAGAAACAACCAATCCAAGAACCACAGAGAAAAGGTGGCATTGGAGTGGGAAAAGTGGACATGGTGGCTGATGGGTATGGGGAATGGCAGGAAGAGATGAGATTTGGAGGCGCCTTTGGGACTTGGAGTTGCCCTCGATGGTGCTTCAGGGGCAATCACCAGACATTGTAAATCCTCCCAGGGCTCACTGGATGGAATGGGGGAGAGTGTGGGCCATGATGTGGACCAATGACCATGAGGTGCAGAGATACCCAGAGATGTACTTACCAAAAGCAATGGATGTGTCATGATGATGGGAGTGAGTGTTGCTGGGGGGGGGAGGGGTGCAGTGGGGGTGGTGGGGTTGAATGGGACCTCATATTTTTTTAATGTAATATTTTTACAAAATCAATAAAAAAACATAATACCTTCTTGTCATTGCTGGAAAATATTACAATATTATTTTTTATCTATTGTCCAGTTATATTAGTGGTAAGTTTTCCATGTATCACCATAGTCTTAGCACTTTGTGAAAGAACATTTTGTATTTATACTATTAACCACAATCTTTTTTTTTTTTAATTTTTTTTATTTTTTATTGACTTTGTAATAATATTACATTAAAAATATATATGTGAGGTCCCATTCAACCCCACCCCCCCACCCCCCCTCTCCCCCCCCCAACAACACTCGTTCCCATCATCCTGACACATCCATTGGATTTGGTAAGTACATCTTTGGGCACCTCTGCACCTCATATACATTGGTTCACATCATGGCCCATACTCTCCTCTATTCCATCATGTAGGCCCTGTGAGGATTTACAATGTCCGGTGATTACCTCTGAAGCACCATCCAGGGCAGCTCCATGTCCCGAAGACGCCTCCACCTCTCATCTCTTCCTGCCTTTCCCCATACCCTTTGTCCATTATGTCCACTTTTCCCAATCCAATGCCACCTCTTCTATGTGGACACTGGATTGGTTGTGTCCATTGCACCTTTATGTCAAGAGGAGGCTCAGATTCCACCTGGATGCTGGATGCAATCCTCCCATTTTCAGTTGTAATCACTCTAGGCTCCATGGTGTGGTGGTTGTCCTTCTTCACCTCCATCTTAGCTGAGTGTGGTAAGTCCAATAAATCAGATTGTAGGTGCTGGAGTCTGTTGAGGCTCAGGATCTGTCTATCACATTGTCAGTCCAGAGATTCAAATCCCCTAAATATATCTTAAACCCCAACATTAACTGCACCTCCAGCACATTAGCATGAAAGTCTTATGAAGGGAGATCCCATCTGAGTCCAGATTCATCACACATAAACACCATTTCCAAAGAGGGGCCATCTGCCCTGGTAGTTAACCCCATCGGCCATGACCATAACTCCCATGGGTCTCTTTAGCCCTCAAAGGAACCAATATCTGGGGGTTGTATCTGCTTTATCTGTCTCTCTGACTCTGCTCAGTTGTGCATGAGGGCAAACCTTCTGCCAGCCTCCAGACTCTTTTTTAGAAACTCGTAGCCATATAAACTCATTTCTCCTTTCCATTTCCCCCTTACTTTAGGTCAAACAGCATTTTAAAGTCATGGTATTTTATGTAGACATGGATATTCTGCTGATCCGCATTGAACCTTCCGTATAAGGTCATTTTCCAGTTGCATCATCAGTTGGTAGTTGATAGTGGTCCCTCGTTGCCAGGGAGGCTCATCCCCGGGTATCATGTCCCACGCTGGGGGGAAGGCATTGCATTTACATGCTGAGTTTGGCTTCGAGACTGGCCACATTTGAGTAACATGAAGGCTGACAGAAGGAAATTCCCAGGCACAAAGTTGCTCTAGGCCTTGTTATTATTTTGTAACCACAATCTTAATCCACCACCAAAATCACTATGTTAATACATTTCCCAGACAATTCTCTAGGTTCATTGCAACTGACATTGCAACCCTTTTCAGCCACAATCACATTTATAAATCAGCAGTGTTAGTTATACTATGTGTTTCAACTCTATTCATTTGCACACTTTTACAATTATCTTTATTAATACATACATTAAGCATCAGCTCCCATTCTCAAACCATATTCTATTTCCTAGTAACCTAAAGTTTATCTCAATGATTTTACACATAATGTTTAGTTCATATTTGTGAGACCATAATATATTTGTCCTTTTGTGTCTGGCTTATTTCAAATAAATAATATCCTCCTGGTACATCTACATTGTCATATGCATTGCAATTTCTTCTTAGAGCTGAGTAGTATCCCATTGTGTGTATATACCACATTTTGTTCATCCACTCATCAGTTGATGGACACCTGGGCTGGATCCATATTTTAGCTACTGTGAACAATGCTGCTATGAACATCAGTGTACAAATGTCAGTTCATGTCCTTGCTTTCAGTTCTTTTGAATATATTCCTAGTAATGGGATTGCTGGATCATAAAGCAGTTCTATCCAGCATCTTGGGTACCATCAAACTGTCTTCCACAGAGGCTGCACCATTGGACATTTCCACCAACAGTCAATGAGTGTTTCTGTTTCTCTGCATCCTTTTCCAGTATTGTTAGTTTTATGTTTTGCTTTTTAAAATAGTGGCCATTCTGTAAGGTGTGAAATGGTATCTCATTGTAGGTGTGATCTGCATTTCCCTAATAGCTAGTGATTTCAAGCATTTCTCCATATGCTTTTTGGCCATTTGCATTACCACTTAGGATTAATGTCTATTCTTTTGTCCATTTTTAAATTGGGCTGCTTGTCTTTTTTTCTAATATACTTTTTAATTCTTTAAAAGAAACTTAGATTACATAAATGTTATACAAATATTATAAAGGATTCCTATATGCCCTACTCCCTAGCCCTCCCACATTTTCCCAAATCAACAACATCCTTCATTGGTGTGGTACATTTGCCGCAATTGATGAACACATTTTAGAGCATTGCCACTAAGCATGGATTATAGTTTACATGTAGTTTACACTCTTCCACACATTTTTGCAAGTTATTACGATATATTAATACAATGTTCTGTATCTGTCATTGCGATGTCATTCAGGATAATTCCCAAGTTCCAAGAATGCCCTGAAATTACATCTATTTTTCTCTCTCCCTCCCTTCAGAACCTCCAGTGGACACTGCACTCTACATCCATGATAAAAGTTCTTCCATTGCTAGAATCACAAGTATACAGTAGAACTGTAAGTCTACTCTAGTCCATCATCAATTCCCCAGTCCTGAGAATTCTGTGATGGTGATGCCCACTCCACCTCTAATTAAGAGGAGGCTTAGATCCCATGGGGAAGTTGGATGGAACGTTCTTGGGTTGCTTTTCTTCTTATTTTTGAGTTGTGTGATTTCTTTATATAACATGAACTTCAAAAGTTATTGGATATATGGTTTCCAAATATTTTCTCACATTGAGTTGGCTGCCTTTTTACTTTCTTGACAAGGTCTTTTGAAGAATAAAGTATCTAATTTTGAGGTGGTCCTATTTATCTATTTTTTTCTTTTGTTGCTCCTGCCTCAGATTTAAGGTTGAAAAAACCTCTGCCTACCACAAGATATTGATGTTTTCCTACACTTACTTCTAAGTGCTTTAAGGTTATAGGTTTTATATTTAGGTCCTCAATCTATTTTGAGTCAATTTTTGTATAAGGTGTGAGATAGGGGGCCTTTTTTTATTTCTTTGGATTACAGATATTCAGTTCTCCCTGCACCTTTTGTTGAATAGACTCTTCTGAAGCAGATGGGAGGAATTGGCAGCCTGGTTATAAATTACTTGACCTTAATGTGAGGGTCTATTTCCCTATTCAGTTCCATTGGACAGTATATTTATGCAAGTACCATGCTGGATTTTTTGTTTTGTTTTGTTTTTACCACTAAACAATATGCTTTAAAGTCAGGAAGTAAGAGTCCTACATTTTGTTCTTTGTAAAGAAATTTTTGGCTATTCAGGGCATATTGCCCTTCAAAGTAAATTTTAAAATTGGTTTTTCCATTTCTGGGGGAAAAAAGGCTTTTGGGATTTTTATTGGGATGTATTGAACTTGTAAATCAATTTGTGTAGAATTGACATCTTAATGACATTTAGTCTTCCTGTCTATGAACACACAATGCCCTTCCACTTACTTAAGTCTTCTTCAGTTTCTTTCAGCAATGTTTTCTAGTTTTCTGAATGCAGGTCGTTTATGTCCTTGGTTAAGTTTATTTCTAAATCTTTGATTCTTTTAGTAGCTATTATAAATGGAATGTTTTAATTTCCTCCTCAGATTGCTCATCAGTAGTCTATTTTGCGTATCAATCTTGTATCCCACCACTTTGCTGAACTCATCTATTAGTTCTAGTAACTTTGTTGTGGATTTTCAGGATTTTCTGGATGTAGGATCATATCATCAGTGAATAATGAAAGCTTGCTTTCTTTCCTATTTGGGTGACTTTTATTTCTTTATCTATCCTAATTGCTCTAGTAGAACTTTTAGCAAAGTATTGAATAACAGTGGTGACAATGGGCATCCTTGTCTTTTCCTGATCTCAGCATGTAGTAGTCAGCCAAAAGGGGTGCTGAACCAAAGTACCAGAAATCTGTTGGCTTTTATCAAGGGTATTTATTTGGTTTAGAAGATTATGGTCACAGGCCCTGAAGAGTCTAACTCAAGGTACCATAAGAGGTACTTTTTCAACCAAAGTCATTTGCCATGTTTAGAATCAAGAGGTGGGCAATGTCTGCAAGGGCTCAGCCTTCCATTTTCCTCTTGAGATTTCCATGGTCCCATCTTCTTCCAACCACAGCTGAAGGCTGGAATAAGACTTGTGTCTCTCCCCGGGGCTCATTTCTTTCTGGGCTCAGCTGCTCTACTCTCTTCACAAGGTCACCTGTAGACTACCAGGTTCATCTCTTCTCCCAGGGCCTCTGCTGTATCTATGGAGGTGTCTCTCTTCCTCTGCCATGTCTTTTCCTGTGTGAGTGTCCACCCATCAAAAGGACGAGGACTCAATGCCTTCCTGATGTGGCTGAATCAAAGCCCTAATCTTTATTTAATCAAGTAAATGTAATCTTTGAATTTAATACAGTCAAAGGGTATCGTGTCCAGAGGATCTTATCGGTTTACAAGCATAATATCTCTTTTTGGAATTCATAAACAATATCAGACTGCCACACAGCAGGAAAGCTTTCAATCTTTCACCATTGAGTATAATGCTAGCTGTAGGTTTTCCGTATATGCACTTCACCTTGTTGAGAAAGTATCCTTCTCTTCCTATATTTTGTAGTGTTTTTTATCAAGAAAGGATGCTATAGTTTTTCAGATGCCATTTCTGCATAATGCAAGAGGATCATGTGATTTTTCTTCCGCAATCTATTAATGTGGTTTATTACAAGATTTGATTTTCTTGCGTTGAAAAACCCTTGCATACCTGGGGTAAAGCCAACTTGATTGTGGTGTACAATTCTTTTAATGTGCTTTTGGATTGAGTTTGCAAGTATTTTTTTGAGGATTTTTTGATCTATGTTCATGACAGATAATGTCTGTAACTACAGCACTCCATTTCGTGCCTATTGTAATACTGGTCTTCTGGTAACATACCTTCTCAGTTTTTTAGGTTTTTTTTTCTGTGTAGATTTTAAACTCACCCTCTTTTTTTTAGGAGGTATGGGGGAATAAACCCAAGACAATGTACATGGGAAGCAGGTGCCCAGCCACTGAGAAACATCTGTTCACCAATGAGTTGGCATGGTTTGTTTTCAGGAGGTACCAGGGATCAAACCCTGGACCTCATAGATGGGAAGCAGGTGCTCAACCACTTAAACTACATTTGCTCCCTTCACGCTCATATTTGAAGGACAGTCTTGCCAGATACAGAATTCTCAGCTTGTAGTTTTCCTCTTTCAGTACCTTAAAAACATTATACCACTTACTTCTCACCTCCATGGTTTCTGATGAGAGGTTAGCACCTAATCCTATTGAGGTTCCCTTGTATGTGATACTTTGCCTTTCTCTTGCTTTCAGAATCCTCTCTTTATCTGTAATATTTGTCATTCTGAATAGTAGGTGTCTCAGAGTAGTTCTATTCAGATTTATTCCATCTGGGGTGTGTTGTTTTTCTTGGATATTGATGTCTTTCATAAGGGTTGGGAAGTTTTCGGTCATTATTTTCTCAGATATTCTTTCTGCCCCTTTTCTATTCTCTTCTCTTTCTGGGATACTGATAACTTGTATGTTTGTGCACTTCACAATGTTTTTCAGTTTTCTGAGATCTTGTTCCATTCCATTCTTTTCAGTTTCTATTCTCCTGTCTTTTCCAGTTCAGATGTTCTGCCCTCAATATCACTAATTCTGTCTTCAAAAAATTCAAAAATGCTGTTATATGTCTCTAATGTTTTTGTAAGATGGATTGATTGATTTATATTTATCCCTCCAAAGTTTCTCTCATCTGTCTCATCCGTCTGCTCATTGTTTTGCTCACTGTGTCTGCTTGTCTTCTCCAGAAGGCATTGGGAACCAAGCCCAAGACTTCCCACATGGGAGGCCAGTGCCCAATGGCCTGAGCCACATCTGCTTCCCACAGTGTGAAGCATCTGCTGGCTTGCAGCATCTAACTCATTTGGGTGGGTGTGGCTTCTAGCTTATTTTGGTAGGTTGTGGCATCTAGCTCATTGCAGTGCATTGTGGTGTCTAGGTTGCTGTGGTGGGTTGTAGCATCTAGCTCATTGTGGTGGGTGGTGGTAAGCACAGTGTCTGTTTGTCTTCTGTAGGAGGCACTGGAATGAAAACCTGGTACCTCCCATTTGGTAGGTTGGCATCCAACTGATTGAGCCACATCTGCTTCCCTCTAAAGTATTTTTTTATCTTAAAATTTTTAAAATTTAATTGCCTTTTTAAAAAAGATAAATAGGTCACAAAAAATGTTACATTAAAGAAATAAGACATTCTCATATACCCCACACCTCATGCCACCCCACCCCACTCCTCTCACATCCACAGCCTCTTTCATCATTGTGGCACATTCACTGCATTTGGCGTATGAATACATTTTGGAGCACTGCTGCACTGCATGGATAGTTTACATTGTAATTTACACTCTCCCCCAATCCATTCAGTGGGTTATGGCAGGATATATAAAGTCCAGTATCTGTCCCTGCAATGTCATTTAGGACAACTCCAAGTCCCAAAAATGCACCCACATCACATCTCTTCTTCCCTCTTCATGCCCTCAACAACCACAGTGGCCACCCTTTTCACACCAATGACACAATTTCTTCAACCACCAGTCACAACAGCTCTACAGTAGAATACCAGCAAGTCCCCTCCAATCCACATTCCATTCCTCCATCTTGTGGACCCCAGGATGGTGATGTCCACTCCACCTCCAAATCGAGAAGGGACCCAGATCCCACATGACTGATGGGTGTGATTTTCCTTCTTGCAGTTGTAGGCATCCTTGGTTCCCTGGTGTGGTGGTTGACCATCTTCAACTCCCTGCTAGCTAATCTGGATAAGTCCAGCAAACTGGAAAATAGGAGTTGCAATTCTGCTGAGGCTCAGGGCCCAGCTGGCACCTCACCCATTATGTCTTTCATTTCCATGAGTTCTGGTACTTTCTTTGCAAGCATTCAAATTGTTCTTTATGCTTGTCAATTGTCTTCTTAATAGCCTTTCTCTTTACTCATACATTCTTCTAACTTTTTAAATTGATTTAGGAGATTTGTGTGATTATCATTTTTTGGTTGCCTTAAATTCTGTATATCTCATTAGGATATTTGTTTTGTTCCTTCAGCTGGGCTATCTCTTGTAGTTTCTTCATATGTTGTACTTTTTTCTAATGTCTAGTCATCTGAATATGTTGATGAATTTATTCTGACAGCTTCTCCCTCTTGCCCAGTGGCTTTTTTTGACAGTTCTTTGATTTTGGTTCAACTTTGAGTCTGTAAAATTGCCAGCTTAACTTATCAAAATTGTGCCACGGACTTAACTAATGGGGCAGATTTTCTCCCAGGGGTTTGGATTAAGAGACCAAAATGCAATTTTTCTCCTTGGATTTTCTCATTCAGCAGGTGCCTTGTGTTGGCAAACCTTTCCATGGAGGTATCGCTTTCAATCCCTGCTTAACCTTGCTTCTGTCGTAGCCAGAGCTGAGATTTAAAGTGGGCTCTGCTGGCCATTCACTGATGAAAAACCCACTCTGCCCTCCACTGCACCCTCCCTCTTCCCATGGAGGAAGATGTCTGCTCCCCTCTTGGTTGCAGTGGGCCATGGGTTTTTTCCAGGCTGCACAGCTTGATGGTGGAGGCTGGATGCCATTCCCAGCCACCATGGAGTTTTAGTAAGCCACGGTTGTCATTTTGGGTTTTCTCTGCCCCTCACCCTCTGAGGTGTTGCATAGCACTGTCTTGCTGGTCTGCTGACCCTCAAAGCAGGTCCTTCAGACAGGTTTTTTCCTCCTCCATTGTTTTGTGAGGGAGAAGAGGGCCTACTCTGCCTACTCTGATACCATCTTCCCACATTATCTCTTTATATTTTTCATGTCTGTTAGGAAATATGCCTTTTTAATTTTTTATTTAAGTAAACTTTAGATTACATAAATGTTACATAAAAATATAGGGGATTCCCACATGCCCCATTTCCCCCACATACTCCCAAATTAACAAAATCATTAATTAGTATGGTACATTTGTTATAATTGATGAACACACATTGAGGCATTGCCACTAACCATGGATTACAGCTTGCATTACACATTACACTCTGTCCCATGCAATTTTGTAAGACAAAATATAGACTGGCCTGTATCTGTCATTGCAATGTCATGCAGGGAAAATTCCTGTATTCTAAAAATGCCCCCATATTACACTATTTTTCCCTCTCCCTCTGCTCAGAACCTCTGTTGGCCACTACCTCAACATGAATGATAAAGTTCTTCCATTGTTAGAATAACAAGTCTATAGTAGAATAATTGTAAGTCTACTTTAGTCCATTGTTCATTCCCCAATCCTGAGGATTTGGGGATGGTGATGCCCGATCTCCCTCTAACTGAGAGAGGGCTTAGATCCCATGGGGCAGATGGATGGAATTCTCTTGCTTGCAGTTGTAGACTCTCTCTGTTCCTTGGGATGGGCATTGTCCATTATCATCACCTTGTTAGCTGTCCTGGTAGGCTTAATGACCTGGAGAATAGGTGTTGCAACTGCTGAGATTCAGGGCCTAACTGGCACATGGACAGACCAAAGATTTAAGTCTCTTGGACATATACCTATCAATTCTAGTACTAACTCTACTTTCAAATAGAAAGGGCAGAAGAGACACGTGTAGAAAAACCACAAATGAGTCCAACTCTGTCACACTGGGGAGCATAATCTCCAAGATAAGGGCAACTGGTAGGACACCAAACTCCTGAACTTCCTGCCCTGCCAATAGTGCCTGGATGTATCCAGAGTCATCAAGAGGCCCACTGTTTGAGACAATACTGAGGCAGTCAATGAGTTCCTACTGCATGAGCATCAGAACCTCTGGAATGACCTCCCAACTCACTTTGTGCCTTTGTCTCCTAACATTTAGTCTTATAGGAATTAAAAAGTAGAGTTGTGTATTGTGGATACAGTGCTATTGGGTTTTGCATTTACTCCTTTGTTTACCTTTACTGAAGATCTTCATTTCCTCAGACTACTACAAGCCACTTTCTCCTGTATTTTCAAATTGAAAAACTCCCTTTAGTATTTCTGGTATGGCAGTACTTTTATCTTCCTCAGTTTATTGTTTATCTGTATGTTTTAAACTTCCCCTCATTTTTGAAGGAAAGTTTTGCTAACTAAAGAATTTTGAGCTGGCAGTTTTTCTCTTTCAGTACCTTAAACATATCATACATTGGCCTTTTTGCCCCTTGGACTCTTTATTTTATTTTATTTTTAAAGAAGCTTTAGGTTACATACATGTTACATAAAAAATAAAGGGGATTCTCATATACCCCACTGCCTCCCTCTTCCCACACTTTTCCCCATAAACAACATCTTTCATTAGTGTGGTACATTTTTTACAATTGATGAACACATATTGAAGCATTGTTGCTAAACATGGTATATAGTTTACATTATGATTTACACTTTGCACAGCACAATTTCATAGATTTTGACAAAATTTATTATGGCCTATATCTGTCATTGTAATTACATGCAGAATACTTTCAATGTCACAAAAATGCCTGATGCTACACTTATTTTTCCCTCTCTTTCCCCTTAAAACCTCTAGTGACCACTATCTTTATATCAATGTTATAAGTTGAATAATAATGTCTACTTTAGCCAATGCCTGCATTCCCCCCTTAGTCTGTTTCTTCCTGAACCTTGAGGATTTTGGGATGGTGATGTCTTTCTGCTTCCAAATGAGAGGGGCCTAGAACCCATGGGGCAGATGGATGGAACTATCTTGCTTACAGTTGTAGATACTGTTTGGGGGGTGGAATTTGTTCACCATTGTCATTTTGTTAGTTGTCTTGAGTGAGTCCACTGAACTGGAGTGTAGGTGTTGCCTGCAGCTTTGTTGAGATTCAGAGTTCTACCATCATATGAGCAGACTGAAGATTTAAGTCTTTGTGACACATATTTAATGAGTATAGTGCTAATCATAGGTTCAAATAAAAGGGGTATAAGAACCATGTGTAGGAAAATTATAAATGAATCCAACCCCAGTATATTGGGAGAATAGGTTATCATATATTCCAAAGTAAGGCCCACTGACAAGGCTCTAAATTCCTGGGGGTTTCTGCCCTGCCTATAGTTTTCGTATGTCTCTCCTCAGGAGTGCCCATTCTTGAGGCACTCCACTGTGGCTGGGAGATCCTTCTGATATGTGCATAAGTAACCTTTGGAATGACCTCCCAATTCACTTTGAAATCTCTTAGCCATAAAAACTCATTTGTATTTACTGTTTCCCCCTTTGAGTCAAGGTCCTTTTCCAAATGCATCACTAGTTGGCACTTGGTAATAATCCCTTGGTGCCAGGGAGAATCATCCCGAGGAGTCATATTCCACACCAGGCAGGGGGTGGAAGGGAAAGGTAGTATGTTTATACACTGAGTTTGGCTTAGAAAGTCCACGTTTGAGCAACATGGAGGCTTTTAGGAGGTAACTCTTAGGCAATATACAATACTAGCCATATTTCAATTTCAGAAGAACACGATTCATAAATGTGAGCATCAATATCAAGGGCCTGGCCTATTGGTTTGTCTTGCTTTGCTAGGCACTGCCCATGTACTCTAGGGATGCTTGCCACTCTGTTAGATAATGTAGGACTCCCCAAGATGGGAATTCAATATTCTTCTGGTTATTGTGTGGGTCTCCACCCACTGTGACAACACCCCATGACCACTTGAAAACATTCATATTCCATAGATTTCCCCTTGAATTGTGATGAGAAATCATTATTTAGTCTTTTAATTCATTTTTAAAAAAATATTACATTCATTTTTGTAGGATGTCTGCTTACAGCATTTACCATACTGGGAGCTTCTGTAAGGGAGGGCCCTCTGGGACCCTTCTGAGTCAGCAGTGCCAGCACAGGGCCCAGCAGTCTCTAAAAAAGAGTCTGGAGGCTGGAAGAAGGATTGCCCTTATGCACAACTGAGCAGAGTCTGAGAGACAGATAAAGCAGATACAACCCCCAGATATTGGTTCCTTTGAGGGCTAAAGAGACCCATGGGAGTTATGGTCATGGCCGATGGGGTTAACTACCAGGTCAGATGGCCCCTCTTTGGAAATGGTGCTTATGTGTGATGAATCTGGACTCAGATGGGATCTCTCTTCATAAGACTTTCATGCTAATGTGCTGGAGGTGCAGTTAGTGTTGGGGTTTAAGATATATTTAGAGGATTTGAATCTCTGGACTGACAATGTGATAGCCAGGTCCTGAGCCTCAACAGACGCCAGCACCTACAATCTGATTTATTGGACTTACCACACTCAGCTAAGATGGAATTGAAGAAGGACAACCACCACACCATGGAGCCTAGAGTGATTACAACTGAAAGTGGGAGGATTGCATCCAGCATCCATGTGGAATCTGAGCCTCCTCGTGACATAGAGGTGCAATGGACACAACCAATCCAATATCCACATAGAAGAGGTGGCATTGGATTGGGAAAAGTGGACATGGTGGCTGATGGGTATGGAGAAAGGCAGGAAGAGATGAGAGGTGGAGGCATCTTTGGGACATGGAGCTGCCCTGGATGGTGCTTCAGGGGCAATCACCGGACATTGTAAATCCTCACAGGGCCCACTGGATGGAATGGGGGAGAGTATGGGCCATGATGTGGACCATTGACCATGAGGTGCAGAGGTGCCCAAAGATGTACTTACCAAATGCAATGGATGTGTCATGATGATGGGAACGAGTGTTGCTGGGTGGGGGGAAGAGGTGGGGTGGGGGTAGTGGGGTTGAATGGGACCTCATATATATATTTTTAATGTAATATTATTACAAAGTCAATAAAAAAATATTACATTCAAAAAATATGAAGTCCCATTCAACCCCACCGCCCCCACCCCCCACTCCCCCCACAGCAACACTCTCCCATCATCATGACACATCCATTGCATTTGGTAAGTACATCTCTGGGCATCGCTGCACCTCATAGTTAATGGTCCACATCATAGCCCACACTCTCCCACGTTCCATCCAGTGGGCCCTGGGGGGATCTACAATGTCCTGTAATTTTCCGTGAAGCACCACCCAGGACAACTCCAAGTCCCGAAAACGCCTCCACATCTCATCTCTTCTTCCCATTCCCCACACCCAGCAGCCACCATGGCCACCCTTCCCACACCAATGCCACATTTTCTCTGTGGACATTGGATTGGTTGTGTATTGCACATCTATCAAGGATCTCTTGTATGTGATGCATTACTTTTCTCTTCCTAATGTCAGAATTCTCTTTAACTTTGGCATTTGATATTTTGATTTGTGTCTCAGAGCAGATCTATTATGTTTTGTGTGTGGTGTACTGCAGGTTTCTTTGACATGTATATTTAAGTCTTTCATAAGATTTGGGAAATTTTAGGATTCTGGGAAGATGGTAGAGTCAGGAGCTCCACAATTTTGTCCTTCCACCAAAACATCTACTAAACAGGCAGGGGTTGTCTGATACAGCAATTTTGAATCTTCAAAGGCCAGAAGAAATTGGTACAGCACCCAGGGAAATCTGGAGACAGGGAGTGAGAAATTATGGTAAAGAACAGTAAATGGTTTTCTCTGCACTATGGATTCCAGCACCCATCCTCCATTCTCTCAGCAGGTTACCTTGGGATGCAGCCACTGGCTAGCTTACTGGAGACTGAAAGGAATATGACTTTCTTCCCCAAGAACAGATGTAGGTAATGCTGATCACTGATCATGGCTTTTGGTTCACAAATTTAGATCACTAGGGGCCTGGCTCTTTGGGCAGCTATTCTTTCCACCTGCCTGGACAGAGGAGGATACAGTCATTGTTTCATCCTCCCCTCCAAGACAGGTGGGAGCACCCATTATTTCAGCCTACTATGGACAGGAGCAGTGGCCAAGTGGAGACAGAAGTGCTGTGCTTCTTCAATGCTGTGGGGAAAGTTAGCTGAATGGCTGCATTTGCTGGGCAGGTCTGAAAAGGTCAGCTTTGGGGAGCAATTGGATTAGCTCTTTGCAGCCTTCCCAATCCCATCCCCAGGGTACTTTGGCACTGGTCTGCATCCCCATCGTGGGTCTCTGGCCCTGTCTTGGCTGGAAAGACTCCCTTAGGAAACAGCTCTCTGATGTGCCTTCCTCCCAGAATTTATCCTTCAGGACAAATTCATTGAGACAATGAAAGGAGTAATAAAACTGTAAAGGTGGACAGTCTAGGTCAAAGGCCTAATGGCTTCAAACACTCTGGGGAGGGAGGTCTGTTTCCTGGGTTTCAGAGGGCACAAACTCCTGTAAATAGGGGAACACTGAAACAACTAACAAGCAAAATCCCAGGAAAAACACAGGCCAGACTGACAGGGAAAACCCTGCAAATTCCAATAGCCTGGGGCAGACTTTCTGATAGGAGGGCTAAAGTTCAAGAAAATTTCTGTCTTATACCAGCTGGTTACAAGATCAGGAAACAAACATCTCAGGGAATAAATCCCACAGTTAACAATATTAAAATGTATTTTGTACAACAAAACAGTACAAGACAATGAGTTAGGAAATGAGGGCTCCTCCATTATTATAGTGGGATGGAACTTTAAACCCAAATTGCACTGATGTTAATTTCTGGTTTTGCTACAGTAATTAGAAAAAATGTAATCATTCAAGGAAACTGGTGGAGGGTACATGGCACTTTTATGCTATCTCTGCAACTTCTTGCAGATCTATAGTTATTTCAAAATTAAAAGTTTTATTAAAAATTCTGTCAAGAAAAGTGTTGATGTCTATAATTGTTTTGTTTTTATCTTCTTTTTTTGGGGGGGAGGTTTCCAAGTTTACCCATATTGGCTCTTATGCATAAAGGGTTCCTACACATGTGGGAAGATATTAGGCTTAGAATTGAAAACCCATTCAAATTATAATTCCATAATTTGCTAGACCATCCACACCTTATTTTCATGATAATTACTGAGTCCACTTAGTTATTTTTAAAGAATCAAAGTTGTTCAGCTGTGAAAGTATGTTGTCAGCCATAGAGGGCAGAGGTATTGTCAGATTATGCATAATGATACACAGGGCAAATAGAGTTGGAATCCACTCTTTTTGGAAAAATAACTGTACCAATTGTAACTAACAAAGCATTAATAAATATTTGTTGAAAATAAAAGGGAGAACCCAGGAACAAAGACCATTGTTTCCTGAAAATTATCCACTTTGAATGCTAAAACTGTACGAGGATGTAGAATTTATGCTTGTCCTTTTATTTTTTCACATGTAATTAAATAAAGAATGATTATTTTTTATTTGGAGGACACTATGAATCATTGGCATCATTACTCTACCTTGGCATAGCTGCCCACTTCCCAGCATATCCTCTACCCAATGCCCAACGGGACCTTATAGTGGCATGTCTGCATCACATTCCCAAGGCCACAACTCTGTCTGAGTCTTCAAGGAATGATATGTCACTCAAAACATCTGACTTGGAGTGGACAGTGGTAGAAAAGATCCATCACAATGCCCTGTTTGGGGTGGAAATGGCACCTGTATGGTGTCAGTCATTTTCACTGAGGACAGACAGAAGCTGGCAACCAGAATCTGTGCTAGAATGGCCACAAACAGACCATGAAGAATACCCAAGTTAAGAATAAGGAGTGGGCAGGTATCACCCATACAGCAAAGTGGCTTTGGTTACTAAAGCAGAGGATGGACAAAGCAAAAGTTGATGGGATACCTACAGAAATATTCTACCAATACTCTTGAGTTGGGAAGGGATTCCTTGAAATTATAAGTTAAGTCTTTGGTATTAGCCATAAAAGAGCAGAAGGGGGAGGGTTCTTAGGAATTGAAAGATTTAGACTCTCATCTAGCTGCACTCTGAATCCCCAGATGCAGTTCAGGGAGAAGGGATGTAGGAATAGCCCAAGTCACAAGGACTCGCTGTAGAAAAAGCAAGCACAGTCACATGGATCCTACCAATACCCAGGCCATGCAGGCTAGCAAGGTGGGTCATATTAGCTGGCACTTAGATCTGCATGAATGTTGTAGCACAATGAATATATTATTTGTATCCATGGGTTCTGATGGTATATCATCACTCTAAACACTACTTTAGATATGACACAGCAAATCCTGTGCAGGATGTGGTAGTCAGGACCATCACTGCAGCCATGGATGAACACTTCTGCCATGTGTTTTGATATGCAATTGGACTCCAATCAGATCAAGGTACCTCATTTACAGCACAAAAGGCCAAGCAATGGGCACGCTCTATGGGATAGAATGGGGTGAACATTGGAAATGAGGTGAACATTGGAAAGGGCAACTTAAACAAGAACTACACTAAGGCCATCAGGAAGAAAAACTTACTTAGTGGCACTCCAATCTAATTGAACCCAGCTTGTATAAGTGACGTCTGCTTTTTTTACCATTAACATCTGTAGTCTTGTTCTGGTTTGACCTCCCCAGATATTTTAAGATGTATTAAGATAACAAACATAGAATCACTCCCACTTTCTGACAGCTCTCAATTCTGGGCCAAACTCAGGTTTTTTTAACCCACCCCCAAATCAACTAACATAAGGTCAAGTCATAAAAGGCCCTTCTGTAATTCTCTTAGTGAAACACTCAGGTTCCCTGCTCTTGCTCTTGCTGAAATGAGTAATAAAGCCATTCCTGTTCAACTACAGGTGTATACTTGGGGATAATTGACTGGAGGCCACTGACATGCAACTATGAAATAATGTATTATGCATGTATATGAAGTCATACGTATCATTTTATTCTTCAAACCATTGTGTTCTCAACACTTTAAACATACATTCAAGAAGTTTGATAAAGAAGTCCATGCTCAAAACCCGAGGACTGACACATATATTGAACAAGTCACGTTGGCATGGACCACTTATTGTGTGGGCCAGAAAACACTGGTGATTACATAAGTAAATGCCAGTGGTGGAAAGTGGGGTGGGCTGGTGAAGAGAATATGCTTGGACAAGCTGGGGTCCTAGATTGAAGCAAAGAGATGTTTGTGGCTGTACCATGACCCCTACTTCCCCATCCATTGAGGTTCTGCTCAGTGAGGCTGAGGAGAGGGTATCACAGTGTTGGGCAAGTGGAGGCATCTGGTATCCTCTGGGTCTCACATCTTTATCTACATTTACAATCCTCTATTATATTCTGTGTCTGATGCCAAGTAGGCAGCAATTCCAACTGTACCCATAGTGGTCAGGGTGGGGTTCTGCCCTCATAAGTAATCAAGAATGGTACACCTCAGGTTGGAGGTCTGACGTAGGGGCAAACATGTATGAATGAGTTCCATTTCTATTTAATACTTAAGAAGATCCTTTGCTTGTGTCTATTTTATTGTTCTGCAGACTTAGATGGCCACCTTTCCACAAGCAACTAGCCTCTTTGAACATCCAGCCAAAGGGTTTGTTGTGCTGCCTCTATATTAGGCAGCAAATCACATACAAGTTGTTGTTTTAAACTGTATTTTGTCTACATTTTTTCCCAAATCCCAGCATCATATAACTTCCTGTCTGAAGGACACCCATCTCTGGCTGACAACCAAAATGAAAAGATCAGTGAGAGGAGTGCAAGGTTTCTCCTCCTTTTTCACTCATTGTTCTAATTTCTCAGGATGATCCCCTAACAGCCTTGAGAAAAGTCAGAAGAAATGGTTTCTAGAACAAGAGAAACATTTTCTTTTTTTTCTTTCTCCTCATTTCCTCACTGTTTGCACTTGCTGTGCCTGTTCATCCTCCCTGTTCCTTTAGGAGGCATTGAGAGTCTAACCTGGGACCTCTGATGTGGTAGGGAGGTGCCTAATCACCGGAACCACCTCTGCTCCCTGCTTTGCTGTCTCTCATTATGCTCTTTCCTGTCTCTTGTTGCATCAGCTTGCTGCATCTGCCCTTTCTGTCAGCTGTCTTCTTTAGGAGGCACCAGGAACCTCTGCTCCCTGCTTTGTTGTGTCTATCATTTTTTCTTCTTGTGTCTCTTTTTTGCATCAACTTGCCATGCCTGCCTGTCACACCAACTCAGGCTTCTTTAGGAGGCACCAGGAACCAAACCAGGGACCTCCCATGTGGTAGGTGGGAGCTCAGTTGCTTCAGCCACAACTGCTTCCCAAAATAATTCAGGAAGCTACTTGAACACACTCCTACTGGATGCAAAGGTGTCCAACACTCTTGACTGGAACTCCTGAACCCTAAATCCATGAGGAATCTCAAGACTCTACTGATTTTGCACAAGAACCCTCTTTGACTCCCATCTCTGCCCTGAGTTCTCCCTCCATAACTGGACATCTCCATCCCAAGGGTTCTGGATCTTCAAACTTGTTGCCATCTTTTCTAAAAATTTTAATTGAAATACAATTCACATCATAAAATTCACCCTTTTAACTGCACAGTTCAGCGGTTACCAGTATATTTTGAATATTACTCAGTTACCACCACTATGTAATTGCAGAACTTTTTCATCACCCTCAAAGGAATCCTGGTACCTATTTGCCTTGATCCCATGCTACTTTCCCTCCTGCCAAGGTCATCCACTAATTTACTTTCTGCCCATCTGAAATCACCTATTCTGGACATCTCATATCAATGGAATCATACAATGTTTGCCTTTTGAGAATGGCTTCTTGCACTTAGTACAAGTTTTTGTATGAACGTACATTTTTCAATTATGAAGGTTGTCATGGTTTGGTGCTATGTACCCCAAATAATATGTTCTTAAACTGAATCCATTTCTGTGGTGTGAACCCATTTCAAGTAGGATCTTTGGATGAGATTACTTCATTTAAGTTGTGGCCCAATCCAATCAGGATGGGTCTCATTACTATTCTTGGAATCCTTTAAAAACAATGAAATTGAGACACAAAGCCACAGAGAGAGCAGCTGGAATCTGAACATCAACAGAATCTGGAAGAGAATGGAAAGGTCAAGCAAGTCCACCCATATGCATGTCCATGCTACAAAAGAGCCCAGCCAGCCCCAGAATGTCTTCAGGATAGCATTGCCTTGGTTTGGACTTTTAGCCTCAAAACCAAGGGCCAACAAATTCCCATTGTATCAGCCAACCAATTGCATGACATCTGCTTAAGCAGTCATGAAAACTAAAACAGTGGATATTTAACTGTGGAGTACCAGTTATGTGGTAATTCTGAGGCACTACCAAATTGTTTCCTACATTGGTTGACCACTGTTACATTCCTATTAGCAATGTTTGAAGATTCAACTATTTACATATTTTTGCCAAAACGTTAATAGTCAACTTTTTTATTGTAATGTGTAAACTGATGTCTTCTTTGGATTTTCATTTCCCTGGTGACCAATGATTTCTGAGCTTCTTTTCATGTCTATATTGGCCATTTTTATACCTTCATTGGAGAAATGTCTATTCAAAACTTCCACATTTCCTAATGGAGTTCTTTGTAATTTCATTATGCAGTTGTAAATGTTCTTTATATATGCTGGATATACGATCCTTGTAAGATAAATGATTTGCAATTACTTTCTCCTACTGTGTGGACTTTCCTTTAAACTTCCTGATAATGTCCACTGAAGCATGAACATTTTTCATTGTGATGGTGTCTAATTTACCAGTTTTACCTTTGCAATGTTTTCATTGTCATATCTATAAACCATTACCTAATCCAAGGACACATTTATTTCTTCTAAGACTTTTACAAGGTTAATTTCATATTTGTCACATCCATTTGAGAGCATTGTGACTATATGAACTACGGGTTCAACTTCATTTTTTGGCATAGGACTATTCAGTTGTACCATCAACATTTGTTGAAAGAATTAAAATTTACTCATTGAACTGTCATGATTCTTTAATCAAATGATCATAAATTTGAGGATTTTTTTTTTTGAAGTACCGGGGCTTGAACCCAGGAAGCAGGAGCTCAAACCACTGAGCTATGCCCGCTCCCCTTATTTCTTAATCCCTAAATCTCTTCTGGTGCTCTAAATATCTGTTCTTATGCTACTACTACATAGTTTTTATTACTGTAGCTTTTTGTTTTGATTTGTAATTTGGAAGTGTTAGTCTTCCAACTTAATAATTTTTTTTTAAAGATTTATTTTTATTTATTTAATTCCCCTCCCCTCCACCGGTTGTCTGTTTTCTGTGTCTTTTTGCTGCATCTTGTTTCTTTGTCTGCTTCTGTTGTCATCAGCGGCACGGGAAGTGTAGGCGGCGCCATTCCTCGGCAGGCTGCTCCCTCCTTCACGCTGGGTGGCTCTCCTTATGGGTGCACTCCTTGCGTGTGGGGCTCCCCTACGCAGGGGACACCCCTGTGTGGCACGGCACTCCTTGCACGCATCAGCACTGCGTATGGGCCAGCTCCACGTGGGTCAAGGAGGCCCGGGGCTTGAACCGCGGGCCTCCCATGTGGTAGACGGACGCCCTAACCACTGGGCCAAAGTCCGTTTCCCAATAATTTCTTTAAAGTATGTTTTTATTCTGGGCCCCCTACATTTGTGTAAATTCTAGGACCACTTTGTCAATCTCTTCAAATTGCTGAGATTTTGGTAAATATTGCTTTAAATCTATGTATCAATTTGGAAGTATTCTCATTTTAAGATTTCCAGTCCATAAACAGGGTTTATGGTGTTCTGTTTATAAAGGTACACTTTAATCTCTTTTGACAATATTTTGTACTTATCAATAAATCAGAAAAAAGGGCAATTGTCTCCCATGTAATAATACAAAACCCAACCACTTCAGTTAAACTCCTAAAAAATATTTGGCAAATCACAAGCTGCTCCCTGTGTGACAGTATAAAAAATCAGCACCTACAATGTTAAAACAAGTCCAATATCTTTCAGCCTACTTGGGTTCTGGAGACAACATATGGCTTGTTTAAAATATTTATTTAAGTTTATTTATGCTGTAGTATGTAAATAGGGCCTCCCTCTTAACCTAGAATATGTTCAATTTACAGTAAAACAGATACTCTGTTCAGTACTCTCCAGAGGGTCCTTCACTGTAAAGGTTTTACCAACCCTTTTTCATGCCTCCTGGATTTTGTGGTTCACTCTTTTTTTTTTTTTAAAGATTTATTTATTTATTTAATTCCCCCCCTCCCCTGGTTGTCTGTTCTTGGTGTCTATTTGCTGCGTCTTGTTTCTTTGTCCGCTTCTGTTGTCGTCAGCGGCACGGGAAGTGTGAGCGGCGCCATTCCTGGGCAGGCTGCTCTTTCTTTTAACGCTGGGCGGCTTTCCTCATGGGTGCACTCCTTGCGCGTGGGGCTCCCCCACACGGGGGACACCCTTGCGTGGCAGGGCACTCCTTGCGCGCATCAGTACTGCACATGGCCAGCTCCACACGGGTCAAGGAGGCCCGGGGTTTGAACTGCGGACCTCCCACATGGTAGACGGATGCCCTAACCACTGGGCCAAAGTCCGTTTCCCTGTGGTTCACTCTTGATGGCCATAATTTGCCCTTGACCTTCAGATGCAATTAACTGTTCCCCTGGGCTCTAGGCTGCATGGCATTAGAGTGGCAGATGCTGACAGGATGCTGGACTCTCATAAAGGCTGGCCCAGATCAAGTCCAAAATGCTCTGGGATATGATAAAAGCACCTCACCATCTCAACATTGCCACTGAGACATCCTTGCTATACTAGGAAGCCAAACTTAGGCCATCTGGCATGTCCCACCTACAAGAGTAGTGTCTTCCCTTTCCTCGGTCCCTCATGGAATGCCAAGGTGCCAGACCCCCATCTAATTCCCCTGTGCTATCTGGAAAGTCCCCTGGAATCAACTGAAGGAAGAATGAAGGGAGCCCATACACTTTACAGATGGAACAACTGCCATCACACATCACAGAAGTCAATGGAAAGCTACTGCTTTTCATCTCTTAACTCAGATGTCCCAGATAAAGGATGGGACCCAATAGTCAACATGACCCTGAAGATTGGCCAAACTTCCAGGAGTCATCATAGTACTGTATTCTTTAGCCAACAATATGCCCCATCTGCACATTTTTACAAACTCAGTCCATTCATTGTCAATGGTCTGGCTATCCGGTCCGGTCAATGACAGCAAGAACAATGTTATCCAGTGTCCCCCCTTTTGCAAAAATTTGCTTCATACACACTGAAACTATAAATAAAAATCATGTACATCATTATAATGCTAAAGCCACAATATAGGGCCTTATCAAGATTCTCCTTCAACACTTTGTAGTTTCAGGTATCAATACTGATGAAGTTACCCATTTCTTTGTCAGAATATACATTTCTGGGTTGTTGAAGGCTTTTAAACAGAATTGTCACTTCCCTTGCAGGCTTCGGTCTGCACGTTTCACAAGGTACACTAATTGCTTAACTCAAATTCAAATTCAATGAAATTAAACATGATATATTTTAGTCATCAGATACAAGGGATGGATTGTAATAAACTCTCTGACTTGATGTTTGTTGATATTTTTTTATGCCTCATCCTTCCATCTCTCCCTTCTGCCCCACACCTGGGAAGGCTCTGAGAAAGCCTGGTTGCTCTCTCCATTGGCACCTGAGGGATAAATCATGCAAGCCCCTGACTACACACAGGATCCTTCGGCCCAGCCCCAAGCCCTAACAACCTAAAAATATCCCAAGCCTTTTCTTACCCTTTCAAATCATTTTGGTACTTGCTGAAAAACCCTACCACCCTGTTCTCCTCCGAATGCCTCCTAATGTAACAAACTCTGTTTGTGACATCATCCATTTCATTATCTGAACTGAATATTGTAGTGGATCCATCTTGTTTTAAAATGTGGATACTAAAGTGTGTGTGAATACATTGTTTGATGTTTGATGTTGCAGAATGCTGTGGATGTTCAAAAGCACTTTGTGAGTGCCCAAAGAATGACAGATGAACAGTACAGAAAAGACATGCAAGTGGCACAGAAAAGGCATGTTAAGTTGATTTGGGTGGAGCAGAGGGTGTATGCATGTTCATTAACCTCAAACATTAAGTGTTCATAGTGTGATAGTTAAATTTGATAGTATGGGTGCAACATTCACTTGTACACATCTGTGCTCTTCAATTTACACCAGTTGCAAAAGTCAATGCCATTTCCTTCCTCCACTTCTTTACCTACTCTGTCCAATACAACTATCACTTGATCTACTCTCCCTTTTTAGTTCAACACCCATAGCTTGCTCACAGTCTTGCATTCTGACATTCAAATATTACTCCTTGTGTATCCACCCTGTGTTACTTATTTCTTTCATACCTACTGTATTCTAATCAACTCAATACCCATTGTGATCCACCCAACCTTTGTTTCATGCGCTTCTCTGTGCTATTCAATTTAAACTGTTGCATAGACATACTGTTACCATTATATCCACTTTATACACATACATATCACCGTTTCCAATTTAGTATCTTCTTCAACACACATTTTGCATCATCCAAATATGACTTATTGCACACCCAGCTGCTATATTTACCTGTCAAAATTACATGCCCACTTTATTATTCTATATATAAAATTGGAAATCCTTTGTGAACTGTTGAACTTCCAATCACTACAAACTTTCACTTAGTTGTCCAACTTACATCACTGCACAATCAGGTTCTGCTATTCATTTGCACTGCTTGAACACTACTCTATTGGATAACTCCCCTTCACACTCACTGTTTAGGATTAAACAACCACTCCTTACATACCATCCAAAGTACACTGTATTTAATGGATCTGACATTCAACAATTACTCCTTAAAACTCACCCTGAGTTATTATACCGATACACTCATGGCAAGCCCAGTATGTGCTCAACTTAAATTCATTACACATTCTTTACAAATCATGTGACTTAAATTTACTGAACACTGCACAACCAGTCTATGCCATCCACCTCTACTTCCTATGTACCAATCAGTGCCACTCAATGATCACTCCATTCTTCAGTGTCAATTTCCTTGCACACCTAATGTTCTCCATGCTTCCACACATCAGATCTATGCTAATCCCTTCACATTCCTTGCACATCTCCACTGTGATACTGTACTATTCTCCATGTACTTGCTTTACTTTCTACAAATGCTCTGTACATACCCACTCTGTACTATTCCTCTATCACTCCTTGCATACAAGCATACAATGAAATTTCAATTCTTGCACACCCCCTTCTATTCTTTCACTCATTCAATCCATTGTGTTACTCAACTCTGTGCTATTCAATTAAACTTAATTCTACTCATTTCACACTCACTCTCTGCCACTTGACTATTACTCCTAGCCTCGTCACTGTGGCTGCAATTAAAGAGCGCATCCTTGAACACCCAAACTATGTAACTTTGACTCGACATCCAGTTCTTCCACTCACCCATCATTCTTGCACACTTGTGTGATGTTCAAGAGGGTTTTGCACACCCATTAAAACCATTCAATTTCCTAATTATTTTTTAAGGAGGTACTGGGATTTAACCCAGGACCTCATACATGGGAAGCAGGTGCTCAAACACTGAGCTACATCTGCTCCCTAATGAGTTGTTTTTAGGAGGTGCCAGGGATCACACCCAGGACCTTGTACATGGCAAAGAGATGCTCAACCAGTTGAGCTGCATCTACTCCCCAGCTTACAATTCTTAACACATGCTCTCTGAGCCTAATTTCACTCAATGGACAAAGCTGTACCATGTGCTTCCACTCTTTGAACTCTCACTGTCATTCCTATATTCCTTTGAGCACATTTGCTATGTACATTTGAAAACTACAGCTTGAATCATTAGTCGACTCACAAGAGCACATCCTAAGGTGCACTCTAAGTACAGATCTAGAAACACATTACTGAAATGACCTAAGGGAGTTGCTACACTTCCACTGTGATTTCCAGCCACACAGCATGTTGTGTTAAAAAATCTGCACCAGATTTTATTGGCACCTTTTTTTGTTATTCTAGCTAAAGGATTAATTTTACTGATCTTGAAAAAAGAGAGCAGCTTTTGATTTCAATGATGTTTATTTTTTTTTCTCAACTTCATTTATTCCTACTCTTACCCATTACCTTTTTCTTTATGCTTGCTTTGGGATTGGCTTGCTGATTTTTCCTAGTTCCTCTAGGGGTTCAGTTAGGTCTTTGATTTCATCTTTCTTCTTTTTAATTTCTCTGTTAGCACTGCCTTTGCTGTATCCCATGTTTTGGTAAGTTGTATTCTTGTTTTCGTTCATTTCGAGATATTTACTAATTTCTCTTACAATTTCTTCCTTCAACCACTGATTGTTTAGGAGTTGGTTAGCCCCCCATTTTTTGTGAATATTCCCTTTTCCCACTGTTAATTGATTTCCAGCTAAATTCCATTATGCTAACCATAATATTGTAGTATCTTTGAAGCAAAGGCAAAGAAGGTAAATACATCAAAGTTAAAAGTAAAAATATGGGGTTTAGTTTTATTTTATATTAGGTAAGCATTTTTTTCCTTCATTTTCTTCATGAACAAGGACACCTTTGGTCATATCATTTAACCAATCTGTGCTCATTTATGTATCTTATTGAATACTGGAGTTACCACTGTTTTTAGGATTAAATGAGATAAATGTGCCTGGACAGAATTTTCTAGAGTAATGCTTTCATAATTTAAGCTGCCTTTTGTCTGTTATTCTTTGAAGTTGAAATAAAAAATTAGAAAATGCAAAAGTAAAAAAGATCTTGTGGTATGTGGGGATTTCTTAAACCTTATACCCAAAGCATGAACACTGAGAGATAAAGCAGATAAATGGGACTTCCTCAAAAGTAAACACTTTTGCACCTCAAAGGATGTTGTCAAGAGGGTGAAAGGCAGCTAACTCAATGGGAAAAATATTTGGAAATCACATATCTGATAATGGTTTAATATCTATGTTATATAAAGAGATCCTACAATTCAACAACAACAAAAAAGAAAATGACCTTATTAAAAAATGAGCCAAAGTTTTGAAAAAACATTTTTTCCAAAGAAATACAAATGTAAAAAGAAAATAAAACATGAAAAAATGTTCTACATCACTAGCAATTAGAGAAATACAAATCAAAGCTCAAGTAGGTATAAAATGAGGTATCATTTCACACCTATTAGAAGGACCACTATTAGAAAGACAAAATGGCAAGTGTTGAAGAGGATGCGGGGAGAGGGGAAATCTTATTTACTGTGGGTGGTAATGTAGAATGATACAGCCACTGCGGAAGACTGGTCATTCCTAAGGAAGTTAAGTATAGATTTTCCATGTGATATGACAATGCTATTATGAGATATATACCCAGATGAAATGAGAGCACTGACATGATCAAATATATGCACGCTAATGTTCATAGCAGAATTATTCACAATTGCCCAAAGATTGTAGTACCCAGGGTTCATCAAGAGATGAATGGGGGCAGCGGACTTGGCCCAGTGGTTAGGGCATCCGTCTACCACATGGGAGGTCCGCGGTTCAAACCCCGGGCCTCCTTGACCCATGTGGAGCTGGCCCATGCACAGTGCTGATGCACCATGCAGGGGTGTCCCCCACATAGGGGAATCCCATGTGCAAGGAGTGCACCCCATAAGGAGAGCTGCCCAGCATGAAAGAAAATGCAGCCTGCCCAGGAATGGTGCCACACACATGGACAACTGATGATGCAACAAAAAGAAACACAGATTCCCATGCCGCTGACAACAACAGAAGCGGACAAGGAAGATGCAGCAAGTAGACACAGAGAACAGACAACCAGGGTGGGGGGGGAGGGGAGATAAATAAATAAATAAATCTTTAAAAAAGAGAGATGAATGGATAAAATATGGTATATACATACGATGGAATATTATTCAGCTGTAGGAAAGAATGAAAGTAATGGCTCACACAGTAACACAACGAACCTCAAGAACCTTGTGTTATGTGAAATATCAGACACAAAAGAACAAATATTGTATGAGTGGCAACCAAGCTTCATGGATCCAGGTGGGATCCTAGCTGCCAGGAGCATTAGAAATATAGAGAAATACACTTTACAGTCTCTATAGTGATAAAAATCATGACTATAAGGAGTGTGGCATGGATATAGAGTGGGCCAAACTGAAGTATATGTAGAACTTTATGAATACAGGGCAATGAGGATCATTCCCTGAGCACTTACTCATCTTTACCCACAACATATTCAGATAAATACCCTACTTCCTGTGCTGAAGTCACATGCATAAAATTTATTATTATGAACCTTTTAAACTTCTCAAGTCTTTCATTTACCATTTCAGAGAACTCAGTACAAGTGTAACATAATTTCAGAGTACCTTTTCACTACTGTGAACTGACTTATTTTTCGTAAGGAAAGTTAGAGCACTTCTTGGATCTTTTCTTATACCCTCTCCCATTGCCATTATTTCTGCCTGGAAATTTACTGGCTTCCTGCCCAGTGGGAGTCTTGGAACCACAGAACCTCTTCCATTCCCAACATGCTACCTCAGGTGTTTCATTAGTTTCCTCACCACAGTAGCCCACTTTCAGTAGTTTGTTTCCCAAAGTCTATCCAAAAAACCTCAGTTCTCTTCCATGCTCATTGAAGCTAAAAGAAATAGCCAGGGAATGGCAAGCCTGGTCCTATCACTTTTAAATACTAGTACATTTTCCAATCCATTTTGCCATAACACTAATAAGAATCCATGGATAAATAGATTTACTCCACTGACAGATCCCCAATACCTACAGTTTAGCTCTTTAGACAGTGTGTCAAAGATGGTGTGACCACCATCCTGGGATATCATTTCCTTCACCTGAAGTATCATATCACATGCAAATCACAGTCATTAGAGTCCTGGGTTCTACCTCAGTCCCAATCCTGACACCTGCTCAAGGTTGATATTGGGACAGTGATTCAATTAATGAAAATAAAGTTTCTTTAACAGCATATGACACCAAAATGCAGCTAGTAAAGGAATATTATGTCCATCATTGAGTTATTAAAAATGATAAAATGTTAGGGGACAGTTCTAGGTTAAAATTAAACAGAAGGTAGTGAGTAAACACCTGGGACAAAGAGAAGATCTTGAAATCTTCCAGTTAGTAAAAGAGGTTATATACAAAGGAACAGGACTCAGAACAGCATCAGTTATCTTACCAAGACATGTGTATGCCAAAAAAAAAAAAAAAGCACTTCCTGTGGAATGAGAGACTGATACAAAAATCAGACAATTATTTTAAGATAAATCACATCAAATGTATTTGAATGTATTGTTTATCATAAAAGGCAATGCAATTCCTATGCCTTACTGCTCCAAAAGGAATACTGAGAGGAAGGCAGCACATTAAGTACATGGGGAAATAGAACTTCCTTGGGAACACACACAGTTCTCAGTGGATGATACTGAGCTTTGGGTATGAAAATTGGTACAAAAACCTGGATCATACAACATGAGGAGGATGAATGGGATTGTCCCAATAAGTGACATAAAAGGAGGCCACCCCATCAATGCAAGGGTGAGATAAAGAAATTTGTCCAACAATATGTCTTTCTTATGATTTCAGCTAGTCAGAGTGGCGTTAGCTATGTATCCAGTAATGGGACTGCTTTTTCAGTCCTATGAGATAGAAAAAATACATAAAATTTCACAAATATATGCCATATCTAGTCAAGAAATTCCAAAACTAAGAAATGAAATAACAAGTGAATAAAAAGACAAATAATTAATTGCAATACATGATCCAGAAGTGGGCCTAATAATTAGGGCTACCTGGGTGATGTTATTTTCTCTGAATGTGCTTACTTCTACATTCTCAATAAAAGGTCTTTCATGAAAATCACTTCAATCCATGCTAACTTACATCAGGGAAAAGTATTTCACATAAGTTTGGATTTTTAAATCATACTTTGATGAAAACAAATATTTTTTTATTGGCACACATGGTGTAACCTGCAGGAAAGAGATAGTGTGCCTGTTAATTCTGTATGTCTTTAAGGAATATGTTCATTCATGGAGGTGCCTTGTGTTTAGTGTCAATATATTTAGATAAAATACATTATCTGTGCAAGTGGGAGAACATCTCATACACCCGTTCATGACAAAATGGATATAGATTGGAACTGCATTGAATCTACAGATCTGAAAGAAAACTGATACCTTAAGAATACTGAGACTTTGAATACATGTATGGGTGTTATCTATGACTTTAAATTCTTTAAATAATATTTTAAATTTCAGTAAAGAATATGCAAGACTTCTATTTTTTGTGGTTTTATGGATTAATATAAGCATTTAAGGCACTCTGGAAATTGGACACTAGCCACATCTTCAATGTACTTCCATATCCTTGTTTGTTGTAATCTCTATTCTAGTTAACAATAGCCCTGTGCAACAGAATTTCTAATATATGGCGTGAAGCAATGCCAAATTCTAGATTTAAAAAAATTTTCTTGCTAGTATATGTATAATTCTCAAGGACTGAAACATTTTTCATTTATTTAAATATTAATTTTTATTTCTTTCTGAAGTTTTGATGCCAATTAAAATGGAGAATCTATCTACAATCAGGTTCTTATAGTATACTTATTTATTCTTGTCTGTCTAAATCACTGATATGCACATACATGTTCTAATATTAGTGTAAGACATTTGTTTTCTGTTTCAGTTGACACTTCCACTTATTTTCCAAGGAACCCAATTATTTCTGATTACAGCTACATTAAATAAAGTAGAATTTTGCCAAATTAGAAGTTCAGCAACAACTTTTGTTACTTCCATTTATGAAACTATTAATCTGTTGAGTTCTCATTACACACTCTTGAAAATTCTTCATCTAATACTCCCATGTCATTTCACAATCCTATATTGCTTTATTACATATTTTCAGTAATAAGGCTTTTTCCAAATTCTGGATTCTTTGCTGAATTGGGTACATATAAATTATGTTATTTTGCAATGTGAAAATTCAGCTGAAGGTTTACTCATTTTACCTTCAGGTAATTACATCCCCACTGGAAGACTACTAGAGCTACTAGGAAATGAGTAATTGCTGAACACCCTCTTTCATTTATGACCCGAAGATTGTTTTAAGTAATGTGAATTCCTACATGCCCTACAAATGTTGCTGTATGAATAAATGATTTCATGTAAGTTTCACTTAAAAATTTTTTTTCAGCTTAAAATATCTATCAATCCTCCAAGGGGTTTTGCCTTTCTAGTAAAGACTCATTATTTTTTAAGTAGTTATTCCTGCACTGAATTTTCTTTTGCACACCAAGGTTGGTCCTTGAGTAAATGTACACACTAATTACAAACCTAGTGTTTCTCTAGTTGTGTTCCCTCATTTCATTTAAACAATAACAAATTCAGGCATTCCCCCACTGATATCAGATGTAGATTTTTCTAGTTTATTTATAATTTAGAAAAGTAGATTAGTACTCCTACTTTTATTGCATTTCTATTGTTAGTTCACTCATATCAAAAGATTGACAGTTTTTGCTACATTAAGACATTGTACGGATTATTTTCTGAATGAATTTAGACAAGATGAAGTAATAAAGATGAAAAGCTCTTCCATGTTGATTACAAAAAAGTCTTCCTCAGAGAGTGTGTTCTGTGCTGTGTTAAAGGTTAATTTTATGGTTGCAAATCTCTTCTACATAGTGAATAATGTTACTGAATGCTGTTATATACTCAAGGCAGAGTGTTGCCTGGTGGTCTCCAAATATACATGCCTTTTATTTGAGTTCTTTTAGCTGTGTTATGATTTAAAAAGATAAGTATAAAGTTCTCAGAATCATAAGAAAACATTCACACATTTTCTCACAAGTGTCAGGACACTCATGTCATATAAGGCCAGAATGAGTGAACGCTTTCCCACATAGACAACATTCATGTGGCTTCTCGTGAATTCCCTCATGTTGCTAAAAGCCAGTGATGGCTTGCCAGAGTAGATAACATTGAAATTATTTCATTTGAGTGTGAGGAGACCTCATTTTTTCTAACATCAGAATAATAGGTTAAGGCTTTCCCACATAGATGGAATTCCTAGGGTTTTTCTCCAGTGTGAATTCTCTCATGGACTCTAAGATAAGATGATGTTCTGTAAGATTTCCCACACAGATGGCATTTGTAGGGTCTCTCTCCAGTGTGAGTCCTCCCATGTTGTCTAAGGACAGAACTAAAGGCAAAGGCTTTCCCACGTATATGACATTCATAGGGTTTCTCTCCAGTGTGAGTTCTCTGATATTGTCTAAAGGCTGATGATTGTTTGTATCCTTTCGCACAGAGATGACATTCATAAGGTTTTTCTCCAGTGTGAGTTCTCTCATGTTGCCTAAGGCTCAAAGAATGATTGAAGGCTTTCCCACATAGAGGACATTCATAGGGTTTCTCTCCAGTGTGAATCCTCTCATGTTGTCTTCAGTGGGACCAATTGGTGAAGGCTTTCCCACAAAGAACACATTCATATGGTTTCTCTCCAGTGTGAGTTCTCTCATGGCCTTTAAGTTGAAAACATGTCCTGAAGGTTTTCTCACATGGATGGCATTCAAATGATTTCACTTCAGTGTGAGTTGTCTCATGTTTTCTAAGGTCACCACAATGGGGGAAGGCTTTCCCACATAGATGGCATTTGTAGGGTTTCAATCCAGTGTGAAGTCTCTCATGTCACCTAACACTAGAAGAAGTAATAAAGGCTTTCCCACATAGATGGCATTTATAGGGTTTCTCTCCGGTGTGAATCCTTTCATGTTGTCTAAGGCCAGTAGAAAAGGTGAAGGCTTTCCCACATAAAAGACATTCATAGGGTTTCTCTCCAGTGTGAATTCTCTCATGTTGCCTAAGACCTGAAGGTTGATTGAAGCCTTTCCCACAGAGATGACATTCATAAAGTTTCTCTCCAATGTCAGAACCATTGAGTCACTTAAGGGCACAAGATTTAATAAAGGTTTTACCACTTACATGATAGTCATCTGATTTATTTCTAGTGTGAACATGCTTCTGTCGAGTAGAAGATGACTGGTTACCGAGGGCTTTTCCAAATAGTTTGCTGAAGATGGGTTTCTTCCCCTTGTGAGTTGACACATTTTGAAAAACTGTTGCTTTGTGTGTGAATTCTTTAAAATTGTTATATTTCAAGGGATTCTTTTGAATGTGAGATCTCTGCATTTGGGAAGTAGGATGAGAGATTTAAAAGATTTGTCCATACACATAAACTTAATCCTTTTTCTACATATGCTTTCTCAAAGAATCATTCACTGACACTCTCCAATCATTCCCAAATTAGATATATACACACATCATCATCCTTCATAAACAGAAAGTTTCTGATTTATAGCATTCTAATGGCAGAATGATCTAATTAATTTTGAAGACTAAATGATGCTTCAATCATTAGGTATATGAGCCATGGTCATGCAATTATCCTTTTATAAGAACTCAAGTTACAGTTCAGTGTTCAAGTTAATTATTCCTTAATTCAAAATATCTCAGGCTTTTTGCTCAATTAGCCCTGTATGCCAACTTCAATTATTTAGACTGTGCAAATTTCCTAATTCATTCCATTCAGTTACCAATGCGGAAGATGAAAATTTATACTCATGAAGCTTATCAATGACATGATGGAAGATGCATCTTTCCTGCACACATTTTTTGTGGTTATCATTTCCTTTTTTTATGGCCATTTTGCCTGCCTGAGATAGAGGAAAAAAACAAAACAGTTTATCATTTGGGTAGCAGTAGGAGAATAAAAAAGATGAAAAAGCACACATATCCCTGTATATTTAAAAAATTCACCCTTATTGCGGAACAATTATCACATTATAAAATGCTCTAGGCACTGGAACACATTATAGGACACTGGAAATAACAAGGGTGATTACGTAAAAACTTAACTCCAATAGAACTTGAAAATCCAATTCCTGAAGGCCAAAAATACATAAATAGAAACTGACAAGTATATGGGAAAATGTTCACCTGTGAGGAAAATTTCCCCAGTATCACCTACATTTGTGAAAATATAACAAAACAAAGGAATCTGCAGAAAATATTCCCTAAAACTTCTCTCACTTAACTGATGAAATTTCTTATTGTATAGAAGCAGAGGTTCCTAGAACTCACCTGAACTCAGGTCACGAAGAAAACCTATTCTTTCTCTCCAAAGTTCCTCTCCTTGCTCCAAATGGGAAAGCACCTCTGATTTGCAGACCTGAGTACCTGTTTCCAGGTAAAAGATAAATGGGTTTTTCATTTCTCTGCAGATAACTGGGGATGATACACAAGTCCAGCATAGGCTAATAAAAAATAGTAAGTTAAACAGGAATCAGGAAGCAGACTTGGCCCAATGGATAGGGCATCCGCCTACCACATGGGAGTTTCACAGTTCAAACCCGGGGCCTCCTTGGCCTGTGTGGAGCTGGCCCATGTGCAGTGCTGATGTGTGCAAGGGTGTCGTGCCACGCAGGGGTGTCCCCTGCGTATGGGAGCTCCACGTGCAAGGAGCACGCCATTTAAGGAGAGCCGCCCAGTGTGAAAGAAAGTGCAGCCTGCCCAAGAATGGCGCCACACACATGGAGAGCTGACACAAGATGGCACAACAAAAAGAAACACAGATCCCTGGTGCCACTGATAAGGATAGAAGAGGTCACAGAAGAACACAGAGCAAGTGGACACAGAGAACAGTTGTGGGGGGAGGGGAGAGAAATAAAAAATAAATCTTTAAAAAAAAAAAGAATGGTCAGCTGAGGGAACCTGGAACATAGAATCATGACAATACTTTACCATCCAGTTGGTGGTATATGCCCATGCTCAAATTCAAAGAGATACTGCAGAATCCCTTATTTCCAAACAGTGTGAAATTCTCTATCTGCAAAGTGGTTGGTTATTCTTTTTATAAATAAATCAATAAACAATCTCGTCTACAACTATATAATTTTTATGTAGAAAAAGTGCATTCCTCTTTGTTACTACTATGGTATAAAGTCTCAGCACAGATCTTCAAGCAGAATAACTACTGGAAAAATATGTACCCCACTTACTTATGGGCTCAAAAAAAAATTCATTGAGTTCCCATCACTGTTCTGAGTAATGGAGATGAAAAAGCAACAAAGATAACAAATTGTCAAAAAGATCCCTTTCTAATCGGTTGAAAAACTAGATATAGGAAACAAGTATAAGGAATGAACTGTCATAGGTAGCTGTTAATGTTAAAAAACAACATTAAAATTTAACACTGAAAGCTTAAAATATAATAAGTATATAACAAGAATGTAAAATGAAATAGAAAATCTGCTCTAAGCTTTTCCAGAATAAATGGCAGATGGCATAGAAAGATGATCAATGTATAAATAGATAAAATTTTGAGACTCACCCACTGAAACCAGATGATTGATGATCTCAGCCATCACATCTCTGAACAGTTTTCTCTGGGACAGGTCCAGGAGATCCCATTCTTCTTGGGGAAAGTCTATAGCTACATCTTTAAAGGCCAATGACCCCTAAAGCATCATGGACATTTGGTTCAAACAGGGCCACCCTGACAATGTCCAGAGTGGGATGTTCAAGATGATAGCACAGAGGAATCAGGAATTGAATGTGTATAGGAAACTCAATACTCTTTTATGGTTTCAGTCAGATCATTCTCAGTGCTGAACTGCCATCTACATGTCAGATGCACATGCAGGTACATACACACAGTGAATAAAATAATTCTATTATAAAGGAATATCACAGGTTATGTGATGTGGGACAGCTGGGCAATTCTCAGTAACTGAAAATCATGACTTCCAGATGAAGATTATACAAATTTGCACAAAAGCATTCAAGAAAAACACATTCTTCTCCACTGATTTCATGTAAATTTACAGACTCCTCACAAGCTAATCAATATCCATGACATGGCATATTAAACCATTTTCCTCTCATCTATGATATTTTTAAGAAATATATTAGGAGACTTGAAAGATCCACTGATCTAGTGGGCAAAGCACTTCCTTTCTGAACACAACTCATTAGTACATTATTCATTATAATGGCAGAGAGTCTTATATAAAAATGGTAGTATAATTCACAACTAAATAGGTTTCATATGCAACTTTAGGTTGGTAGGTGCTGCATCACTCAACTCTAATACTCAGGTGATCACAGTAACATATTAAAATAAATAACACTCAGCACACATCTTCAACACCTGACACTGATCTACTGAAAAATTGTTCTAGAACATTACAACAGTTTCAGACCTTCCATTTTGAACTTTTCCTGGCATCTCCAAACACCATTTTTTTATTGACTCTCTTCATCTTCATCTTACCTGTCTTTTCAAGGGTAAAAGAAATTTCTTCATTTTCTTCAGGTCTATCCAATTAATCAAAACATTTTCACAGGGACATACATTTTACTCTGCTTACTATAATTCTCCTGAGAACATAACCAAAATTAAATAAATAATACTTCCTACTCATTGCTTCTATTTATAAAATGTGAATGAAGTTATATACAAAAGTGGAGAATGGGCAATTGGGAAAAAATGGGTAAGAAAGAATTGGAAGTATCTTTTTTTAAGGTTTTCAAAATGTGCAAATACGTTCTATCAAAACATAAAGAAAATTACAAATTGGGGAAATAAATGATTCTGATTTTCCTTCTATTACCTAACCTTCACTTGTGCTCCTCTCAGCAACACATAACTGTTACCCTAGTACCTGTAAAACAGATGATTGTAATAGTCTGCTCTTATTCATCTCTATCATCTATTTTTGCAACATGCCCAACTAATATCAATAAGTGCATTATTTCTCCAATGAGATCATCGACTAGATGGGAAAAAACAGAAAACCTCTCACATGTGTTCAGTGAACAAACAGCATTAGTGGAGCATTACATTACAAGTTAGTGTAATGTTGGAATGATTACTTATTGATAAACCCAAACCTTCATGAACATTCTCAGAGGCAGGGATAAACTTAACTGGAGTTCAGAGCCTTGAATAGTCCTGAATGCCTTTAGAATACCCAAACCAATAGGAGCAACCTGACCATTGCTGGCAACATTCTTATAATGTCAGTTAAGGAAGAATTCCAGACTTACCATAGGTTGCATGGTCAATAGCTCAGTTGAGAACAGTCTTCCTCTGTATTTCCTTTACAACCAGAAAACCAGTAGTCAGGGAATGGAGAAATCAGTAATCTGAGAATGGAGAAAGAAGCCATGAGACTCCAATCTTGTGCACAATTTCCAGACCCACCTGTCATGAGTCCCAAGTCATCACCTGGAAGTAATCCCATGCAATCAACAGGAGTATGAAGCATGCTCCAGTTGAAATATGGGGAGGACCCTCATTAGGCAGGGCCAAAAGTAAGATGTTCTTCTCTGCTCTGACTAATCAAGTATGTATGAACAAAATTTCATTGTACAGATAGGGATTGCTTTTTTTAAAATTAGAGAAGTATATTTACAGAAAAATTATGTAGAATGTACAGAGTTCCCATATACTACCCTGTCACACCCACAATTGTCCCTATTATTTCTCTATTATTAACATGTATCATTGGTGTGGTAGTTTAGTTGAAATTGTTGAAATAACATTACTACATTATTAACAGTAAGGAAATGTTAATATTGGCAATCACAGTTTGTGTTAAACATTTCTATGGGTTTTAAAAAGTTCTTATTCTGGCAAAAGATATAAAACCTGAAATTTCCCACTTTAACCACTTTCAAATATACAAGTCAGGGGTACTACTTACATTTGCATTGTTGTATTACCATTGCAAACATCAATTACCAAAATTCTGTCATCATTTCAAAACAAAATTCTCTAACATAAACTTCTCATTCCCTACCCATATCTGGCCCCTTGTAACCTGTATTCAGTTTTCTGAATTTATGCATTTGGCTTATTCTACTGCAGTCATATTAGTGAGCTCATACAATAATTATCATTTTCTATCAAGCTTATTTCACTCAAAGTGCTGTCCTGCAGGTTCACCCACATTGTATCAAATATCAGAACATCACTCTTATGGTGATTACTCCAATGGTGAAGGAACATAAAATTATGTTTAGTTTCATTGGTAATCAAGGATATATAAATATGAAATAGTTTGTTTTTCAAAATGGCAAAGATCAGCAAAATATGATAATAATAGCTAGATCTAATGAGAATATGCAAAGGAAAATTCATTCACTGCTCATTGAAGTATGAATTAGTACCACTTTTCTGGAAGGCAATTTTGTACATTTTTAAAAAAGCTTTAAAATATGTATAATCTTTGATTTAGCAATACTAGAATTTATTCTATTAAACTAATCAGTAAATAATGCAAAGACATAAGTGAGAATATTCCTTGCTTTCTATAATGAATATAAAACAATTAAGCTAAATTTCCACCATTGTGAGAGTTGAGTTTACTCAACGCTAAAGGGCTCAGTAGTGTATTAGACCTGACAAATCGGAGCATTGTATCCTTCCAGTTGCCGTGATTATTTAAGGATCAGGCACAGGAACCATCCAAAGTAATTCTAGGAATTTTGCTGGAGGGTTAGAAAGACATTTACTTTTTTACTGGATTCAAACTGGAAAGAATATAATCCATGAACTGGAAGGGATACCTCATGAAGAGAATCTTTTTGAGAATGAAGCCAGTGCATAGGAAAGTAGATCTGAGATGGAGAGAGACACATTTAAGGACCCAGCTCCATTCATGAATGAAATCTTAGAATCTAGTTAAATAATAAGTATTTTTTTAATTTTGCTAAATCGAATTTGATTTGCTTTTCTTGTTACTGGAAACAGAAAGCATACTTACCAACACAAAATTCTTAGACATATGAGAATTAGAAATGTACAAAAGTAAATAATGAGTAAACATTCCATATATCAAGAATATTGACCTATTATTTGCATTTGTAATCAGAAATGGAAATTGCAATTATGTATAATTTTAAATAGGCAAAATCATATCATAATGCTTTTCAGTGTCATGTTAAAGCTCTGTGTCATCACAATTATTTTTGATTCAGCTTTTCAACTGGATGTATCACAAAAAAGAGTCCATCACATTTACAGGATTGTCTTTTTGTTTGTTTGACAGATGTCACCAAGCTTATCGATATCACAATTCTTTCCTCCTTTATCCCTTCTAAGTCACCTCCAGGCATGTAGGGCAGCAATTTCAATTGAAATTCACATTGAAAATGGAATTAGGCTGGTTCCAGTGAAAGCAAAATGAAAATAAGAATTTCTTATGTGTGGAGATGGAGGTTGGCATCTGAAGTATTTGGGACTCTCAAAATGATTTTTCCAATAGTTTCAAATGTTGTAAGTAGACTGGTACTGTGGGCAAGCAATATATAAAATACAAGTTGATTTCTTCCATCTATTGGTCTCTCTCCAACTCAGTTTTTCATCATTCTGTGAAATTGAAACTTTAAAAACAAAATGGAGTAACATTTGCCTTTGAAATTAAAATCGTGATTTTCAAACGTGGTTTCATGGAATGGTGCTTCAGGCATTCCATAATGTTTTACTTTTTTCCTTTAATAAATGTTTAAAAAATATGTTTTAGAACTGCAATTTAAATAAGTTCTAAAATACATATATATGTTAATCAACCAAATTTGAACATGCTACAGACCTTTCAGTATGGAATTCCTGGTGGGGGACCCATTTTTGAGCAGAACTTACATATTAGGATAAAGTTCGTCTGGTCTTTTATATTTAATGGAATGCTATCCTAAGAATTCAAGGGAAGGTATAAAAATACTTTTGTTATTTGTGACAGTTTGAAATTAATTTATGAATCCCCAAAAGAAAAAAGATTATGCTTGTGGCCTGGTCCACACATGTAAAAAGGTGTGAGACCTTTTTACAAGTGGACTACCTCAGTGAGATGAGACTCAGGTTGCATCTCTACCCTCTTGCTGGGTCTGTTGAAAAATGGAGACATTCAGGAAAAGAGAGAGCTGCGATTTTCAATCCTGCCATGTGACAGAAAGGGAAGGCTCCAGCATCTGAGGCCCCTGGAGAGATGTCATTTGCTGATAACTTGCACCTCAAATTGGGAAGAAAGCTGGGGAGCCAAGCCTGAGAGGAAGTCCCAGTAAGAGATAAGCCCTATGCCTGGTTGCCCTTAGGTGAGTGCTGGGAGTCCAGAGGGGTAGGCAGACACCAGGCAGAGATCACCTGCTATCTTGCTTCAACACACAGCCGCTGACATGAGCGAGAAAACACCTCATATTGTGCCCTGAGTTGGATTTTTCACAGCCTTGAAACTGTACCTTTTTACCCCCAAAAAATACCCTTTATAAAAGCCAACACGTTTCTGATACTTTGTGTTGGCAGCCTTTTGGCAAATGAAAACACTGCAACTCATCATCAGGGTAAATCGATGGTATTAATTAGGACCCTTTCAGCTCTAAATTCAACAAACCTACAGAGAGTGAAAAAGAGACCCATGGGAGTTATGGTCATGGCCGATGGGGTTAACTACCAGGTCAGATGGCCCCTCTTTGGAAATGGTGTTTATGTGTGATGAATCTGGACTCAGATGGGATCTTCCTTCATAAGACTTTCATGCTAATGTGCTGGAGGTGCAGTTAATGTTGGGGTTTAAGATATATTTAGGGGATTTGAATCTCCGGACTGGCAAGGTGATAGCCAGGTCCTGAGCCTCAACAGACTCCAGCACCTACAATCTGATTTATTGGACTTACCACACTCAGCTAAGATGGAGTTGAAGAAGGACAACCACCACACCATAGAGCCTAGAGTGATTACAACTGAAAGTGGGAGGATTGCATCCAGCATCCAGGTGGAATCTGAGCCTCCTCTTGACATAGAGGTGCAATGGACACAACCAATCCAATGTCCACATAGAAGAGATGGCATTGGATTGGGAAAAGTGGACATGGTGGCTGATGGGTATGGGGAAAGGCAGGAAGAGATGAGAGGTGGACGTGTCTTTGGGACATGGAGCTGCCCTGGATGGTGCTTCAGAGGCAATCACCAGACATTGTAAATCCTCACAGGGCCCACTGGATGGAATGGAGGAGAGTATGGGCCATGATGTGGACCATTGACTATGAGGTGCAGAGGTGCCCAAAGATGTACTTACCAAATCCAATGGATGTGTCATGATGATGGGAGGGAGTGTTGCTGGGGGTGGGGGGAGAGGTGGGGTGGGGGGGTGGGGTTGAATGGGACCTCACATATATATTTTTAATGTAATATTATTACAAAGTCAATAAAAAAAAAAAAGAATGTACAGGTTCATGAAAGATGAATGTTTTGGAGTAGTGTGCCTGACCCAGACATTCTAACTCACACTTAAAACAAAATCCAAGTTCCTTTCTCTGGACTAAATTCTGGTTCTTATTCACTGACTTTGACTCCTTCTAGTCCTCATATTATCTATATCCCTCCAGCATTAGTAAATTTTTGGAAGCTTTTAGAATATACTGTCATTTAAGCTTTATAGCTATCTGCCTGGAATGCTCAGTCTTAGCATGGTTAGCTTCTCCATATTGTTGAGGTTTCCGCTCAGATGTCACTTCCTTAGTGAGACTACTTTGGCTTCTCTATCAAATAGACAATGTATCTTTTATCTATTTTTAAAAAGTGCTTTATGTTTGATCATAAATTTCCTACTCTTTCTCTAATATCTGTAACAAAACAGGTGTGGGAAATATCAGCAGTTTGTCCCTGCCTATAAGAACTTTAAATTAACTGTAGTTTCACTCACGAACTATTTTCAGTAAAAAATTTTCAAACCAGATAAAATTTGGAATAGATTTCCCTATTCCTACTTTTAATCACTTGACAGTGTTTGCATATATTATGTTAGGGTGACTATTTGAGTACCCTGAGGAAGAAACTTCCTCATTTGATGTTAGATACTAGTTGTATTTTCTCAAACATTATATGCTGCAAAAATAGAAGACCAGAGATGTGTGGTTCCTAATATCATTTAGAGAGCATTGGTTTCAAGTTTTTTTTTATCAAGACTTCCATAGGTTTTAATAACAACCATTTTGGAAATGTGAGGAAAGTTGACTAGATGGTACTATTAGCAAACAACCAAGGCTGATGAAATTACTATTTTGGAGCATCTCTTTTCAGCAGTTTAGAATCAAAGCTGTATCTGAGGAATTGTAATCTGAGAAATTGCATAAGTGCTAGTTATTCCGTGTTGTTTCTTTTTTTAATTAATTAATTTTAATGTTATGTTAAAAAAATGTGAGGTCCCTATATACCTCTCCATCCCCCTCACCCCACTCCTCCCATAGCCACAACCTCCTCTATCATCATAGGACATTCGTTGCACTTGGTAAATACATCTCTGAGCACGGCTGCACCACATGGTCAGTGGTCCACATTACAGTTTACACTCTCCCCCGGTCCACCCAATGAGCCATGGGAGGACATAAAATGTCCAGTAACTGTCCCTGCAGTACCACCCAGGACACCTCCAAGTCTTGAAAATGCCCCCATATCATATCTCTTCTTTCCATTCCCACACTCAGCAGCTACCATGGCCACTTTCTCCATCTCAGTGCTACATTTACTTCCATTACTAATCTCATTAGTTCCAAAATAGAGTATCAGTAAGTCCGCTCTAATCTTTACTCTATTTCTCTATTCTGTGGGCCCTGGGATGGTTATGTCCACTCCACCTCTGTATCAAGAGGGTGCTTCAATTCCACTTGGATGATGGATGCAATTCTCCTGTTTACAGTTATAGGCACTCTTGGCTCCCTGGTGTGGTGGTTGACCTTCTTCACCTTCCTGTTAGCTGGCTGTGGTAAGTACAATAAACCAGAGGGTAGGAGTTACAAGTCTGTTAAGGTGCAGGGCCTGGCTATCACATGGAAAGTCGAGAGATTCAGGTCCCCTGAGTGTACACTAAACCCCAGGGCCAGCCACAGGCCTGGTAAAAGTGACAGGAGAGGCTTGTGAACAAAGATCACACGTCAGTCCAACTCCATCACACTCAGGACCACAAACTCCAAAGTACGGCCAACTGACATGGCCCTGAAGTCCATCTGCCATGACCATAGAACCTGTGGGTCTCTGTAACCCTCAGAAAAACCAGTACCTGGGGTTCTATCTACTTTAGCTGTATCTGGGACACTGCTGAGGTGTACATAAGGGTGACCCCTCTGATGACCTCCCAGCTCTTTTTTGGAGACTCAGCCATAGAAACTCATTTGTCCTTTCCATTTCCCCCTTTTATTCAGGGTCAAAAAGCGCTTTTAACTCCTGATATTACATGTAGGTTGAAATATTCTGCTGGTCTGAGTTGACCCTTTTATTCAAGGTCGTTCTCCAGCTGGTACTTGGTAGTAATCCCTTGTTGCCAGGGAGGCTCATCACCGAGAGTCATGTCCCACGCTGGGGGGAGGCAATGCATTTACATGCTGAGTTTGGCTTTGAGACTGACCACATTTGAGCAACATGGACCACATTTCTAGAAGTACTTCCTTTCCTGAGAAATGTAAAATTCACATCCCCTTCTCAAAAGATGGTAGTTAACAGGGCTCAGTCGAGCCTGGTGGAGATGAATGCAAGGATTTCTTCATGTGGGTGTAGCCTTTGGACAAAAATGAAGTGGCAGGAATGATGGAGGATCTGAAAATATACATGCATTCACATGAGGGCACTATGATGCTTTACAAACATGACTCAAGTAGGTGAATCCCTGCTTCTGAGGTCCAGTTACTTGGCTCTGGGAAAGAGACTTTATCTCTCAGTCATTTCCTAATTTTAAAATGAAAGGCTCAGATAGAAAAGAGAACATGAAATAGTGCTCTGTGGTCTAGATCTGATTCATAGAAAGTTTGTGTTTAAACTGTGATGTTATTTTAAAAACTTGAATCAAGGGGCGGTGGACTTGGCTCAGTGTTAGGGCATCCATCTACCACATAGGAGGGCTGTGGTTCAAACCCCAGGCCTCCTTGACCCATGTGCAGCAGGACCATGTGCAGTGCTGATGCATGCAAGGAGTGCCATGCCACACAGGGGTGTCCCCCGGGTAGGGGAGCCCCACGCACAAGTAGTGCACCCCCCTAAGGAAAGCTGCCCAGCACAAAACAAAGTAAAGTCTGCCCAGGAATGGTGCCACACACATAGAGAACTGACACAAGATGACAAGATGACGCAACAAAAAGAAACACAGATTCCCGGGCTGCTGACAGCAACAGAAGTGGACAAAGAAGACACAGCAAATAGACACAGGAAACAGACAACCAGGGAGGGGAGGAAGGGGAGAGAAATAAATAAATAAATAAATAAATAAATAAATAAATAAATCTTTTAAAAAAACTTGAATCAATAGCTAACTTTAAAAAATCAGAATATTTCACCTAAGAATCTGGATTTCTGGGTTTATGTATCAGAGACCCATTATCATGATAATGCTGCATAGCAAACAACCAGAGGGGCATACAGCAGAAAGTTTATTGCTCTCACATTTGGGATCATTTAGTGGTTAGCCACCTGACTTCACTGATCTTGGCTGGCCATCCCTAGGGGTGATAGTCTTTTCTCCATATCTGGTCCCTCCTACTCATCAGGTGCGGCGGCTTGCTCGGTCGGTAGAGGTGGGGTCTGGCTGCGGACGAGGGGTCGGTCCAGCTCTGGACGAGGGGTCGGTCCCGCTTGGGACGAGGGGTCGGTCCCGCTTGGGACGAGGGGTCGGTCCGGCAGCAGACGAGGGATCGGTCTCACAAGGGATTGCGCGGTTCGGCTGACGGGGTCACCCGGCGAAGCCGGCGATGAAGGGGTCGCCCGGAGAAGCAGGCGACGAACTGGGGACAAGGGAGGCCAGGCCCTTGTCGGGGGCTCTCAGGACTGGAGGGCGCACGGCAGAAGAACTACCGCGGAGACAAGGTAAACACGCAAGTCCACTTTACTGAGGGAGAGGCAACAGTTTTATAGGGGCTGGGGAAGGCTGATTGCTCGAAGCCATGCCCTGTTCTGATTGGTTGCCGGCGAAAGGTCAGTGGGCGGTACTGGACGGGGGAGGGGTGGTGGTTAGAGATTGGCTGTCGCTGTTGCTGGGGGAAGGGGCAGGGTTTAGGGATTGGTGGCTGCTGTTGCTGGGGTGGAGGGCAGACTGGATTTTTCCGCCCACGCCTGGCTGTTGCTGCTGTCGGGGGAGGGGAAAAGGGCGGGCTGGATTTTTCCGCCCACGCCTGGCTGTTGCTGCTGTCGAGGGAGGGGAAAAGGGCAGACTGGAATTTTCTGCCCTGCGCCTGCGCAGGGAGAAGGAAGAAGAAGGGTGCCGCCCCACAAGGCATCGGGTGGCACCATCTGGGAGGAGGGGCGGCCGTGGAAGCATGGCTGCTGAGAAGGGGAGACCCGAGGGCACTCTGCGCCCATGCCGAGCTTCCTTCAGGGGTGGCGGTGAGTTCGACCAGCCACCCTATTATGGGGACAGCGGCTTGGCCTACCGTGGCCGCTCCCCCACCAGGCCAGCAAACCACGCTTCAGCCTGAGGGGTGACCGCATTTCCCCCTTCTTTTCAAATAAGGACCAGGATGGCAGCAGCAACAAGTAGCTGAGGCCCAAGAGGCAGTAAGCAATGAGGGAAGCGGGGCTGAAGAGGGAGGTGAGTATGCCGGGGATAAATGTACAATTTGGGGGGCAGTATCTTGCCGTTGCAAGCAAGGGTGGCCAATGTCCAATTCTTGTTGATCTCGGTGGCTATAAGGTCCATCTGCTTGTTAAAAGTCCAGGATGACAGCGCGTTACAGGTAGTTGATCTCTTCTTGGCGGCGAAGAGCGGTAGAGGCAGACTGTGTGATGGTCTGGAGGATAGCAGCGGTGAGGACAAGTCGCGTCAGGGCACCAGCGACGGTGGTGGCGGCAGCGTCGGGAGTGGTGGAGACGTAGGCGAGGACAATAAGAAGGCCAAAGTCTTCACGGGTGTGAGAGAGGCCGATGTTAATGGGGCGGGCCGACATGGGGCGGCCCAATCTGCAACGCAGTAGGGGTTCAAGCGAAAAAAGGAGGGGGGCGGGGGACGAGAAAGGACGCTTTGGAGGCTGAGAAGAGGAGTGAGGTCGAGACAGGAGGAAGCTCCGCAGAAGTATGGGGAGCTGTAAAAGCAGAAACGTTATTAGATGCTAGAAAGCAGGCCGCAGGCCGGGGAAAGCAGGTTGCGGGCCGTTTCGCGGGGCTGGAGCTGCTTGAGAGCGATGGCGGCATGGGGGGCCGTGGTTACAATCTTCTGGGGTGGTAGTGGCTAGACAGATGGCGGAAAATATTATCAAGAAAGCAAAGGTTATGAGAAAGAAATAGAGTATTAAAGGCTGTGGGGGAAGTGAGAAGATCATTTAGAGGATAGGGTTGAGAATGGTATGTTTAAGACAGAAGCTTTGTGGTTTGTAGGAGACTGCTTTATAAACGAAGGAGAATGAGGGCAGTAAATATAGTAACGATAGATAGGAAGATGACAGTGAGGAGGAGTCTTTGTTTAAGGTTCCAATCGTCCGGCGCAACAGTGGCTAGGCCGATAGCGAGGGGTGTTGCTAAATAGACAATGGCTGCAAAGACAAAATCATCCTCTGTTTCCTTAAGAATAACTTTTCTTTAAATACTTAGTAGCATGCAATATTAGAAACTGTTTCCTAAAAGCAAGTTGGCAGGGGAGCTTGGTTGCTGTTAATCTTTCCTGTTATAAAATTACCTTTTATTATTATTATCATCAATTTAGTTTTATATATATATATTTAAGAATGACCTTTTGGAATTAGCCATTTAATACCTTAATGTAAACTATTGAAGATAAATTTTATCTTTACAGAACACATTCCCTTACGTAAAGTTATCACAATACCTTTTACACTTGCCGCATGCAAATTAAATTTCAAGAGTTTATGAAAAATTAGCCATCCTACTTTAGGACAAAATACGTCTTTTTGCAAAACTTATTACATTTCCGTTAGCATTTTTACAAACTTTTAACCTTTTTAATATTCATATAAGTTTTACATTCTTTATATTATCCTGTGAAGAAAAATAAGTTATTCATTTTAATCTAGGCAAGAACAACTTTTTATGAAGACGTACAGTTAATTTTGTTAATTAAGACTTACAATTTTTTTTAAATTGTAGATATCTTATTAACATTTAAACTTATGTATTAATATAATAAACTTAAGTATTAATATAAGCACTTATTTAATTTTTGGCCATTTGAATAGAGCTCTTTTAAAGATTTCCAGTAATTTATATTTACCATCCGGAGGTATCACAATATATGTTGACATTGAGCGAACAGACAGACAAACACAGAACAATTACAACACATTAACAGAAATATATAATTTATTTACAGTTGACTCATAATTCTTACTTTCTTGGTATAGCTGCTTTTAAATCCTTTTTTATATAGCATATCATAGATTATACCCTTCAAGATTTCTTCTGGACTTCATGTTGCCTGTAATAAGCCAGGAGGGAATCTTTTACCTTCCTGCTCCACAGCAAAAGTGACCCTATCTATAAGGCGAGTATAGGTGTCCAGGTCCCAAAGCTGACACGTGGTAAGCCATGGATTAAAGGGGAGAAGAAGGTCCCGATATATTTGAAGCTGTTTGAAAGAGATCTTACACCGGTGAGTGTCTAGGAGACCGGCAAGAGCCCGAACTTGTGGGGCTTGCTTAGCAGATAGGATGTTACCCATTGCTAATGGCCTTTTGGAGCCGATAAGAAAAGGGGCCCTTACCTTGAGAGCGCGGCGATGGGAGCCGAGGTGCGCGGTGAGACGAGGGGTCGGAGCTGGTGGGGCTCCGACGGTGGTCGCGGGCCAAGAGAAGGCCCCGGCGAGGGGAGGGCGGGACGACGAGCAGTGGAGCAAGGCAAAGGGGAGCAAGCGCAGAGGGGAGGAGGCAGAGGTGAAGGCAGGGGTGGAGGTGCTCAGGCACACGCTCCTGAGAGTTTTATTGGCGCCTCTTAATCATAGCGGGTCGGTATAAGCCCCCGACATGGAAGGAGAAAGCCATCCAGCGATTCTCCCAGACCGCCGTGGATCATATGAGGTCACCAAGGTTCAGGTAGCAGCAATGTTGCACGAGAGAAGTCCCAAGGTGAGAAGAGAGGAGGGGGTAGGGCTGTGGTAGGATTACTTCAGATGTGCAAGCGCGCGCTCCCGAGAAATCCAAGGCTCCTCTTAATCATAGCAGGTCGGTATAAGCCCCCGACATGGAAGGAGAAAGCCATCCAGCGATTCTCCCAGACCGCCGTGGATCATATGAGGTAGCCAAGGCTCAGGTAGCAGCAATGTTGCACGAGAGAAGTCCCAAGGTGAGAAGAGAGGAGGGCGTAGGGCTGTGGTAGGATTACTTCAGACGTGCAAGCGCACGCTCCCGAGAAATCCAAGGCTCCTCTTAATCATAGCGGGTCGGTATAAGCCCCCGACATGGAAGGAGAAAGCCATCCAGCGATTCTCCCAGACCGCCGTGGATCATATGAGGTAGCCAAGGCTCAGGTAGCAGCAATGTTACACGAGAGAAGTCCCAAGGTGAGAAGAGAGGAGGGGGTAGGGCTGTGGTAGGATTACTTCAGACGTGCAAGCGCACGCTCCCGAGAAATCCAAGGCTCCTCTTAATCATAGCGGGTCGGTATAAGCCCCCGACATGGAAGGAGAAAGCCATCCAGCGATTCTCCCAGACCGCCGTGGATCATATGAGGTAGCCAAGGCTCAGGTAGCAGCAATGTTGCACGAGAGAAGTCCCAAGGTGAGAAGAGAGGAGGGGGGGGAGCCGCCAGGTTATGGAGTGAGGCTGTGGTGGAGTTGCCTTGCCCCACGTTGGGCGCCAACTGCGGCGGCTTGCTCGGTCGGTAGAGGTGGGGTCTGGCTGCGGACGAGGGGTCGGTCCAGCTCTGGACGAGGGGTCGGTCCCGCTTGGGACGAGGGGTCGGTCCCGCTTGGGACGAGGGGTCGGTCCGGCAGCAGACGAGGGATCGGTCTCACAAGGGATTGCGCGGTTCGGCTGACGGGGTCACCCGGCGAAGCCGGCGACGAAGGGGTCGCCCGGAGAAGCAGGCGACGAACTGGGGACAAGGGAGGCCAGGCCCTTGTCGGGGGCTCTCAGGACTGGAGGGCGCACGGCAGAAGAACTACCGCGGAGACAAGGTAAACACGCAAGTCCACTTTACTGAGGGAGAGGCAACAGTTTTATAGGGGCTGGGGAAGGCTGATTGCTCGAAGCCATGCCCTGTTCTGATTGGTTGCCGGCGAAAGGTCAGTGGGCGGTACTGGACGGGGGAGGGGTGGTGGTTAGAGATTGGCTGTCGCTGTTGCTGGGGGAAGGGGCAGGGTTTAGGGATTGGTGGCTGCTGTTGCTGGGGTGGAGGGCAGACTGGATTTTTCTGCCCACGCCTGGCTGTTGCTGCTGTCGGGGGAGGGGAAAAGGGCAGACTGGAATTTTCTGCCCTGCGCCTGCGCAGGGAGAAGGAAGAAGAAGGGTGCCGCCCCACAAGGCATCGGGTGGCACCATCTGGGAGGAGGGGCGGCCGTGGAAGCATGGCTGCCGAGAAGGGGAGACCCGAGGGCACTCTGCGCCCATGCCGAGCTTCCTTCAGGGGTGGCGGTGAGTTCGACCAGCCACCCTATTATGGGGACAGCGGCTTGGCCTACCGTGGCCGCTCCCCCGCCAGGCCAGCAAACCACGCTTCAGCCTGAGGGGTGACCGCAATCAGGCTATCACAATTGATCCACATCCTCAACGAGGCATTCTTGTGCTGATGGTAGAAGTAAAAGAGAACAAACAGAAACATGGAAGACCTCTTAAGCTAGGCTTAGAACAGATATATGTCATTTGTGCTTCATTCTGTTGGCACAAATGGCATGGGCAAGCCTATAGTCAGAGTTTGAAGGCACCATATAGCTCGTATAGTTACTTGGTAAACAGCATGGGTACAGGAAGGGGTGGGGGAGAATTGGGTCATTTTTCTTATCTACCACACTTTGCTTAAAAATTAAGAACTTCTGACAACACTGGGAACTGTATTGCAGGCATGGCACAAGTAGATAAGGCTGATAGCAGCTGACAGCTTTAGATAATCATGCTTTTGCTAGTTTGCTGACAGATCCTACTCACTCTTATTATCTCTCTGAGACTAAGCCCATGTTCATTTACCATTATTGTAGCACTTTTGCTGCAATTTTTCTTAAAGTAGAGAGATTATTTTCTGCATTCATGCCATTCTGAAAATTGGGAGAATGAGAGGCAGATTGAAAGTGTCATACAATGTTTCCCGTTCCAAAATTGATTCATTTACTTATGGTACTTGCCTAGCTTCAGTGGTCATCTGAGTTCAGGGCCAGGTGACTTCCATTTTTGAAACACTCTTCATGAGCCCAGCATAAAAATGAAACAAAGATATTGGTGCTCTTGATACAACATTGAACATATCAAAAGTTTGTAATAAAATTGTAAAATTGGCCAAAGTATTTCTGTGAGAGCTGGAAAGAGCTATTAGTTAGAATTTGTGTAAACAAAGTGCAACCAGACATAACTAAGTTGCTCCATAAAGGTTCATTTAACTTCCATCATAGACAAATATCCATGTCTTCCATGGATAAAGTATAGATTGTTAGAAAAGAGGAAGCTAATCCTGACCCAAAGACTCAATAAACAGATAAAACAAATGTTCTTTTCCAGAATGCTCTGTTTCATACCTCTTCACGAAGTACTTTCAGGCATGAAATCCCCCAGAGTTCCTGATAAAGCACTTTCCTTTTAGCCCATGCTTATTGTCTACCAGGCTTATAGGAAGATGAGTCCCAAATGTTCTTAAAGGCTCCTTCAAGGCCTCAATGCATCTATTAATATTATTCATTCCTTTTCATTCCAGTCTTTTTGAAATTTTGAATAATGTGTATGTATATGTGTGTATACATATATACTTATATACTTATGTACAAAGTCCTTGCAACAAAACTATCATCACAAATTCTATCATATTTGCATTTTTTGTGGGGTAAAAAAGAAGAAAGATTAGGATAAAAACATTAGCTGAGGAGAGATGAGGGGAGTGACTGAAGTGCTGCAGATGCAAGCCAAGGCATGCCAAAGACTGCCGGCAAGCTCTGGAAGTTAGGAGGGGCAAGGAAGTGCTACCCCTAAGGAGTGAGAGAAGCGTGGCCCTGTCAACACCTTCATTTCCAACTTCTAGCCTTCAGGACTGTGAGGCATGTATCTCTCAAACAGAAGTGATGATAGAATAGCCAATGACCCTCAGCTCCACCCATGATGTGTGGGGGCGGCTGGGCAGCTTGAAGGCTCTTTGGGACCATGCTGTTTCGGGGATTTTTGCTGGTTGGAAGGTGTCTGGACGTCGATTTGGTGGGAAGGTAACAAAGAGGATACATCTATAATATATAAATGGAGGTCCCAGCTGGACACGGAAAGTTCCCTCCTTGGGTGGGCGGAGCCATGGTATTGGGTGCTGCTGCAGCTTGGGGAGCCATGGCAGCCAGGGTTTTTTTTTTTTTTTCCCTTTTTTGGAGGCTCTGCGGTGCTGAGGAATTCGCGGGTCCTGGGTGGGCTGGTGAGCGGTTGATGGGACAGGAACCCTTTGCAGATCGATTTGGGGAGACAGACGGTGTTTTGTTGTGAAGCGGGGGACGTTTTGGTTGCGGACAGGGGTGGTAGCGCTTCTGCCTGGAGCCCCATCCCCACAGGTCCGGCTGCCGATCTGGAACAGAATTGGATTTTTGGCAATAAGGGGACACAATTGGGAGATTGTTGCAGAGTGCAGTGAGGGAGGGGGACACGTCTGGAAGCCGATTGGGGAATATTTTGCGAAGTTTGGGACTTCCGGTTTTGGAGTCTGTTTTTGGCGTTTCCAGCTGAAGCCCAGCCCTCCCGGCAGGGCTTGGGATCTGGGTCAATGAACTGGCTGTGGTGTAGAGGCGCCCTCAAGTGGCCGTAGCATGGGAGCACAGGGTGGGAGCTGTCCAAAGGCTGAAACCCTGAGGAGTAGGTGAATTGCAGGGTTCAGACATTAAATATAGAGTTTGCGGATTTGGCTTCCCCCATGGGGCTGGCACCCAGCTACGGGGATCCCTGAGGGCTGTGTTGCACTGCAGGGCTCCTAAGCTTCCTGTTGACCAGATTTGAGGTTGCCAGGTCTGGGTCCCCTGGACTCTGGTGGTCCACACCCCAGACTCACACCTCTTGAGTCTTCAGTGTCTCAGACTTTCCACCCCTGAATCCATCACGCTCTGGGGTCCTTGAGTGCCCTGGACCTTAATGTTTGTGTTTTATCTTTATTGGTTCATATTGTTTTGTTTTTATTTTCATTTTATCTTATTTTTTACTCTTTGATGCCCTGATTGCTAATATTGCATTATCCCCTAGTCTTTTCTCCCAGCGTGTCCCCCAAAGTCCTTTTTTTATACAGTTATTTAGGGTTTTTTTCGTTGTTGTTTTAGATAGTGTTGCAATTGTGGCTCGTGTATACCTGTATCTCTCTTCCCCCTACTGGTTCCCCATGGTTTGCCCACCCTATTTTTCTTTCTTCCTTTCTTCTCGGCTTTCTTTTTTTCTTTATTATTATTAGTTTTTCTTTTTCAGTTTTCTCTCTCCCTTTTGTCCCTCATTTTCCACTTATTTTATTTTAATTCAAGTATACAATAGGTGCTACAGGGAACACCTCACATTTGCTGGGTTTTCCCATCCTCCACTGCCTCATTTCTGTGTGAACTGATTTAGGCTACCTACACTATCCCCCTTCCCCTGCATCTTGATATCCGCTATCATCTACTGTCTTTCCTATATTCCACCCCCCACCTCCCATTCTTTGATCCACAAAGTCTCTAACTCTTAATTTCTAATACCTTTGTTTTGTTTTCTGTCTGGTATCCACTCTTGAAACTATTACCTTTCTTTTCTTTTTCCCTCTCTCACAAAAACAATAGCTTTGTAGCTCATACCATATTCCTCCCATATTCAGTCATCTACCTCATAATTGGTACTCTACCTACAGCTATAACTCTAAACAATCTACATGAATCTAACCTCCATCCTCCCAGATCTCATATTCTTGCTCTGTTAGTATATATCACCAATACTACTCTATACTTTTTCCTTGCTTACACAATTGCCTTTCCCCAGCACTAATACTTTCCTTTAAAGTGAACTTAAAAAGCAACAAGAAATTAGAAAAAGAAGAACAAAGTGACAAAAAGAAGATATAACACTTACACAAAAATAACAGCTAATTAATCTCCAAGACTAGACAAAGAAGCTAAGGAACTCATTAAACCCATCAAGATAAAAGGATGACCAGAAAGCAACAAAAATCGACAAACCAAATCAGTAAGCAGGAAAACATGGCTGAATCCAATCACCTAACTAAAAATCAGGAAGGGGAACAGAACTTAGCACAAGCAATGAAAGATCTCAGAACATTTATCACCAACAAATTTGATGAAGTAATGAAAGAGGTTAACAACATGAAGACAACACTGGGAGGGGAAATTGCAGACATATGCAAAAACATAACAGACATGATGGGAATGAATACCACAGTTCAAGAAATCAAAAATACACTTGCAACAAATATCAACAGACTAGAAGAGGCAGAGCAGGGAATTAGTGATGTGGAAGAGAGTGTATATCAGAAATCAAACAGATAGTAGAAGGGATCGATAAAAGGATAGAAAAAATCCAGCTAGGATTTAGGGACCTGAATGACAATGCAAAATGCTCAAATATACGTATTATAGGTATTCCAGAAGGAGAAGAGAAGGGAAAGGGGTCAGAAGGAGTGTTGCAGGAAATAATGGCTGAAAACTTCCCAAATATACTGAAAGAGACAGACGTACATATCCAAGAAGCACAGCGCACTCCACTGGTCATAAACCCCAACAGGCCCACCCCAAGACATATACTCGTCAAATTATCCAATGCTCAACACAAAGAGAAAATCCTAAAAGCAGCAAGAGAAAAGAAAACCATCACATACAAGGGAAGCTCCATAAGATTAAGTGCTGATTTCTCATCTGAAACCATGGAGGCAAGGAGGCAGTGGTATGATATAGTCAAGGTACTAAAGGAAAAAAATTTCCATCCAAGAATACTATATCCAGCTAAACTAGCATTCAAACATGATGGAGAGTTCAAAATATTTGCAGAAAAACAGAAACTGAAAGAGTATACCAAAAAGAAACCTCCCCTTCAAGAAGTTCTAAAGGGAGTTCTGCAGGAAGAAAGGAAAAAACAGGACAGGCAGAGTTGGAGGAGAGTATAAGAGAAACAAAAAAAGACAAACTAGACAGGGAAAAAAATACAAATGAAATATGACAAACACAAATCCAATCAAAATATGGCTAACACAAATAATTCCTTGAAAGTAATAACACTGAATGTCAACGGATTAAACTCACCTATCAAAAGATTCAGACTGGGACATTGGATAAGGAAATATGACCCATCTGTATGCTGTCTACAAGAGACACATCTTAGACCCAGAGACGCATGGAGGTTGAAAGTGAATGGCTGGAAAACAATCATACAAGCAAACAATAACCAAAAAAAGGCAGGAGTAGCTATATTAATATCAGACAAAATAGACTTTAAATGTGAAACCATTGTGAGAGACAATGAAGGATACTACATTTTAGTTAAAGGGAAAATCTGTCAAGAAGATCAAACGATCATAAATATTTATGCTCCTAACAAGGGTGCCTCTAAGTACGTGAGACAAACGCTGGAAAAACTAAGTGAAACAATAGATGCATCTACAATCATAGTGGGGGATTTTAATACACCACTATCAACCTTTGACAGAACATCTCAAAAGAGAATCACTAAAGAAACAAAACATTTGAACAGTATATTAGAGGAGCTGGAACTAATAGACATATATAGATCATTACACCCAAACACAGCAGGATATACATTCTTCTCAAGTGCACATGGATCATTCTCCAAGATAGACCATATGCTAGGCCACAAAGAAAGGCTGAATGAATTCAGAAAGATTGAAATCATACAAAACAATATCTCTGACCACAGTGGAGTCAAGCTGGAAATTTGCAAGGGACAGAGGCCCAGGTTTCACACCACGATTTGGAAATTAAACAGCACACTCTTAGAAAAACAGTGGGTCAAAGAGGAAATCTCAAAAGAAATCAATGACTACCTTGAAACAAATGATAATGATAACACAACATACCAAAATTTATGGGATACAGCAAAAGCAGTACTGAGAGGGAAATTTATAGCCATAAATTCATATATCAAAACAGAAGAAAGAGCAAAAATTGAAGAATTAACTGCACATTAGAAAAACAACAACAAAGTGACCCAACAGGAAGAAGAAGGAAGGAAATAACAAAGATAAGAGCAAAACTAAATGAAATAGAAAATAAGAAAGCACTTGCAAAAATAAACAAGACCAAGAGCTGGTTTTTTGAGAAGATCAACAAAATTGACAAACCTTTAGCGAGACTAACAAAGAAAAAAAGAGAGAAGATGCAAATACACAAAATAAGAAATGAGAAAGGTGATATCACCACTCACCCCACAGAAATAAAGACTATCATAAGAAGATACTTTGAAAAACTATATTCCAACAAAAATGTCAATTTAGAGGAAATGGACAAATTCCTAGAAACACATAAGCAACCCATATTGACGAAAGAAGAAATTGATGATCTTAACAAACCAATCACAAGCAGAGAGATAGAATCAGTCATTAAAAATCTCCCAACTAAGAAGAGCCCAGGGCCAGACTGCTTCACAGGTGAATTCTACAAAACATTCCGGAAAGAACTAACACCAATCCTGCTGAAACTATTCCAAAAAATCGAAACAGATGGAACATTGCCGAACTCCTTCTATGACGCCAACATTACCCTAGTACCAAGGCCAAACAAAGACACCACAAAAAAGGAAAATTACAGACCAATTTCTCTAATGAACCTAGATGCAAAAATACTTAACAAAATACTTGCTAATCGTATTCAACAACACATTAAACGAATTATACACCATGACTAAGTGGGATTTATTCCAGGTATGCAAGGATGGTTCAACATAAGAAAATCAATCAACGTAATACACCATATAAACAGATTGAAGGAAAAAAATCACATGATTATATCTATAGATGCAGAAAAAGCATTTGACAAAATACAGCACTCTTTCTTGATAAAAACAATCCAAAAGATTGGAATACAAGGAAATTTTTTGAACATGATAAAAAGTATATACGAAAAACCTACAGCCAACATTGTTTACAATGGAGAAATCCTAAAATCCTTCCCTCTAAACTCAGGAACAAGACAAGGATGCCCATTGTCTCCGCTCCTATTTAACATTGTCTTAGAAGTACTTGCTCGAGCACTGAGGCAAGAACCAGATATAAAAGGCATTCAAATTGGAATGGAAGAAGTCAAAATTTCATTATTTGCAGATGACATGATCCTATACATAGAAAACCCTGAGAGATCTACAACAAAGCTTCTAGAACTCATAAATGAGTTTAGTAAATTCGCAGGTTATAAGATCAATGCACAAAAATCAGTAGCATTTCTGTACACCAATAATGAGCAAGATCAGGAGTTAATCAAGAAACAAATACCACTCACAATAGAAAATAAAAAAATCAAATACTTAGGAATAAATTTAACTAAAGAGGTAAAAAACTTATATGCTGAGAACTATACAAGACTGTTCAAGGAAATTAAAGAAGACCTAAATAAATGGAAGAATATTCCTTGTTCATGGATAGGAAGACTGAATATTATCAAGATGTCTATCCTACCAAAACTGATCTACACATTCAATGCAATCCCAATAAAAATCAACAGAGCCTTCTTTAAGGAACTAGAAAAACTAACTATGAAATTTATTTGGAAAGGAAAGAGACCCCAAATAGCCAAAGACATACTGAAAAAGAAAAACGAAATTGGAGGAATCACACTACCTGACTTCAAAACATACTACAAAGCTACAGTAGTGAAAACAGCATGGTATTGGCATAAGGAGAGACACACAGACCAATGGAATCGAATTGAAAGCTCGGATATAGAACCTCACATATATAGCCATATAATATTCGATAAAGCCACCAAACCCTCTCTACTGGGAGAGAGTGGCCTATTCAACAAATGGTGTCTGGAGAACTGGATAGCCATATGTAGAAGAATGAAAGAGGATTACCATCTCACACCTTATACAAAGATCAACTCAAGATGGATCAAAGACCTAAATATAAGAGCCAAGACCATAAAAACCTTGGAAAGTAGTGTAGGGAAACATCTACAGGACCTTGTAATAGGAAATGGCTTCATGAATATCACACCAAAAGCACGAGCAGCAAAAGAACTAATAGATAAACGGGACTTCCTCAAAATTAAAGCCTTCTGCACCTCAAAGGAGTTTGTTAAGAAAGTAAAAAAGGAGCCCACACAGTGGGAGAAAATATTTGGCAACCATATATCTGATGAGAAACTTATAACTTGCATATATAAAGAACTCCTATATCTTGAAAATAAAAAGATAAACAACCCATTTAAAAAATGGGAAAAAGATTTAAACAGATACTTCTCCAAAGAAGAAATACAAATGGCTAAAAAGCACATGAAAAAATGCTCCAAATCTCTAGCTATCAGGGAAATGCAAATCAAAACTACAATGAGATACCATCTTACTCCCATAAGATTGGCAGCTATAAGAAAAAACAGGAGAATACAAATGCTGGAGAGGATGTGAAGAAAGGGGAACACTCATCCACTGCTGGTGGGAATGCAGAAGGATCCAACCATTCTGGAGGACAGTTTGGCGGTTTCTCAAAAAGCTAACCATAGATTTGTCATATGATCCAGCAATACCACTGCTGGGTATATACCCAGCAGAACTGAAAACAAGGGCACAAACCGATATATGTACACCAATGTTCATAGCAGCACTGTTCACTATCGCCCAAAGTTGGAATCAACCCAAATGCCCATCAACAGATGAGTGATAAAATGTGGTATATACACACAATGGAATACTACTCGGCTGTAAGAACAAACACACTACAAACACATGTGATAACATGGATGAATCTTGAGAACCTTATGTTGAATGAAGCAACGCAGACATTGAAGGACAAATACTACATGTCCTCAATGATATGAAATAACCAAGCTGACCTAGATAGCAAGAGACTGAACGATAGGCTTACAAGAAATCGGAGGGTGGAGGAAGGATGTGAGCTGATGTCTGCAGGGGTGGAATTTAAGACGAGATGGTGGTAAGTATGAACACAAAGAAGAGATAGAAGGGGGGCAAGGGGTTGCCTCTGGTTGGGGCTTTGCAGGTTTGAGGGTGGCTGGGGAGGGGCGGGTGGGTAACATTGCCCAAAAGTGGGGGGAGGGAGGGGTAGCATATGAACACAGGAGAGGGTCAGGTGTTGGTGGAGAGTAAAATGCCGAGAAAATCATATCAAAATATAATATAGAGTGTTACCTGTTTAGAACACTCGGAGGGGAGGCTCTGATGCAGGACGGGCTCCTGGAGAATGTCTAAATGCTCATTCTGCCAGAGTGGGTGACACCATGGGGTAGAAACCCAAGTAGTGAGAGTGAGGGTGTACCCACATCCTGGGGAGGACTAATGCCATCAAATAGAGGGAACTGTATCCATCGAGAGAAAGGGTGGCTCCCAGGGCATTGGGGCAGTTGAGCAAGTTAGGCCCTGAACACTATTCCATCTATCTCTGGAAGTGGCTCCTTGGGGAACGGAAGTTGGCTGTCACTGTGGGCACCAAGGTGGAAGGGAAAATGGATGTTAAATGTGTGGAACCAAGGTAAATGGGGGGTAAGAGAGGAGTTTCGTGAGAGTACACAAGGATGGATATAAAACATGTATTACACCATAACATATAGGAGATGACAGACTGATAATGTAAACCATAATGTAAAACATAGGATGACTAAGAATGTAAAAAAATGTGTATCCTAAAGTATGCACCACAATGTAAGCACAGATGTCACCTTGTTAGAAAGCTATTGTCTTAGACGCTGTACATCACGTTAAGTAAATATGATGTGAATAGGGTGTAAGGGTATCGCTGTGGAAGGGAAAAGGTTTTGTGGTGGATGTGTGGGAGTGCTGTATATTATATACATGCATTGCTGTGGTCTAGGGCTCCTGTGAGGAGAAGCTCAATAATTAGGGAAAAAAAAAAAAAAAGAAAAAGATAGGATGTAGAATTTTTTCCAAGTCAACACGTATTCTTTATCTAACCTTTAAACCCATCGCTATATGCCATTCCCTAGTAAGGGACCCTGACATAATATTGGGCTTCAAATATTGGGGAGTTCTGGATCACAGAGTGTTTCAACAATGGCAATGGAGGGATACTGGTATAGGATACCATTGACAGGTGATATGTGGCTGACAGGGAGCTGTACAGAACATATGTCCAAGGTGCATGGTAATGTTTGGATATACTCATAGTGGCAACAATTAAAAACCACAACAGGGGGGGGTAGTGGGTTCCTGGCCAGTGGTGCTCTGTTGTGGTCCCTAGGGGAGCAGCGACAGTCTCCCAGGTGCAGCGGCGGGGACCGGGAGGGAGTGAGGGTTCAACAGTGAGCCCCTGACGCTAATGACTATGCTTGTGAGCTGATAAGCCTAAAATAAGAACAAGGCCTAGAGCACCACTGTGCCTGGGAATTTCCTCCTGTCAGCCTTCATGTTACTCAAATGTGGCCAGTCTCGAAGCCTAACTCAGCATGTAAATGCAATGCCTTCCCCCCAGCGTGGGACATGACACCCGGGGATGAGGCTCCCTGGCACCGAGAGACCACTATCAACTACCAACTGATGATGCAACTGGAAAATGACCTTATACAGAAGGTTCAATGCGGATCAGCAGAATATCCCTGTCTACATAAAATAACATGACTTTAAAATTCTGTTTGACCTAATGTAAGGGGGAAATGGAAAGGAGAAATGAGTTTATATGGCTACGAGTCTCTAAAACAGAGTCTGGAGGCTGTCAGAAGGATTGCCCTTATGCACAACTGAGCAGAGTCTGAGAGACAGATAAAGCAGATACAACCCCCAGATATTGGTTCCTTTGAGGGCTAAAGAGACCCATGGGAGTTATGGTCATGGCTGATGGGGTTAACTACCAGGTCAGATGGCCCCTCTTTGGAAATGGTGTTTATGTGTGATGAATCTGGACTCAGATGGGATCTCTCTTCATAAGACTTTCATGCTAATGTGCTGGAGGTGCAGTTAGTGTTGGGGTTTAAGATATATTTAGGGGATTTGAATCTCTGGACTGACAATGTGATAGCCAGGTCCTGAGCCTCAACAGACTCCAGCACCTACAACCTGATCTATTGGACTTACCACACTCAGCTAAGATGGAGTTGAAGAAGGACAAGCACCACACCATGGAGCCTAGAGTGATTACAACTGAAAGTGGGAGGATTGCATCCAGCATCCAGATGGAATCTGAGCCTCCTCTTGACATAGAGGTGCAAAGGACACAACCAATCCAATATCCACATAGAAGAGGTGGCATTGGATTGGGAAAAGTGGACATGGTGGCTGATGGGTATGGGGAAAGGCAGGAAGAGATGAGAGGTGGAGGCGTCTTTGGGACATGGAGCTGCCCTGGATGGTGCTTCAGGGGCAATCACCGGACATTGTAAATCCACAAAGGGCCGACTGGATGGAATGGGGGAGAGTATGGGCCATGATGTGGACCATTGACCATGAGGTGCAGAGGTGCCCAAAGATGTACTTACCAAATGCAATGGATGTGTCATGATGATGGGAACGAGTGTTGCAGGGGGGGGGGAGAGGTGGGGTGGAGGGGTTGAATGGGACCTCATATATATATTTTTAATGTAATATTATTACAAAGTCAATTAAAAAAATAAAATCAATGCACTTTAAAAAAAAATAAAAAAAATAAATTTGTCTCCAAAAAAAAAATCTTATAACTTGCATATGTAAAGAACTCATATATCTTTTTATTTTTTATTTTTATTTTATTGACTTTGTAATAATATTACATTAAAAATATATATGTGAGGTCCCATTCAACCCCACCCCCCCACCCCACCTCTCCCCCCACCCCCAGCAACACTCCCTCCCATCATCATGACACATCCATTGGATTTGGTAAGTACATCTTTGGGCACCTCTGCACCTCATAGTCAATGGTCCACATCATGGCCCATACTCTCCCCCATTCCATGCAGTAGACCCTGTGAGGATATACAATGTCCGGTGATTGCCTCTGAAGCACCATCCAGGGCAGCTCCATGTCCCAAAGACGCCTCCACCTCTCATCTCTTCCTGCCTTTCCCCATACCCATCAGCCACCATGTCCACTTTTCCCAATCCAATGCCACCTCTTCTATGTGGACATTGGATTGGTTGTGTCCATTGCACCTCTATGTCAAGAGGAGGCTCAGATTCCATCTGGATGCTGGATGCAATCCTCCCACTTTCAGTTGTAATCACTCTAGGCTCCATGGTGTGGTGGTTGTCCTTCTTCAACTCCATCTTAGCTGAGTGTGGTAAGTCCAATAGATCAGGTTGTAGGTGCTGGAGTCTGTTGAGGCTCAGGACCTGGCTATCACATTGTCAGTCCAGAGATTCAAATCCCCTAAATATATCTTAAACCCCAACATTAACTGCACCTCCAGCACATTAGCATGAAAGTCTTATGAAGGGAGATCCCATCTGAGTCCAGATTTGTCACACATAAACACCATTTCCAAAGAGGGGCCATCTGACCTGGTATTTAACCCCATCGGCCATGACCATAACTCCCAAGAACTCATATATCTTGAAAATAAAAAGATAAACAACCCATTTAAAAAATGGGAAAAAGATTTAAACAGATACTTCTCCAAAGAAGAAATACAAATGGCTAAAAAGCACATGAAAAAATGCTCCAAATCTCTAGCTATCAGGGAAATGCAAATCAAAACTACAATGAGATACCATCTTACTCCCATAAGATTGGCAGCTATAAGAAAAACAGGAGAATACAAATGCTGGAGAGGATGTGAAGAAAGGGGAACACTCATCCACTGCTGGTGGGAATGCAGAAGGATCCAACCATTCTGGAGGACAGTTTGGCGGTTTCTCAAAAAACTAACCATAGATTTGCCATATGATCCAGTAATACCACTGCTGGGTATATACCCAGCAGAACTGAAAACAAGGACACAAACCGATATATGTACACCAATGTTCATAGCAGCACTGTTCACTATCGCCAAAAGTTGGAATCAACCCAAATGCCCATCAACAGATGAGTGGATCAATAAAATGTGGTATATACACACAATGGAATACTACGTGGGTGTAAGAACAAATACACTACAAACACACGTGATAACATGGATGAATCTTGAGAACCTTATGTTGAGTGAAGCAACCCAGGCATTGAAAGACAAATACTACATGTCCTCAATGATATGAAATAAACAAGCTGCCTCAGAGAGCTAGAGACTGAACGATAGGCTTACAGGAAATCGGGGGGTGGAGGAAGGATGTGAGCCGACGTCTGCAGGGGTGGAATTTATGATGAGCTGGCGGTAAGTATGAACACAAAGAAGAGATAAAATGCGGGCAAGGGGTTGCCTTTGGGTGGGGCTTTGAGGGTTTCAGGGGGCTGGGGATGGGCGGATGGGTAATATTGCCCAAAAAGTGGGGGGAGGGAGGGGTAACATATGAACACAGGAGAGTGTTAGGTGTTGGTTGAGAGTAAAATGCTGAGAAAATCCTATCGGCCCACTGGATGGAACGTGAGAGAGTCTGGGCTATGATGTGGACCATTGACTATGGGGTGCAGTGATGTTCAGAGATGAACTTACCAGGTGCAATGGATGTGTCATGATGATGGGAGAGAGTTGCTGTGGGGGGAGTGGGGGGCGGGGGCGGTGGGGTTAAATGGTACCTCATATTTTTTTAATGTAATTAAAAAAAATAAATAATTTAAAAAAATAATTAAGAGGGTTACCTGTTTAGGATGCTCGGAAGGGATGGTCTGATGCGGGAAGGGTTCCTGGGGAATGTCTGAATGCTCATTTTGCCAGAGTGGGTGATACCATTGGGTAGAGACCCAAGTAGTGAGAGTGGGGGTGGACCCACATCCTGGGGAGGACTAATGCCATCAAATAGAGGGAACTGTATCCCTCGAGAGAAAGGGTGGCTCCCAGGGCATTGGGGCAGCTGAGCAATTTAGGACCTCAACACTGTTGCAAGTATCTCTGGACGTGGCTCCTCGGGAAATGGAGGTTGGCTGTCACTGTGGGCAGAAAGGGGATGGGAAAACGGATGTTAAATGTGTGTAACCAAGGTAAATGTGGGGTAAGAGAGGAGTTTCGTGAGAGTACACAAGGATGGATATAAAATATGTAATATTACATCATAAACATATAGGGGACGACAGAATGATAATGTAAACCATAATGTAAAACATAGAATAATGAAAAATGTTAGATAACTGCGTGTCCTAAAGTATGCACCATAATGTAAGCACAGATGTCACCTGGTTTGAAAGCTATTGTCTCAGACTCTGTACATCACTTTAAGTAAATATGTTGTGAATAGACTGTTAGAGTATCACTGTGGAAGGGAAAAGGTTTTGTGATGGATGTGTGGGAGTGCTGTATATTGCATACATGAATTGCTGTGGTCTAGGGCTCTTGTGAAGAGAAGATCAATAATTAGGGGGAAAAAAAAGGAAAAGAAAAAGATAGGATGTAGAATTTTTCCAAGTCAACACGTATTCTATATCTAACCTTTAAACCCATCGCTATATCCCATTTTGCTGGTAAGTGATCCTGACATATTGGGGCTTCAATATTCAGGAAGTTCTGGATCCCAGAGTGGTCCAGCAATGGCAGCAGAGGAATACTGGTTTAGGATACTATTGACAGGGGATATATGGCTGACAGGGAGCTATACAGGGCATATGTCCAGGGTGCATGGTAATGTTTGGATATACTCATAGTGGCAACAATTAAAAACTAAAGCTGGGGGGTACTGGGTCCCTGGCTGGGGGTGATGTGTCGTGGTCCCTAGGGGAGCAGCGGCAGTCCCCCAAGTGCAGCGGCAAGGACCGAGAAGGAATAAGGGTCCAACAGTGAGCCCCTGATACTAATGACTATGCTTCTGAGCCTATATGCCTGAAATAAGAAAAGGCCTAGAGTAGCACTGTGCCTGGGAATTTTCTCCTGACAGCCTTTATGTTACTCAAATGTGGCCAGTCTCGAAGCCTAACTCAGCATCTAAATGCAATGCCTTCCCCCCAGCGTGGGATATGACACCCGGGGATGAGCCTCCCTGGCACCGAGGGATCACTATCAACTACCAACTGATGATGCAAATGGAAAATGACCTTGAATTGAAGGTTCAATGCGGATCTAGCAGAATATCCCTGTCTACATATAATATCATGACTTTAAAATGCTGTTTGACCTAATGTAAGGGGGAAATGGAAAGGAGAAATGAGTTTATATGGCTATGAGTCTCTAAAAAAGTCTGGAGGCTGTCAGAAGGATTGCCCTTATGCACAACTGAGCAGAATCTAAGAGACAGATGAAGTAGATACAATCCCCAGGTATTGGTTCCTTTGAGGGATAAAGGGACCCACGGGTTCTATGGTCATGGCAGATAGGGTTCATTGCCATGACAGATGGCCCTTCTTTGGAGCTGGTGTTTCTGCGTGATGAAACTGGACCCAGAGGGGATCTCTTTTCATAAGACTATAATGCTACTTTACTGGAATTGTAGTTGGTATTGGGGTTTCAGATATATTTAGGGGATTGAATCTTTTTACTGACAATATGATAACCAGGCCCTGAGCCTCAACAGACTCCAGCTCCTACAATCTGATTTATTGGACTCACCTCGCTCAGCTAAGATGGAGTTGAAGAAGGACAACCACCACACCATGGAGCCTAGAGTGCCTACAACTGAAAGCAGGAGGATTGCATCCAGTAACCATGTGGAATCTGAGCCTCCTCTTGACATAGAGGTGCAATGGACACCACCAATCCAAGGACCTCAGAGAAAAGGTGGCATTGGAGTGGGAAAAGTGGACATGGTGGCTGATGGGTATGGGGAATGGCAGGAAGAGATGAGATGTGGAGGCGCCTTTGGGACTTGGAGTTGCCCTGGATGGTGCTTCAGGGGCAATCACCGGACATTGTTAATCCTCCCAGGGCTCACTGGATGGAATGGGGGAGAATGTGGGCCATGATGTGGACCAGTGACCATGAGGTGCAGAGATACCCAGAGATGTACTTACCAAATACAATGTATGTGTCATGATGATGGGAGTGAGTGTTGCTGGGGGGCGAGGGGTGCGGTGGGGGTGGTAGGGTCGAATGGACCTCATATTTTTTTTAATGTAATATTTTTACAAAATCAATTTAAAAAAATTAAAAAAAAAAGAATGTTCTTTGATGAGACTTCCTTAGTCAACAGGACAGGAATGGCTCTGGTTAAAGAGCTTTTAGGTCAACAGGCCAGATTAGAAGAAAGAACAAAGTTGGCCTAAAAAGTTAAAATAAAAATGGCCTGTGACTTTTTCTAATGATAAGATAACAACAGCAAATCTGTCTCTGTTTTGTGGGCTTTTAGTACGCAAGCTTTCTCTATAAATATACAGCTGAATGGAAATAAACTTGTCTATGGGCATTGACTCACAGATCCCCTTAAAAAAAAAACTGAAGGAAAGGAGATAGCTGCAAAATCTCTGCACACAATGCTTAGTTCTCAGAAGTAAACCATATGTACCATGTTGTTTCATTTAGGTTTAAAGAGTTAGCTGCTATACCCTCGGTTATGCTTTCCTATATACAAAATGCTAGTTTTAGAGATAGGAATGTTAGCACAAAAACTGAAGGAAAGGAGATAGCTGTAAAATCTCTGCACACAATGCTTAGTTCTCAGAAGTAAATCATATGTGCCATGTTGTTTCATTTAGGTTTAAAGAGTTAGCTGCTATACCCTCTGTTATGCTTTCCTATATAGTAAATGCTAGTTTTAGAGATAGGAATGTTAGCACAAAAACTGAAGGAAAGGAGATAGCTGCAAAATCTCTGCACACAATGCTTAGTTCTCAGAAGTAAATCATATGTGCCATGTTCATCCATTTAGGTTTAAAGAGTTACCTGCTATACCCTCGGTTATGCTTTCCTATATACTAAATACAAGTTTTAGAGATCGAAATGTTAGCACAAACACTGGAGGAAAGGAGATAACCGCAAAATCTCTGCACAAAATGCTTAGTTCCCTAAAGTAAAGCACATGTGCCATCCTCTTTCAAGTAGGTTTAAAGAGTTAGCTGCTATACCCCTGTTTATGCTTTCATATAGAGTATAAGCTAGTTTTTTTTTGAGATATACATTTTAGCACAAAAACTGAAGGAAAGGAGATAGCTGCAAAATCTCTGCACACAATGGTTAGTTTCCAGATGTAAAGCACATGTGACATCCTCTTTCCAGTAGGTTTAAAGAGTTAGCTGCTATACCCCCGGTTATGTTTCATATATAGTAAATGCCAGTTTTAGAGATAAGCATGTTAGCACAAAAACTGAAGGAAAGGAGATAGCTGCAAAATCTCTGCACACAAAGCTTAGTTCCCAGAAATAATTCATATGTACCATGTTCATTCATTTAGGTTTAAAGTGTTAGCTGCTATACCCCCGGTTATGCTTTCCTATGTAGTAAATGCTAGTTTTAGAGATAGGAATGTTAATACAAAAAATTAAGGAATGGAGATAGCTGCAAAACCTCTACACACAATGCTTATTTCTCAGAAGTAAATCATATGTACCATGCTCTTTCAGGTAGGTTTAAAGAGTTAGCTGTTCTACACCTGGTTATGCTTTCATATAGTGTAATTGCTTGTGTTGGAGATATGCATGTAAGCACTATAATTGAAGGAAAGGAGATAGCCACAAACTCTGCACACAATGCTTAATTTCCTAAAGTAAAGCACATGTGCCATTCTCTTTCAAGTAGATTTAAAGAATTAGCTGCTATACCCCTGGTTATGCTTTCCTATACAGAAAAATCTAGTTTTAGAGATAGCTATGTCAGCACAAAAACTGAAGGAAAGGAGATAGCTGCAAAATCTCTGCACACAATGCTTACATCCCAGAAGTAAATCATATGTACCATGTTCTTTCATTTAGGTTTAAAGAGTTAGCTGCTATTCCCCCGGTTAGGCTTTCCTATATAGTAAATGCTAGTTTTACAGATAGGAAGGTTAGCCAAAAACTGAAGGAAAGGAGATAGCTGCAAAATCTCTGCACACAATGCTTACTTCCCAGAAGTAAATCATATGTACCATGTTTTTTCATTTAGGTTTAAAGAGTTAGCTGGTATACCCCCGGTTATGCTTTCCTATATAGCAAATGCTAGTTTTACATATAGGAATGTGAGCACAAAATCTGAAGGAAAGGAGATAGCTGCAAAATCTCTGCTCACAATGCTTAGTTCCCTGAAGTAAATCATATGTACCATGTTCTTTCATTTAGGTTTAAAGAGTTAGCTGCTATTCCCCCAGTTATGCTTTCCCATATAGTAAATGGTAGTTTAAGAGATACGCTTGTTAGCACAAAAACTGAAGGAAAGGAGATAGCCTCAAAATCCATGCACACAATGCTTAGTTCTCTAAAGTAAAGCACATGTGCCATCCTCTTTCATGTAGGCTTAAAGAGTTAGCTGCTTTACCCCCGGTTATGCTTTCATATATGGTATATGCTAGTTTTAGAGATAGGAATGTTAGCCCAAAAACTGAAGAAAAGGAGATAGCTGCAAAATCGCTGCACACAATGCTTAGTTCCCTGAAGTAAATCATATGTACCATGTTCTTTCATTTAGGTTTAAAGAGTTAGCTGCTATACCCCGGGTTATGCTTTACTATAGTGAAATACTTGTGTTTGAGGTAGTCATGTTAGCAAAATAACTGAAGGAAAGGAGATAGCCGCAAAATCTCTGCACACATTGCTGATTTCCCTAAAGTAAAGCACATGTGACATCCTTTTTCAAGTAGGTTTAAAGAGTTAGCTGCTATACCCCCAGTTATGCTTTCATATGTAGTATATGCTAGTTTTAGAGATAGGCATGTTAGCACAAAAACTGAAGGAAAGAAGATAGCTGCAAAATCTCTGCACACAAAGCTTAGATCTCAGAAGTAAATCATATGTCCCATGCTCTTTTAGGTAGGTTTAAAGAGTTAGCTGCTATACCCCGGTTATGCTTTCCAATATAGCAAATGCTAGTTTTAGAGATAGGAATGTTAGCAAAAAAAAGAAGGAAAGGAGATAGCCGCAAAATCTCTGTACACAATGCTTAGTTTCCTAAAGTAAAGCACATGTGCCATCCTCTTTCACATAGGTTTAAAGAGTTAGCTGCTTTACCCCGGGTTATGCTTTCATACATGGTATATGCTAGTTTTAGAGACAGGCATGTTAGCACAAAACTGAAGGAAAGGAGATAACATAAAATCTCTGCACACAATGCTTCATTCCCTAAAGTAAAGCACATGTGCCATCCTCTTTCAAGTAGGTTTAAAGAGTTAGCTTTTAACCCCCGGTTATGCTTTCTTATATAATAAATGCTAGTTTTAGAGATAGGCATGTTAGCACAAACAGTGAAGGAAAAGAGATAGCCACAAAATCTCTGCACACAATGATTAGTTCCATAAGTATAGCACACATGACATCCTCTTTCAAGTAGGTTTTAAAAGTTAGCTGCTACACCCCCGGTTATTCTTTCATATATAGGATATGCTAGTTTTAGAGATAGGCATGTTAGCACAAATTTTGAAAGAAAGGAGATAGCTGCAAAATCTCTGCACACAAAGCTTAGTTCTCAGAAGTAAATCATATGTCCCATGCTCTTTCAGGTAGGTTTAAAAAGTTAGCTGCTATACACCCGGTTATGCTTTCCATATAGTAAATGGTTGTATTAGAGATAGGCATGTTAGGAGAAAAACTGAGGGAAAGGACACAGCTGCAAAATCTCTGCACACAATGCTTAGTTCCCAGATGTAAATCATATGTACCATGTTCTTTCATTTACCTTTAAAGTGTTAGCTGCTATACCACCGGTTACACTTTCCTATATACTAAATGCTAGGTTCAAGATAGGAATGTTACCACACAAACTGAAGGAAAGGAGATACCTGCAAAATCTCTGCACACAATGCTTAGTTCCCAGCAGAAAATCATATGTACCATGTTCTTTCATTTAGGTTTAAAGAGTTAGCTGCTATACCCGCGGTTATGCTTTCCTATATAGTAAATGCTATTTTTACAGATAGGAATGTTAGCACAAAAACTGAAGCAAAGGAGATAGCTGCAAAATCTCTGCACACAATGCTTAGTTCTCAGAACTAAATCATATGTACCATATTCTTTGATTTAGGTTTAAAGAGTTAGCTCCTATACCCCCGGTTATGCTTTCCTATATAGTAAAACCTAGTTTTAGAGATAGGAATGTTTGCACAAAAACTGAAGGAAAGGAGATAGCTGCAAAATCTCTGCACGTAATGCTTAATTCCCAGAAGTAAATCATATGTTCAATGTACTTTCACTAAGGTTTAAAGAGTTAGCTGCCATACCCCCGGTTATGCTTTACTATATAGTAAGTGCTAGTTTTAGAGATAGGAATGTTAGCACAAAAACTGAAGGAAAGGAGATAGCTGCAAAATCTCTGCACACAATGCTTAGTTCCCAGAAGAAAATCATATCTACCATGTTCTTTCATTTAGGTTTGAATAGTTAACAATTATACCCCCCGGGTATGCTTGTATATATACTAAATGCTAGTTTTAAAGATAGGAATGTTAGCACAGAAACTTAAGGAAAGGAGATAGCTTAAAAATCTCTGCACACAATGCTTAGTTCCCAGAAATAAATCATTTAAACCAGGTTCTTTCTTTTAGGTTGCAAGAGTTAGTTATTATACCCCGGTTATGCTTTCCTATATCGTAAATGCTAGTTTTAGACATAGGCTTGTTCACACAAAAAGTGAAGGAAAGGAGATAACAGCAAAATCTCTGCACACAATGCTTAGTTCCCAGAAGTAAATCATATGTACCATGTTCTTTCATTTAGGTTTAATGAGTTAGCTCCTATACCCCCGGTTATGCTTTCCTGTATAGTAAAACCTAGTTTTAGAGATAGGAATGTTAGCACAAAAACTTAAGGAAAGGAGATAGCTGGAAAATCTCTGCATGTAGTGCTTAATTCCGAGAAGTAAATCATATGTACAATGTTTTTTCACTTAGGTTTAAAGGATTAGCTGCCATACCCCGGGTTGTGCTTTAATATATAGTCAGTGCTAATTTTAGAGATAGGAATGTTAGCACAAAAACTGAAGGAAAGGAGATAGCTGCAAAATTTCTGCAGGTAGTGCTTAATTCCCAGGAGTAAATCATATGTACCATGTTCTCTCATTTAGGTTTAAAGAGTTAGCTGCTATATCCCCGGTTATGCTTTCATATAGTATAAAACTTAATGTTAGAGAAAGGCATGTTAGCACAAAAACTGAAGGAAAGGAGATTGCCGCAAAATCTCTACACACAGAGCTTAGTTCCCTAAAGTAAAGCACATGTGCAATCCTCTTTCAAGTAGGTTTAAAGATTTAGATGCTATACCCCCGATTATGTTTTCATATATAGTTTATGCTAGTTTTAGAGATCGGCATTTTAGCACAAAAACTGAAGGAAAGGAGATAGCTGCAAAATCACTGCACACAATCCTTCCTTCCCAGAAGTAAATCATATGTACCATGTTCTTTCATTTAGGTTTAAAGAGTCAACTGCTATACCCCCGGTTATGCTTGCATATATAGCAAATGCTTGTTTTAGAGATAGGAATGTGAGCACAAAAAGTGAAGGAAAGGAGATAGCTGAAAAATCTCTGCACACAATGCTTAGTTCACAGAATTAAATCACGTGTACCATGCTCTTTCATGTAGGTTTAAAGAGTTAGCTGCTATACCCCAGTTACGCTTTCATATAGTGTAAAAGCTAGTGTTAGAGATAGGCATGTTAGCACAAAAACTGAACAAAAGGAGATAGCCACAAAATCTCTGCACACAATTCTTAGTTCCCTAAAGTAAAGCACATGTGTCATCCTCTTTCAAGTAGGTTTAAAGAGTTAGCTGCTATATACCCGGTTATGCTTTCCTATATAGTAAATGCTAGTTTTAGAGATAGGCATGTTAGCACAAAAACTGAAGGAAAGGAGATAGCTGCAAAATCTCTGCACACAATGCTGAGTTCTCAGAAATAAATCATATGGACCATGCTCTTTCAGGTAGGTTTAAAGAGTTAGCTGCTAAACTCCGGTTATGCTTTCATATAGTGTAAATGCTAGTGTTAGAGATAGGCATGTTAGCACATAAACTGAAGGAAAGGAGATAGCCACAAAATCTCTGCACACAATGCTTGGTTCCCTAAAGTAAATCACATGTGCCATCCTCTTTCAAGAAGGTTTACAAGTTAGCTGCTATACCCCCGGTTATGCTTTCATATATAATATATTCTACTTTTAGAGATAGGCATGTTAGCACAAAAACTGAAGGAAAGGAGATATTTGCAAAATCTCTGCACACAATGCTTAGTTCCCTAAAGTAAAGCACATGTGACATCCTCTTTCAAGTAGGTTTAAAGAGTTAGCTGCTATACCCCCGGTTATGCTATCTTATAGTGTAAATGCTAGTTTTAGAGATAGGCGTATTTGCAGAAAACCTGAAGGAAAGGAGATAGCTGCAAAATATATGCACACAATGCTTAGTTCCCAGAAGAAATTCATATGTACCATGTTCTTTCATTTAGGTTTAAAGAATTAGATGCTATACCCCCAGTTAGGCTTTCCTATATAGTAAATGCTAGTTATACAGATAGGAATGTTAGCACAAAAACTGAAGGAAAGGAGATAGCTGCAAAATCTCTGCACACAATGCTTAGTTCTCAGAAGTAAATCATATCTACCATGCTCTTTCAGGTAGGTTTAAAGGGTTAGCTGCTATACGCCTGGTTCTGCTTTCATACAGTGTAAATGCCAGTGTTAGAGATAGACATCTTAGCACAAAAACTGAAGGAAAGGAGATAGCAGCAAAATCTCTGCACACAATGATTAGTTCCCTAAAGTAAATCACATGTGACATCCTCTTTCCAGTAGGTTTAAAGAGTTAGCTGCTATAACCCCAGTTATGCTTTCTTATAAAGTAAATGCTATTTTAGAGTTAGGCATGTTAGCACAAAAACTGAAGAAAAGGAGATAGCTGCAAAATCTCTGCACACAATGCTTCCTTCCCAGAAGTAAATCATATGTATCCTGTTCTTTCATTTAGGTTTAAGAGTTAGCTGAAATACCCCAGGTTATGCTTTCCTATGTAGTAAATGCTAGTTATAGAGATAGGAATGCTAGCACAAAAACTGAAGGAAAGGGAAACGGACTTTGGCCCAGTGGTTAGGGCATCCGTCTACCACATGGGAGGTCCGCGGTTCAAACCCCGGGCCTCCTTGACCCGTGTGGAGCTGGCCATGCGCAGTGCTGATGCGCGCAAGGAGTGCCGTGCCACGCAAGGGTGTCCCCCGCGTGGGGGAGCCCCACGCGCAAGGAGTGCGCCCATGAGGAAAGCCGCCCAGCGTGAAAAGAAAGAGCAGCCTGCCCAGGAATGGCGCCGCCCACACTTCCCGTGCCGCTGACGACAACAGAAGCGGGTGCTGCTGACGACAACAGAAGCGGACAAAGAAACAAGACGCAGCAAACAGACACCAAGAACAGACAACCAGGGGAGGGGGGGAAATTAAATAAAAATAAATAAATCTTTAAAAAAAAAAAAAAAACTGAAGGAAAAGAGATAGCTGCAAAATCTCTCCACACAATGCTTACTTCTCATAAGTATATCATGTATTGGGAAACGGACTTTGGCCCAGTGGTTAGGGCTTCCGTCTACCATATGTGAGGTCCGCGGTTCAAACCCCGGGCCTCCTTGACCCGTGTGGAGCTGGCCATGCGCAGTGCTGATGCACGCAAGGAGTGCCGTGCCATGCAAGGGTGTCCCCCGCATTGGGGAGCCCCACACGCAAGGAGCGTGCCCATGAGGAAAGCCACCCAGCGTGAAAAGAAAGTGCAGCCTGCCCAGGAATGGCGCCGCCCACACTTCCCGTGCCACTGATGACAACAGAAGCGGACAAAGAAACAAGACGCAGCAAATATACACCAAGAGCAGACAACCAGGGGAGGGGGGGAAATTGAATGAATAAATAAGTCTTTAAAAAAAAAAAACATATGTACCATGCTCTTTCAGGTAGGTTTAAAGAGTTCGCTGTTATATGCCCGATTATGCTTTCATATAGAGTAAAAGCTAGTATAGAGATAGGTATGTTAGCACAAAAACTGAAGGAAAGGAGATAGCCACAAAATCTCTACACGCAATGCTTAGTTCCCTAAAGTAAAGCACATGTGACATCCTCTTTCAAGTAGGTTTAAAGAGTTAGCTGCTATACCCCCGGTTATGCTTTCATTTAGAGTATATGCTGGTTTTAGAGATAGGCATGTTACCACAAAAACTGAAGGAAAGGTGATAGCTGCAAAATCTCTGCACACAATGCTTAGTTCCCAGAAGTAAATCACATGTACCATGTTCTTTCATTTAGGTTTAATGAGTTAGCTGCTATACCCCCGGTTATGCTTTCCTATATTGTAAATGCTAGTTTTACAGATAGGAATGTTAGCACAAAACCTGAAGGAAAGGAGATAGCTGCAAAATCTCTGCACACAATCCTTAGTTCCCAGAAGTAAATCATATGTACCATGTTCTTTCACTTAGACTTAAAGAGTTAGCTGCTATAACCACGGTTATGCTTTCCTATATACTATATGCTAGTTTCGAGATAGGAATGTTAGCACAAAAACTGAAGGAAAGGAGATAGCTGCAAAATCTCTGCACACAATGCTTAGTTCCCAGAAGTAAATCATATATACCATGTTCTTTTAATTAGGGTTAAAGAGTTAGCTCCTATAACCCCGGTTATGCTTTCCTATATAGTGAAACCTAGTTTTAGAGATAGGAATGTTAGCACAAAAACTGAAGGAAAGGAGATAGCTGCAAAATCTCTGCACGTAGTGCTTAATTCCCAGAAGTAAATCATATGTATAATGTTCTTTCACTTAGGTTTAAAGAGTTAGCTGCCATACCACTGGTTATGCTTTACTATATAATAAGTGCTAGTTTTAGAGATAGGAATGTTAGCACAAAAACTGAAGGAAAGGAGATAGCTGCAAAATCTCTGCACACAATGCTTAGTTCCCAGAAGAAAATCATATGTACCATGTTCTTTCATTTAGGTTTGAAGAGGTAACAGTTTTAACCCCAGGTATGCTTGTATATATCATAAATGCTAGTTTTAGAGATAGGAATGTTAGCACAAAAACTGAAGGAAAGGTGATAGCTGAAAAATCTCTGCAAATAATGCTTAGTCCCCAGAAATAAATCATTTAAACCAGGTTCTTTCTTTTAGGTTGAAAGAGTTAACTACTATACCCCGGTTATGCTTTCCTCTATCGTAAATGCTAGTTTTAGACATAGGCTTGTTCACACAAAAAGTGAAGGAAAGTAGATAACAGCAAAATCTCTGCACACAATGCTTAGTTCCCAGAAGTAAATCATATGTACCATGTTCTTTCATTTAGGTTTAAAGAATTAGCTGCTATAAACCGGTTATGCTTTGTGGTGGATGTATGGGAGTGCTGTATATTATATATATGCATTGCTGTGGTCTAGGACTCCTGCGAAGAAACGCTGAATAATTAGGGGGGGGGGAAAGGATAGGATGTGGAATTTTTTCAAGTCAATATTCTTTATCTAAGTTCTTTATCTAACTTTATCCAAGTTCTTTATCTATCCTTTAAACCCATCGCTATATGCCATTCCCTAGTAAGGGACCATGACATTATATTGGGCTTCAAATTTCGGGGAGTTCTGGATCACAGAGTGTTTCAACAATGGCAATGGAGGGATACTGGTATGGGATACCAATGACAGGTGATATATGGCTGACAGGGAGCTGTACAGAACATATGTCCAGGGTGCATGGTAATGATTGGATATACTCATAGTGGCAACAATTAAAAACCCAGCAGGGGGGGTACTGGGTTCCTGGCCAGTGGTGCTCTGTCGTGGTCCCTAGGGGAGCAGCGATAGTCTCCCAGGTACAGCGGCGGGGACCGGGAGGGAGTGAGGGTTCAACAGTGAGCCCCTGATGCTAATGACTATGCTTGTGAGCTGATAAACCGAAAATAAGAACAAGGCCTAGAGCAACATTGTGCCTGGGAATTTCCTCCTGTCAGCCTTCATGTTACTCAAATGTGGCCAGGCTCGAAGCCAAACTCAGCATGTAAATGCAATGCCTTCCCTCCAGCGTGGGACATGACACCCGGGGATGAGCCTCCCTGGCAACGAGGGACCACTATCAAATACCAACTGATGATGCAACTGGAAAAGGACCCTATATGGAAGGTTCAATGCGGATCAGCAGAATATCCATGTCTACATAAAACAACATGACTTTAAAATGCTGTTTGACCTAAAGTAAGGGGGAAATGGAAAGGAGAAATGAGTTTATATGGCTACGAGTTTCTAAAAAAGAGTCTGGAGGCTGGCAGAAGGATTGCCCTCATGCACAACTGAGCAGAGTCAGAGAGACAGATAAAGCAGATACAACCCCCAGATATTGGTTCCTATGAAGGCTAAAGAGACCCATGAGAGTTATGGTCATGGCCGATGGGGTTTACTACCAGGGCAGATGGCCCCTCTCTGGAAATGGTGTTTATGTGTGATGAATCTGGACTCAGATGGGTTCTCCCTTCATAAGACTTTCATACTAATCTGCTGGAGGTGCAGTTAACGTTGGGGTTTAAGATATAGTTAGGGGATTTGAATCTCTGGACTGATAATGTGATAGCCAGGTCCTGAGCCTCAACAGACTCCAGCACCTACAATCTGATTTATTGGACTTACCACACTCAGCTAAGATGGAGTTGAAGAAGGACAATCACCACACCATGGAGCCTAGAGTGATTACAACTGAAAATGGGAGGATGGCAGCCAGCATCCATGTGGAATCTGAGCCTCCTCTTAACATAGAGGTGCAATGGACACAACCAATCCAATGTCCACATAGAAGAGGTGGCATTGGATTGGGAAAAGTGGACATGGTGGACGATGGGTATGGGGAAGGGCAGGAAGAGATGAGAGGTGGGGGCGTATTTGGGACGTGGAGCTGCCCTGGATGGCGCCTCGGGGGTAATCACCGGACATCGTGGATCCTCACAGGGCCCACTGGATGGAATGGAGGAGAGTATGGGCCATGATGTGGACCATTGTATATGAGGTGCAGAGGTGCCCAAAGATGTACTTACCAAATCCAATGGATATGTCATGATGATGGGAACGAGTGTTGTTGGGGGGGGAGAGGGGGGGTGGGGGGGTGGGGTTGAATGGGACCTCACATATATTTTTTTAATGTAATATTATTACAAAGTCAATAAAAAAAAAAAGCTAATGTTAGAGAAAGGCATGTTAGCACAAAAACTGAAGGAAAGGAGATTGCCACAAAATCTCTACACACAAAGCTTAGTTCCCTAAAGTAAAGCACATGTGCAAACCTCTTTCAAGAAGGCTTAAAGATATAGGTGCTATACCCCCAGTTATGTTTTCATATATAGTTTATGCTAGTTTTAGAGATCGGCATTTTAGCACAAAAACTGAAGGAAAGGAGATAGCAGCAAAATCTCTGCACACAATCCTTCGTTCCCAGAAGTAAATCATATGTACCATGTTCTTTCATTTAAGTTTAAAGAGTTAGCTGCTATACCCACTGTTATGCTTTCACATACTGTAAAGGCTAGTGTTGGAGATAGGCATGTAAGCACAAAAACTGAAGGAAAAGAGATAGCCGCAAAATCCCTGTACACCTTGCTTAGTTCCCTAAAGTAAAGCGCATGTGCCATCCTCTTTCAAGTAGGTTTAAAGAGTTAGTTGCTATACCCCCGGTTATGCTTTCCTATATAGTAAATGTTACTTTTAGAGATAGAAATGTTAGCTCAAAAACTGAAGGAAAGGAGATAGCTGCAAAAACTGCACACAATGCTTAGTTCCCAGAAGTAAATCATATGTACCATGTTGTCTCATTTAGGTTTAAAAAGTTAGCTGCTATACCCCTGGTTATGCTTTCCTATATAGTAAATGCTAGTTTTAGAGATAGGAATGTTAGCACCAAAACTGAAGGAAAGGAGATAGTTGCAAAATCTCTGCACACAATGCTTAGTTCCCAGAAGTAAATCACATGTACCATGTTCTTTCACTTAGTTTTAAAGAGTTAGCTGCTATACCCCCGGTTATGATTTCCTATATAGCAAATGCTAGTTTTACAGAAAGGAATGTTAGCACAAAAACTGAAGGAAAGGAGATAGCTTCAAAATCTCTGCACACAATGCTTAGTGTCCAGAAGTAAATCATATGTACCATGATCTTTCATTTAGGTTTAAAGAGTTAGCTGCTATACCCCCAGTTATGCTTTCCAATATAGTAAATGCTAGTTTTAGAGATAGGAATGTTAGCACAAAAACTGAAGGAAAGGAGATAGCTTCAAAATCTCTGCACACGATGCTTAGTTCTCAGAAGTAAATCATATGTACCATGCTCTTTCAGGTAGTTTAAAGAGTTAGCTCCTATACTCCTGGTTATGCTTTCATATAGTGTAAATGCTAGTGTTAGAGATAGGCATGTTAGCACAGATACTGAAGGAAAGGTGATAGCCGCAAAATCTATGCACGCAATGCTTAGTTCCCTAAAGTAAAGCACATGTGCTATCCTCTTTCAAGTAGTTTTAAAGAGTTAGCTGCTATACCACCGGTTATGCTTTCCTATAGTGTAAATGCTAATGTTAGAGATAGGCATGTTAGCACAAAAACTGAAGGAAAGGAGATAGCCACAAAATCTCTGCAAACACAATGAAGAGATAAAAGGGGGCAAGGGGTTACCTTTGGTTGTGGCTTTGCGTGTTTGAGGGTGCCTGGGGAGGGTCGGATGGGTAACATTGCCAAAAAGTGGGGGGAGAGAGGGGTAGCATACGAACACAGGAGAGGGTTAGGTGTTGGTGGAGAGTAAAATGCCGAGAAAATCATATCAAAATATAATAAAGAGGATTACCTGTTTAGAATGCTCGGAGGGGAGGTTCTGCTGCAGGACGGGCTCCTGGGGAATGTCTAAATGCTCATTCTGCCAGAGTGGGTGACACAATGGGGTAGAAACCCAAGTAGTGAGAGTGGGGGTGGACCCACATCCTGGGGAGGACTAATGCCATCAAATAGAGGGAACTGTATCCCTCGAGAGAAAGGGTGGCTCCCAGGGCATTGGGGCAGTTGAGCAAGTTAGGCCCTGAACACTATTCCATGTATCTCTGGAAGTGGCTCCTTGGGAAACGGAGGTTGGCTGTCACTGTGGGCACCAAGGTGGAAGGTAAAATGGACGTTAAATGTGTGGAACCAAGGTAAATGGGCGGTAAGAGAGGGGTTTCATGAGAGTACACAAGGATGGATATAAAACATGTAATATTACACCATAACATATAGGAGATGACAGACTGATAATGTAAACCATAATGTAAAACATAGGATAACTAAGAATGTAAAAAACTGTGTATCCTAAGGTATGCACCATAATGTAAGCACAGATGTCACCTTGTTAGAAAGCTATTGTCTCAGACTCTGTACATCACGTTAAGTAAATATGATGTGAATAGGGTGTAAGAGTATTGCTGTGGAAGGGAAAAGGTTTTGTGGTGGACGTATGGGAGTGCTGTATATTATATACATGCATTGCTGTGGTCTAGGGCTCCTGTGAAGAGAAGCTCAATAATTAGGGGAAAAGAAAAAAGAAAAAGATAGGATGTAGAATTTTTTCCAAGTCAACACATATTCTTTATCTAACCTTTAAACCCATCGCTATATGCCATTTCCTAGTAAGGGACCCTGACATTATATTGGGCTTCAAATTTGAGGGAGTTCTGGATCACAGAGTGGTTCAACAATGGCAATGGAGAGATACTGGTATAGGATACAATTGACAGGTGATATATGGCTGACAGGGAGCTGTACAGAACATATTTCCAGGGTGCATGGTAATGTTTGGATATACTCATAGTGGCAACAATTAAAAACCACAGCAGGGGGCGGTACTGGGTTCCTGGCCAGTGGTGCTCTGTCGTGGTCCCTAGGGGAGCAGCGACAGTCTCCCAGGTGCAGCGGCGGGGACCGGGAGGGAGTGAGGTTGCAACAGTGAGCCCCTGACGCTAATGACTATGCTTGTGAGCTGATAAGCCTAAAATAAGAACAAGGCCTAGAGCAGCATTGTGCCTGGGAATTTCCTCCTGTCAGCCTTCATGTTACTCAAATGTGGCCAGTCTCGAAGCCAAACTCAGCATGTAAATGCAAAGCCTTCCCCCCAGCGTGGTACATGACACCCGGGGATGAGCCTCCCTGGCACCTAGAGACCACTATCAACTAACAACTGATGATGCAACTGGAAAATGACCTTATACAGAAGGTTCAATGCGGATCAGCAGAATATCCCTGTCTACATAAAATAACATGACTTTAAAATGCTGTTTGACCTAATGTAAGGGGGAAATGGAAAGGAGAAATGAGTTTATATGGCTACGAGTTTCTAAGAAAGAGTCTGGAGGCTGTCAGAAGGATTGCCCTTATGCAGAACTGAGCAGAGTCTGAGAGACAGATGAAGCAGATACAACCCCCAGGTATTGGTTCCTTTGAGGGAGAAAGAGACCCATGGGAGTTATGGTCATGGCCGATGGGGTTAACTACCAGGTCAGATGGCCCCTCTTTGGAAATGGTGTTTATGTGTGATGAATCTGGACTCAGATGGGATCTCTCTTCATAAGACTTTCATGCTAATGTGCTGGAGGTGCAGTTAGTGTAGGGGTTAAGATATATTTAGGGGATTTGAATCTCTGGACTGACAATGTGATAGCCAGGTCCTGAGCCTCAACAGACTCCAACACCTACAATCTGATTCATTGGACTCACCCCACTCAGCTAAGATGGAGTTGAAGAAGGACAACCACCACACCATGGAGCCTAGAGTGATTACAACTGAAAGTGGGAGGATTGCATCCAGCATCCAGGTGGAATCTGAGCCTCCTCTTGACATAGAGGTGCAATGGACACAACCAATCCAATGTCCACATAGAAAAGGTGGCATTGGATTGGGAAAAGTGGACATGGTGGCTGATGGGTATGGGGAAAGGCAGGAAGAGATGAGAGGTGGAGGCGTCTTTGGGACATGGAGTTGCCTTGGATGGTTCTTCAGGGGCAATCACCGGACATTGTAAATCCTCACAGGGCCGACTGGATGGAATGGGGGAGAGTATGGGCCATGATGTGGACCATTGACCATGAGGTGCAGAGGTGCCCAAAGATGTACTTACCAAATGCAATGGATATGTCATGATGATGGGAATGAGTTTTGCTGGGGGGGAGAGGTGGGGTGGGGGTGGTGGGCTTGAATGGGACCTCATATATATATAAATTGTAAATGTAATATTATTACAAAGTCAATAAAAAAAAAGAAATAATGAAAAAAAAATCTCTGCAAACAATGCTTAGTTCCCTAAAGTAAAGCATATGTGACATCCGCTTTCAACGGGAGGAAGAGATGAGATGTGGAGGCGTTTTCGGGACGTGGAGTTGTCCTGGATAGTGCTTCACGGACAATTACGGGTCATTGTAGATCCCCCCAGGGCCCACTGGATGGAACGTGAGAGAGTTTGGGCTATGATGTGGACCATTGACTATGGGGTGCAGTGATGCTCAGAGATGAACTTACCAGGTGCAATGGATGTGTCATGATGATGGGAGAGAGTGTTGCTGTGGGGGGAATGGGGGGCGGGGGCGGTGGGGTTAAATGGGACCTCGTATTTTTTTAATGTAATTAAAACATAATAATAAATAAATAATTAAAAAAATAAAGAGATAGCTGCTATAAATCCGGTTATGCCTTCATATACCTATATGCTAGTTTTACAGATAGACATGTTCAAACAAAAACTGAAAGAAAGGAGATAGCTGCAAAATCTCTGCACACAGTGCTTAGTCCCCAGAGGTAAATCATTTGTACCATGTTCTTTCATTTAGGTTTAAAGAGTTACCTGCTATACCCCCTGTTATGATTTCCTATATAGTAAACGCTAGTTTTATAGATAGGAATGTTAGCACAAAAACTGCAGGAAAGGAGATAGCTGCAAAATCTCTGGACACAATGTTTAGTTCCCAGAAGTAAATCATATGTACCATGTTCTTTCATTTAGGTTTACAGAGTTAGTTGCTATAACCCCGGTTATGCTTTCCTATACAGTAAATGCTAGTTTTTAGAGATAGGCATGTTAGCACAAAAACTGAAGGAAAGGAGATAGCTGCATAATCTGTACACACAATGCTTAGATCCCAGAAGTAAATCATATGTACCATGTTCTTTCATTTAGGTTAAAGAGTTAGCTGCTATACCCCCGGTTATGCTTTCCTATATAATTGCCAGTTTTAGAGAAAGGCATGTTAGCACAAAAACTGAAGGAAAGGAGATAGCTGCAAAATATCTGCACACAATGCTTAGTTCCCAGAAGTAACTCATATGTACCATGTTCTTTCAGTTAGGTTTAAAGAGTTAGCTGCTATATCCCCAGTTATGCTTTCATATATAGTAATTGCTAGTTTTAGAGATAGGAATGTTAGCAAAAAAAATTACGGAAAGGAGATAGCTGCAAAATCTTTGCACACAATGCTTAGTTCCCTAAAGTAAAGCACATGTGCCATCCTCTTTCAAGTAGGTTTAAAGAGTTAGCTGCTATACTGCCGGTTATGCTTTCTTATATAGTAAATGCTAGTTTTAGAGATAGGCATGTTAGCACAAAAACTGAAGGAAAGGAGATAGCTGCAAAATCTCTATGCACAATGCTTAGTTCCCAGAAGTAAATCATATGTACCATGTTCTTTCATTTAGGTTTAAAGAGTTAGCTGCTATACCCCCTGTTATACTTTCCTATATAGTAAATGCTAGTTTTATTTTTATTTTTTTTATTTTTTATTTTTTAATTTTTTCTGATCAAGTCTCTTTATTGATGGTCGGTCAGGGGTATTTATAATTTTATTTTATTTTATTTATTTATTTATTTATTTTTATTGATTTTGTAAAAATATTACATTAAAAAAATATGAGGTCCCATTCGACCCCACCACCCCAGCACACCCCTCTCCCCCCCAGCAACACTCACTCCCATCATCATGACACATCCATTGCTTTTGGTAAGTACATCTCTGGGTATCTCTGCACCTCATGGTCATTGGTCCACATCATGGCCCACCCTCTCCCCCATTCCATCCAATGAGCCCTGGGAGGATTAACAATGTCCGGTGATTGCCCCTGAAGCACCATCCAGGGCAACTCCAAGTCCCAAAGGCGCCTCCACATCTCATCTCTTCCTGCCATTCCCCATACCCATCAGCCACCATGTCCACTTTTCCCACTCCCATGCCACCTTTTCTCTGAGGTCCTTGGATTGGTGGTGTCCGTTGCACCTCTATGTCAAGAGGAGGCTCAGATTCCACATGGTTACTGGATGCAATCCTCCTGCTTTCAGTTGTAGGCACTCTAGGCTCCATGGTGTGGTGGTTGTCCTTCTTCAACTCCATCTTAGCTGAGCGAGGTGAGTCCAATAAATCAGATTGTAGGAGCTGGAGTCTGTTGAGGCTCAGGGCCTGGTTATCATATTGTCAGTAAAAAGATTCAATCCCCTAAATATATCTGAAACCCCAATACCAACTACAATTCCAGTAAAGTAGCATGATAGTCTTATGAAAAGAGATCCCGTCTGGGTCCAGTTTCATCACGCAGAAACACCAGCTCCAAAGAAGGGCCATCTGTCATGGCAATGAACCCTATCTGCCATGACCATAGAACCCGTGGGTCCCTTTATCCCTCAAAGGAACCAATACCTGGGGATTGTATCTACTTCATCTGTCTCTTAGATTCTGCTCAGTTGTGCATAAGGGCAATCCTTCTGACAGCCTCCAGACTCTTTTTTAGAGACTCATAGCCATATAAATTCATTTCTCCTTTCCATTTCCCCCTTACATTAGGTCAAACCATTTTAAATTCATGTTATTATATGTAGACAGGGATATTCTGCTGATCCGCATTGAACCTTCAATTCAAGGTCATTTTCCATTTGCATCATCAGTTGGTAGTTGATAGTGATCCCTCGGTGCCAGGGAGGCTCATCCCCGGGTGTCATGTCCCACGCTGGGGGAAAGGCATTGCATTTAGATGCTGAGTTAGGCTTCGAGACTGGCCACATTTGAGTAACATAAAGGCTGTCAGGAGGAAATTCCCAGGCACAGTGCTACTCTAGGCCTTTTCTTATTTCAGGCATATAGGCTCAGAAGCATAGTCATTAGTATCAGGGGCTCACTGTTGGACCCTTATTCCTTCTCGGTCCTTGCCGCTGCACTAGGGGGACTGCTGCTGCTCCCCTAGGAACCACAGCACATCACCCCCAGCCAGGGACCCAGTACCCCCCAGCTTTAGTTTTTAATTGTTGCCACTATGAGTATATCCAAACATTACCATGCACCCTGGACATATGCCCTGTATAGCTCCCTGTCAGCCATATATCCCCTGTCAATAGTATCCTATACCAGTATTCCTCCGCTGCCATTGTTGGACCACTCTGGGATCCAGAACTTCCTGAATATTGAAGCCCCAATATCATGTCAGGATCTCTTACTAGCAAAATGGGATATAGCGATGGGTTTAAAGGTTAGATATAGAATACGTGTTGACTTGGAAAAATTCTACATCCTATCTTTTTCTTTTCCTTTTTTTCCCCCTAATTATTGATCTTCTCTTCACAAGAGCCCTAGACCACAGCAATTCATGTATGCAATATACAGCACTCCCACACATCCACCACAAAACCTTTTCCCTTCCACAGCAATACTCTAACAGCCTATTCAGAACATATTTACTTAAAGTGATGTACAGAGTCTGAGACAATAGCTTTCAAACCAGGTGACATCTGTGCTTACATTGTGGTGCATACTTTAGGACACGCACTTTTCTAACATTTTTATTATCCTATGTTTTACATTATGGTTTACATTATCATTCTGTCGTCCCCTATATGTTTATGGTGTAATATTACATATTTTATATCCATCCTTGTGTACTCTCACGAAACTCTTCTCTTACCCCACATTTACCTTGGTTACACACATTTAACATCCGTTTTCCCATCCCCTTGGTGCCCAAAGTGACAGCCAACCTCCGTTTCCCGAGGAGCCACGTCCAGAGATACTTGCAACAGTGTTGAGGTCCTAAATTGCTCAGCTGCCCCAATGCCCTGGGAGCCAACCTTTCTCTTGAGAGACACAGTTCCCTCTATTTGATGGCATTAGTCCTCCCCAGGATGTGGGTCCACCCCCACTCTCACTACTTGGGTCTCCACTCAATGGTATCACCCACTCTGGCAAAATGAGCATTCAGACATTTCCCAGGAGCCCTTCCCACATCGAACCATCCCTTCTGAACATCCTAAACAGGTAACCCTCTTAATTATATTTTGATACGATTTTCTTAGCATTTTACTCTCAAACAACACCTGACACTCTGCTGTGTTCGTATGCTACCCCTCCCTCCCCCCACTTTTTGGGCAATATTACCCATCCGCCCATCCCCAGCCCCCTCAAACCCGCAAAGCCCCACCCAAAGGCAACACCTTGCCCCCATTTTATCTCTTCTTTGTGTTCATAGTTACCGCCAGCTCATCATAAATTCCACCCCTGCAGACGTCGGCTCACATCCTTCCTCCACTCCCCGATTTCCTGTAAGCCTATCGTTCAGTCTCTAGATCTCTGAGGCAGCTTGTTTATTTCACATCATTGAGGTCATGTAGTATTTGTCCTTCAATGCCTGGGTTGCTTCACTCAAGATAAGGTTCTCAAGATTCATCCATGTTATCACGTGTGTTTGTAGTGTATTTGTTCTTACACCCACGTAGTATCCCATTGTGTGTATATACCACATTTTATTGATCCACTCATCTGTTGATGGGCGTTTGGGTTGATTCCAACTTTTGGCGATAGTGAACAGTGCTGCTATGAACATTGGTGTACATATATCGGTTTGTGTCCTTGTTTTCAGTTCTGCTGGGTATATACCCAGCAGTGGTATTACTGGATCATATGGGAAATCTATGTTTAGCTTTTTGAGAAAACACCAAACTGTCCTCCAGAATGGCTGGATCCTTCTGCATTCCCACCAGCAGTGGATGAGTGTTCCCCTTTCTTCACATCCTCTCCAGCATTTGTATTCTCCTGTTTTTTTTTTTATAGCTGCCAATCTTATGGGAGTAAGATGGTATCTCATTGTAGTTTTGATTTGCATTTCCCTGATAGCTAGAGATTTGGAGCATTTTTTCATGTGCTTTTTAGCCATTTGTATTTCTTCTTTGGAGAAGTGTCTGTTTAAATCTTTTTCCCATTTTTTAAATGGGTTGTTTATCTTTTTATTTTCAAGATATAGGAGTTCTTTATATATGCAAGTTATAAGTTTCTTATCAGATATATGGTTGCCAAATATTTTCTCCCACTGTGTGGGCTCCTTTTTTACTTTCTTAACAAACTCCTTTGAGGTGCAGAAGGCTTTAATTTTGAGGAAGTCCCATTTATCTATTAGTTCTTTTGCTGCTCGTGCTTTTGGTGTGATATTCATGAAGTCATTTCCTATTACAAGGTCCTGTAGATGTTTCCCTACACTGCTTTCCAAGGTTTTTATGGTCTTGGCTCTTATATTTAGGTCTTTGATCCATCTTGAGTTGATCTTTGTATAAGGTGTGAGATGGTAATCCTCTTTCATTCTTCTACATATGGCTATCCAGTTCTCCAGACACCATTTGTTGAATAGGCCACTCTCTCCCAGTAGAGAGGGTTTGGTGGCTTTATCGAATATTATATGGCTATATATGTGAGGTTCTATATCCGAGCTTTCAATTCGATTCCATTGGTCTGTGTGTCTCTCCTTATGCCAATACCATGCTGTTTTCACTACTGTAGCTTTGTAGTATGTTTTGAAGTCAGGTAGTGTGATTCCTCCAATTTCGTTTTTCTTTTTCAGTATGTCTTTGGCTATTTGGGGTCTCTTTCCTTTCCAAATAAATTTCATAGTTAGTTTTTCTAGTTCCTTAAAGAAGGCTGTGTTGATTTTTATTGGGGTTGCATTGAATGTGTAGATCACTTTTGGTAGGATAGACACCTTAATAATGTTCAGTCTTCCTCTCCATGAACAAGGAATATTCTTCCATTTATTTAGGTCTTCTTTAATTTCCTTGAACAGTCTTGTATAGTTCTCAGTGTATAAGTTTTTTACCTCTTTAGTTAAATTTATTCCTAAGTATTTGATTTTTTTATTTTCTATTGTGAATGGTATTTGTTTCTTGATTTCCTCCTGATCTTGCTCATTATTGGTGTACAGAAATGCTACTGATTTTTGTGCATTGATCTTATAACCTGCGACTTTACTAAACTCATTTATGAGTTCTAGAAGCTTTGTTGTAGATCTCTCAGGGTTTTCTATGTATAGGATCATGTCATCTACAAATAATGAAATTTTGACTTCTTTCTTTCCAATTTTAATGCCTTTTATATCTGGTTTTTGCCTCAGTGCTCGAGCAAGTACTTCTAAGACAATGTTAAATAGGAGCGGAGACAATGGGCATTCTTGTCTTGTTCCTGAGATTAGAGGGAAGGATTTTAGAATTTCTCCATTGTAAACAATGTTGGCTGTAGGTTTTTCGTATATACTCTTTATCATGTTCAAAAAATTTCCTTGTATTCCAATCTTTTGGAGTGTTTTTATCCAGAAAGGGAGCTGTATTTTGTCAAATGCTTTTTCTGCATCTATAGATATAATCATGTGATTTTTTTCCTTCAATCTGTTTATATGGTGTATTACGTTGATTGATTTTCTTATGTTGAACCATCCTTGCATACCTGGAATAAATCCCACTTAGTCGTGTTGTATAATTCGTTTAATGTGTTGTTGAATACGATTAGCAAGTATTTTGTTAAGTATTTTTGCATCTAGGTTCATTAGAGAAATTGGTCTGTAATTTTCCTTTTTTGTGGTGTCTTTGTTTGGCTTTGGTACTAGGGTAATGTTGGCGTCATAGAAGGAGTTCGGCAATGTTCCATATGTTTCGATTTTTTGGAATAGTTTCAGCAGGATTGGTGTTAGTTCTTTCCGGAATGTTTTGTAGAATTCACCTGTGAAGCTGTCTGGCCCTGGGCTCTTCTTAGTTGGGAGATATTTAATGACTGATTCTATCTCTCTGCTTGTGATTGGTTTGTTAAGATCATCAATTTCTTCTTTCATCAATATGGGTTGCTTATGTGTTTCTAGGAATTTGTCCATTTCCTCTAAATTGACATTTTTGTTGGAATATAGTTTTTCAAAGTATCTTCTTATGATAGTCTTTATTTCTGTGGGGTCAGTGGTGATATCACCTTTCTCATTTCTTATTTTGTGTATTTGCATCTACTCTCTTTTTTTCTTTGTTAGTCTCGCTAAAGGTTTGTCAATTTTGTTGATCTCAAAAAAACAGCTCTTGGTCTTGTTTATCTTTTCAAGTGCTTCCTTATTTTCTATTTCATTTAGTTCTGCTCTTATCTTTGTTATTTCCTTCCTTCTTCTTCCTGTTGGGTCACTTTGTTGTTGTTTTTCTAATTCCTTCAAATGTGCAGTTAATTCTTCAATTTTTGCTCTTTCTTCTGTTTTGATATATGAATTTATGGCTATAAATTTCCCTCTCAGTACTGCTTTTGCTGTATCCCATAAATTTTGGTATGTTGTGTTATCATTATCATTTGTTTCAAGGTAGTCATTGATTTCTTTTGAGATTTCCTCTTTGACCCACTGTTTTTCTAAGATTGTGCTCTTTAATTTCCAAATCGTAGTGTGAAACCTGGGCCTCTGTCCCTTGCAAATTTCCAGCTTGACTCCACTGTGGTCAGAGCTATTGTTTTGTATGATTTCAATCTTTCTGAATTCATTCAGCCTTTCTTTGTGGCCTAGCATATGGTCTATCTTGGAGAATGATCCATGTGCACTTGAGAAGAATGTATATCCTGCTGTGTTTGAGTGTAATGATCTATATATGTCTATTAGTTCCAGCTCCTCTAATATACTGTTCAAATGTTTTGTTTCTTTAGTGATTCTCTTTTGAGATGTTCTGTCCAAGGTAGATAGTGGTGTATTAAAATCCCCCAGTATGATTGTAGATGCATCTATTGTTTCACTTAGGTTTTCCAGCGTTTGTCTCACGTACTTAGAGGCACCCTTGTTAGGAGCATAAATATTTATGATCGTTCGAACTTCTTGACAGATTTTCCCTTTCACTAAAATGTAGTATCCTTCTTTGTCTCTCACAATGGTTTCACATTTAAAGTCTATTTTGTCTGATATTAATGTAGCTACTCCTGCCTTTTTTTGGTTATTGTTTGCTTGTATGATTGTTTTCCAGCCATTCACTTTCAACCTCCATGCGTCTCTGGGTCTAAGATGTGTCTCTTGTAGACAGCATACAGATGGGTCATATTTCCTTATCCAATGTCCCAGTCTGAATCTTTTGATAGGTGAGTTTAATCCGTTGACATTCAGTGTTATTACTTTCAAGGAATTATTTGTGTTAGCCATATTTTGATTGGATTTGTGTTTGTCATATTTCGTTTGTATTTTTTTCCCTGTCTAGTTTGTCTTTTTTTGTTTCTCTTATACTCTCCTCCAACTCTGCCTGTCCTGTTTTTTCCTTTCTTCCTGCAGAACTCCCTTTAGAACTTCTTGAAGGAGAGGTTTCTTGTTGGTATACTCTTTCAGTTTCTGTTTTTCTGCAAATATTTTGAACTCTCCATCATGTTTGAATGTTAGTTTAGCTGGATATAGTATTCTTGGTTGGAAATTTTTTTCCTTTAGTACCTTGACTATATCATACCACTGTGTCCTTGCCTCCATGGTTTCAGATGAGAAATCAGCACTTAATCTTATGGAGCTTCCCTTGTATGTGATGGTTTTCTTTTCTCTTGCTGCTTTTAGGATTTTCTCTTTGTGTTGAGCATTGGATAATTTGACGAGTATATGTCTTGGGGTGGGCCTGTTGGGGTTTATGACCAGTGGAGTGCGCTGTGCTTCTTGGATATGTACGTCTGTCTCTTTCAGTAGATTTGGGAAGTTTTCAGCCATTATTTCCTGCAACACTCCTTCTGACCCCTTTCCCTTCTCTTCTTCTGGAATGCCTATAATACGTATGTTTGAGCATTTTGCATTATCATTCAGGTCCCTAAGTCCTATCTGGATTTTTTCTACCTTTTTATTGACCACTTCTACTATCTGTTTGATTTCCAATGCACTGTCTTCCACATCACTAATTCTCTGCTCTGCCTCTTCTAGTCTGTTGATATTTGTTGCAAGTGTATTTTTGATTTCTTGAACTGTGGTATCATTCCCATCATGTCTGTTATGTTTTTGCGTATGTCTGCAATTTCCCCTCCCAGTGTTGTCTTCATGTTGTTAACCTCTTTCATTACTTCATCAAATTTGTTGGTGATAAATGTTCTGAGATATTTCATTGCTTGTGCGAAGTTCTGCTCCCCTTCCTGATTTTTGGTTTGTTGATTGGATTCAGCCATGGTTTCCTGATTACTGATTTGGTTTGTCGATTTTTGTTGCTTTCTGGTCATCCTTTTATCTTGATGGGTTTAATGAGTTCTTTAGCTTCTTTGTCTAGTCTTGGAGATTAATTAGCTGTTATTTTTGCGTAAGTGTTATATCTTCTTTTTGTCACTTTGTTCTTCTTTTTCTAATTTCTTGTTGCTGGTTAAGTTCACTTTAAAGGAAAGTATTAGTCCTGGGGAAAGGCAATTGTGTAAGCAAGGAAAAAGTATAGAGTAGTATTGATGATATATATTAACAGAGCAAGAATATGAGATCTGAGAGGATGGAGGTTAGATTCATGTAGATTGTTTAGAGTTATAGCTGTAGGTAGAGTACCTATTATGAGGTAGATGACTGAATATGGGAGGAATATGGTATGAGCTACAAAGCTATTGTTTTTGTGAGAGAGGGAAAAAGAAAAGAAAGGTAATAGTTTCAAGAGTGGATACCAGACAGAAAACAAAACAAAGGTATTAGAAATTAAGAGTTAAACACTTTGTGGATCAAAGAATGGGAGGTGGGGGGTGGAATATAGGAGAGACAGTAGATGATAGCGGATTTCAAGATGCAGGGGAAGGGGGATAGTGTAGGTAGCCTAAATCAGTTCACACAGAAATGAAGCAGTGGAGGATGGGAAAACCCAGCAAATGTGAGGTGTTCCCTGTAGCGCCTATTGTATACTTGAATTAAAATAAAATAAGTTGAAAATGAGGGACAAGATGGAGAGAGAAAACCGAAAAATAAAAACTAATAATAATAAAGAAAAAAAGAAAGGAAGAAAGAAAAAGATGGTGGGCAAATGGTGGGGAACAGGTAGGGGGAAGAGAAATACAGGTATACACGAGCCACAATTGCAACACTGTCTAAAACAACAATGAAAAAAACCCCTAAATAGCTGTACAATAAAAGGACTTTGCAGGACACGCTAGGAAAAAAGACTAGGGGATAATGCAATATTAGCAATCAGGGCATCAAAAAGAGTAAAAAATAAGATAAAATGAAAATAAAAACAAAACAATATGAACCAATAAAGATAAAACGCAAACGTTAAGGTCCAGGGCACTCAAGGACCCCAGGTAGACCCCAGGGCGTGATGGATTCAGGGGTGGAAAGTCTGAGACACTGAAGACTCAAGAGGTGTGAGTCTGGGGTGTGGACCACCAGAGTCCAGAGGACCCACACCTGGCAATCTCAAATCTGGTTCACAGGAAGCTTAGGAGCCCCGCAGTGCAACACAGCCCTCAGGGATCCCTGTAGCTGGGTGCCAGCCCCATGGGGGAAGCCAGATTGGCAAACTCTGTATTTAATGTCTGAACCCTGCAATTCACCTACTCCTCAGGGTTTCAGCCTTTGGACAGCTCCCTCCCTGTGCTCCCACTCAGCGGCCACTTGAGGGCGCCTCTACACCACAGCCAGTTCAATGACCCAGATCCCAGGCCCCACCAGGTGGGCTGGGCTTCAGCTGGAAATGCCGAAAACAGACTCCAAAACCGGAAGTCCCAAACTTCGCAAAATATTCCCCAATCGGCTTCCAGACGTGTCCCCCTCCCTCACTGGACCCTGCAACAATCTCCCAATTGTGTCCCCTTATTGCCAAAAATCCAATTCCGTTGCACTTAGGCAGCCAGACCTGTGGGGATGGGGCTCCAGGCGGAAGCGCTACCACCCCTGTCCACAACCAAAACATCTCCTGCTTCACAACAAAACACCGTCTCTCTCCCCAAATCGATCTGCAAAGGAGTCCTGTCCCATCAAACCCTCACCAGTCGGCCCAGTACCCGCGAATTGCTTAGCACCGCAGAGCCTCCAAAAAAAAAAAGAACAAAAAAACCCTGGCCGTGGAGGCTCCCCAAGCTGCAGCAGCACCCGATACTGGGGCTCCGCATACCCAAGGAGGGAACTTTCCATGCCCAGCTGGGACCTCCATTTATATATTATAGACGTATACTCTCTGTTACCTTCCCACCAAATCGACGTCCAGACACCTTCCAACCAGCAAAAATCCCCGAAACAGCATGGTCCCAAAGAGCCTTCAACGCTGCCTAGCCACCCCCTGCAGAGACATTACCAGGCAAGCTCACTCAGCCACCATCTTGCCCACTCCTCTCCGTAAATGCTAGTTTCAGAGATAGGAATGTTAGCAGAAAAACTGAAGGAAAGGAGATAGCTGCAAAATCTCTGCACACAATGCTTAGTTCTCAGAAGTAAATCATATGTACGATACCCTTTCTGGTAGGATTAAAGAGTTAGCTGCTATACTCCCGGTTATGCTTTCTTATATAGTAAATGCAAGTTTTAGAGATAGGCATGTTAGCACAAAAATTGAAGGAAATCTGATAGCTGAAAAATCTCTGCACACAATGCTTAGTTCCCAGAAGTAAACCATACATACCATGTTCTTTCATTTAGGTTTAAAGAGTTAGCTGCTATACCCCCAGTTATGCTTTCCTATATAGTAAATGCTAGTTATACAGATAGGAATGTTAATACAAAAAATTAAGGAATGGAGGTAGCTGCAAAATCTCTGTGCACAATGCTTAGCTCCCAGGAGTAAATAATATATACAATGTTCTTTCATTTAGGTTTAAAGACTTAGCTGCTATACCCCCGGTTATGCTTTCCTATATAGTAAATGCTACTTTTAGAAATAGGAATGTTACCACAAAAACTGAAGGAAAGGAGATAGCTGCAGACTCTGCACACAATGCTTAGTTCCCAGAAGTAAATCATATGTACCATGTTCTTTCATTTAGGTTTAAAGAGTTAGCTGCTATATCTCCGGTTATGCTTTCCTATATAGTAAATGCTGGTTTTAGAGATAGGCATGTTAGCACAAAAACTGAAGGAAAGGAGATAGCTGCAAAATCTCTGCACACAATGCTTAGTTCCCAGAAGTAAATCATATATACCATGTTCTTTCATTTAGGTTTAAAGAGTTAGCTGCTATACCCCTGGTTATGCTTTCCTATATAGCAAATGCTAGTTTTACAGAAAGGAATATTAGCACAAAAACTGAAGGAAAAGAGATAACTGCAAAATCTCTGCACACAATGCTTAGTTCCCAGAAGTAAATCATATGTACCATGTTCTTTCATTTAGGTTTAAAGAGTTAGCTTCTATACCTCCGGTTATGCTTTCCTATATAATAAATGCTAGTTTTAGAGTTAAGCATGTTAGCACAAAAACTGAAGGAAATGAGATAGCCACAAACTCTCTGCACACAGTGCTCATTTCCCTAAAGTAAAGCACATGTGCCATCCTCTTTCAAGTAGGTTTAAAGAGCGAGCTGCTATACCCCCAGTTATGCTTTCATATATAGCATATGCTAGTTTTAGAGATAGGCATGTTAGCACAAAAACTGAAGGAAAGGAGATAGCTGCAAAATCTCTGCAAACAATGCTTAGTTCCCAGAAGTAAATCATATGAACCATGTTCTTTCATTTAGGTTTAAAGAGTTAGCTGCTATACCCCCGGTTATGATTTCCTATATAGTAAATGCTAGTTTTAGAGATAGGAATGTTGGCAAAAAAAACTGACAGAAAGGAGGTAGCTGCAAAATCTCTGCACACAATGCTTAGCTCCCAGTAGTAAATCATATATACAATGTTCTTTCATTTAGGTTTAAAGACTTAGCTGCTATACCCCCGGTTATGCTTTCCTATATAGTAAATGCTACTTTTAGAAATAGGAATGTTACCACAAAAACTGAAGGAAAGGAGATAGCTGCAAACTCTGCACACAATTCTTAGTTCTCAGAAGTAAATCATATGTACCATGCTCTTTCAGGTAGGTTTAAAGAGTTAGCTGCTATACGCCTCGTTATGCTTTCATATAGTGTAAATGCTACTGTTAGAGATAGGCATGTTGGCACAAAAACTGAAGGAAAGGAGATAGCCGCAAAATCTCTGCACACCTTGCTTAGTTCCCTAAAGTAAAGCACATGTGCCATCCTCTTTCAAGTAGGTTTAAAGAGTTAGCTGATATACCCCCGGTTATGCTTTCCTATATAGTAAATGCTATTTATAGAGATAGGCATGATAGCACAAAAATTGAAGGAAAGGGGATAGCTGTAAAATCTCTGCCAACAATGCTTACTTCCCAGAAATAAATCATATGTACCATGTTCTTTCATATAGGGTTAAAGAGTTAGCTGCTATACTCCCGGGTATGCTTTCCTATATAGTAAATGCTAGTTTGAGAGATAGGAATGTTAGCACTAAAACTGAAGGAAAGGAGATAGTTGCAAAATCTCTGCACACAATGATTAGTTCCCCAATTAAATCATATGTACCATGTTCTTTCATTTAAGTTTAAAGAGTTAACTGCTATACCCCAGGTTAGGCTTGCATGTATAGGAAAGGCTAGTTTTAGAGAAAGGAATGTTAGCAGAAAAACTGAAGGAAAGCAGATAGCTGAAAAATCTCTGCACACAATGCTTAGTTCTCAGAAGTAAATCATATGTACCATGCTCTTGCAGGTAGGTTTAATGAGTTAGCTTGTATAAGCCCGGTTATGCTTTCATATAGTGTAAATGCTAGTGTTAGAGATAGGCATGATAGCACAAAATCTGAAGGAAAGGAGATAGCCACAAAATCTCTGCACAAAATGCTTAGTTCCCTAAAGTAAAGCACATGTGACATCCTCTTTCAAGTATTTTTAAAGAGTTAGCTTCTATACCCCCGGTTATGCTTTCATATATAGTATAAGTGAGTTTTAGAGCTAGGCATGTTAGCACAAAAACTGCAGGAAAGCAGATAGCAGCATATTCTCTGCACACAATGCTTAGTTCCCAGAAGCAAATCATATATACCATGTTCTTTCATTTCGGTTTAAAGAGTTAACTGCTATACCCCTGGTTATGCTTGCATATATAGTAAATGCTTCTTTTATAGATTGGTACGTGAGCACAAAAACTGAAGAAAAGCGGATAGATGAAAAATCTAAGCACACAATGCTTAGTTCCCAGAAGTAAATCATATATACCAGGTTCTTTCTTTTAGGTTTAATGAGTTAGCTGCTATACCCCCGGTTATGCTTTCCTATATAGTAAATGCTAGTTTCAGAGATAGGAATGTTAGCACAAAAACTGAAGGAAAGGAGATAGCTGCAAAATCTGTCCACACAATGCTTAGTTCCCAGAAGTAAATCATATGTACCATGTTCATTCATTAAGCTTTAAAGAGTTAACTACTATACCTGCGATTATGCTTGCATATATAGTAAATCCTACCTTTATAGATAGGAATGTGAGCACAAAAACTGAAGGAAAGAGGATAGCTGAAAAATCTCAGCACACAATGCTTAGTTCCCAGAAGAAAATCATATATACCAGGTTTTTCTTTTAGGTTTAAAGAGTTAGCTGCTATACCGCCGGTTATGCTTTCCTATATAGTAAATGCTAGTTTTAGAGATAGGAATTATAGCACAAAAACTGAAGGAAAGGAGATAGCTGCAAAATCTCTACACACGATGCTTAGTTCCCTAAAGTCAAGCACATGTGACATCCTCTTTCAAGTAAGTTTAAAGAGTTAGCTGCTATACCCCCATTATGCTTTCTTATATCGTAAATGCTAGTTTTAGAGATAGGCATGTTCGCACAAAAAATGAAAGAAAGGAGATAGCTGCAAAGTCTCTGCACATAATGGTTCATTCTCAGAAGTAAATCATATGTACCATGCTCTCTGAGGTAGTTTTAAAGAGTTAACTGCTATACGCCGGTTATGCTTTCATATAGTGTAAATGCTAGTGTAGAGATAAGAATGTCAGCATAAAAACTGAAGGAAAGGAGATAGCTGCAAAATCTCTGCAAACAATGCTTTGTTCCCAGAAGTAAATCATATGTACCATGTTCTTTCATTTAGGTTTAAAGAGTTAGCCGGTATACCCCGGTTATGCTTTCCTATATCGCAAATGCTAGTTTTACAGATAGGAATGTAAGCACAAAATCTGAAGGAAAGGAGATAGCTGCAAAATCTCTGCAACAAATGCTTAGTTCTCAGAAGTGAATCATATGTACCATGCTCTTTCAGGTAGGTTTAAAGAGTTACCTGCTATACCCCCGGTTATGCTTTCATATATAGTATATGCTAGTTTTAGAGATAGGTATGTTATCACAAAAACTAAAGGAAAGGAGATAGCTGCAAGATCTCTGCACACAATGCTTAGTTCCCAGAAGTAAATCATACGAACAGTGTTCTTTCATTGAGGATTAAGAGTTACTTACTATACACCCGGTATGCTTTTCTATATAGCAAATTCTAGTGTTACATATAGGAATGTTAGCACAAAAACTGAAGGAAAGGATGATAGCGGCAAAATCTCTGCAAACAATGCTTAGTTCCCAGAAGAAAATCATATGTACCATGTTCTTTCATTTATGTTTAAAGAGTTAGCTGCTGAAGCCCTGGTTATGCTTTCCTATATAGTAAATGCTAGTTTTAGACATAGGAATGTTAGCACAAAAACTAAAGGAAAGGAGATAGCTGCAAAATCTCTGCACTCAATGCTTACTTCCCAGAAGTAAATCGTATGTACCATGTTCTTTCATATAGGGTTAAAGAGTTAACTGCTATACTCCCGGGTATGCTTTCCTATATAGTAAATGCTAGTTTTAGAGATAGGAATGTTAGCACAAAAACTGAAGGAAAAGAGATAGCTGCAAAATCTCTACACACAATTTTTAGTTCCCAGAAATAAATCATATGTACCATGTTCTTTCATTTTGGTTTTAAGAGTTAACTGCTATAGCCCTGGTTAGGCTTACAAATATAGTAAATGCTAGTTCTAGAGATAGGAATGTTAGCACAAAAACTGAAGGAAAGAGGATAGCTGAAAAATCTCTGCACACAATGCTTAGTTCCCATAGGTAAATCATATATACCAGGTTCTTTCTTTTAGGTTTAAAGAGTGAGCTGCTATACCCCGGTTATGCTTTCTATATAATAAATGCTTGTTTTAGAGATAGGCATGTCAGCACATAAACTGAATGAAAGGAGATAGCTGCAAAATCTCTGCACACAATGCTTAGTTCCCAAGAGTAAATAATATGTACCATGTTCTTTAATACAGGTTTAAAGAGTTAGCTGCTTTAGCTCCGGTTATGCTCTCCTATATAGTAAATGCTAGTTTTAAAAATAGGAATGTTAGCAGAAAAAATTAAGGAAAGGAGATAGCTGCAAAATCTCTGCGCACAATGCTAAGTTCTCAGATATAAATAATATGTACCATGCTCTTTCAGGTAGGTTTAAAGAGTTACCTGCTAAACCCCGGTTATGCTTTCATAAAGTGTAAAAGCTAGTGTTAGAGATAGGCATGTTAGCACTAAAACTGAAGGAAAGGAGATAGCCGCAATATCTCTGCACACAATGCTTACTTCCCTAAAGTAAACCACATGTGACATCCTCTTTCAGGTAGGTTTAAAGAGTTAGGTGCTATACCCTCTGTTATGCTTTCATATATTGTAAATCCTTGTTTTAGAGATAGGCATGTTAGCACAAAAAATGAAGTAAAGGAGATATCTGCAAAATCTCTGCACACAATGCTTAATTCCCAGAAGCAAATTATATGTACCATGTTCTTTCATTTAGGTTTAAAGAGTTAACTGCTATACCCCCGGTTCTGCTTGCATATAGGGTAAATGCTAGTTTTAGAGATAGGAATGTTAGCACAAAAACTGAAGGAAAGGAGATGGCTGCAAAATCTCTGCACACAATGCTTAGTTCCCAGAAGTAAATCATATGTACCATGTTCTTTCATTTACGTTTAAAGAGTTAGCTGCTATACCCCCAGATATACTTCCCTATATAATAAATGCTAGTTTTAAAGATAGGAATTTTAGCACAAAAACAGAAGGAAAGGAGATATCTGCAAAATCTCTGCACAAAATGCTTACTTCTCAGAAGTAAATCATATGCACCATGCTTTTTCAGGTAGGCTTAAACAGTTAGCTGCTATACCCCTGTTACGCTTTCATATAGTGTAAATGCTAGTATTAGAGGTAGGCATGTTAGCAGAAAAACTGAAGGCAAGGAGATAGCTGCAAAATCTCTGTACACAATGCTTAGTTCCCAGAAGTAAATTTATGTACCATTTTTTTCCATTTAGGTTTAAAAGGTTATCTGCTATACCCCCAGTTATGTTTTCATATTTAGAAAATGCTAGTTTTAGATAGAGGAATGTTTGCACAAAAACTGAAGGAAAGGAGATAGCCGCAATATTTCTGCACACAATGCTTAGTTCCCTAAAGTAAAGCACATGTGACATCCTCTTTCAGGTAGGTTTAAATAGTTAGCGGCTATACCCCCGGTTATGCTTTCATATATAATAAATGCAAGATTTAGAGATAGACACGTTAGCACAAAAACAAAAGTAAAGGAGATAGCTGCAAAATCTCTGAACACAATGCTTAGTTCCCAGAAGCAAATTATATGTACCATATTCTTTCATTTAGGTTTAAAGAGTTAACTGCTCAACCCCCGGTTATGCTTGAATATAGGGTAAATGCTACTTTTGGAGATAGGAAGGTTAGCACAAACACTGAAGGAAAGGAGATAGCTGCAAAATCTCTGCACACAATGCTTAGTTCCCAGAAGTAAATCATATGTACCATGTTTTTTCATTTACATTTAAAGAGTTAGCTGCTATAACCCCAGTTATACTTGCCTATATAGTAAATGCTAGTTTTACAGATAGGATTTTAGCACAAAAACAGAAGGAAAGGAGATATCTGCAAAATCTCTGCACAAAATGCTTAGTTCTCAGAAGTAAATCATATGTACCATGCTCTTTCAGGTAGGCTTAAACAGTTAGCTGCTATACCCCTGTTATGCTTTCATATACTGTAAAGGCTAGTATTAGAAGTAGGCATTTTAGCAGAAAAACTGAAGGCAAGGAGATAGCTGCAAAATCTCTGCACATGATGCTTAGTTCCCAGAAGTAAATCATATGTACCATGTTCTTTCATTTAGGTTTAAAGAGTTAGCTGCTATGCCCCCGGTTATGCTTTCCTATATATTAAATTCTAGTTTTAGAGATAGGAATGTAGAACAAAAACTAATGGAAAGGAGATAGCTGCAAAATCTCTGCACACAATGTTTAGTTCTTGGAAGTAAATCATATGTACCGTCCTCTTTCAGGTAGGCTTATACAGTTAGCTGCTATACCCCCGGTTATGCTTTCATATTGCGCAAATTCTAGTGTTAGAGATAGGCATTTTAGCACAAAAACTGAAGGAAAAGAGATAGCTGCAAAATCTCTGCACACAATGGTTAGTTCCCAGAACTAAGTGATATATATACCATGTTCTTTCATTTAGGTTTAAAGTGTTAGCTGCTATAACCCCGGTTATGCTTTCCTATGCCCTAAATGCTAGTTTTAGAGATTGGAATGTTAGGACAAAAACTGAAGGAAAGGAGATAGCTGCAAAATCTCTGCACACAATGCTCAGTTCCCTAAAGTAAAGCACATGTACCATCCTCTTTCAAGTAGGTTTAAAGAGTCAGCTGCTATACCCCCGGTTATGCTTTCATATATAGTAAATGCTTGTTTTAGAGATTGGAATTTTAGCACAAAAACTGAAGGAAAGGAGATAGCTGCAAAATCTCTGCACACAATGGTTAGTTCCCAGAACTAAGTGATGTATATACCATGTTCTTTCATTTAGGTTTAAAGTGTTAGCTGCTATAACCCCGGTTATGCTTTCCTATACCCTAAATGCTAGTTTTAGAGATTGGAATGTTAGGACAAAAACTGAAGGAAAGGAGATAGCCGCAAAATCTCTGCACACAATGCTCAGTTCCCTAAAGTAAAGCACATGTACCATCCTCTTTCAAGTAGGTTTAAAGAGTCAGCTGCTATACCCCCGGTTATGCTTTCATATATAGTAAATGCTAGTTTTAGAGATAGGCATGTTAGCACAAAAACTGAAGGAAAGGACATAGCTGGAAAATCTCTGCACACAATGCTTAGTTCCCAGAAGTAAATCATATGTACAATGTCCTTTCATTTACGTTTAAAGAGTTAGCTGCTATACCCCCGGTTATGCTTTCCTATATAGTAAATGCTAGTTTTAGAGATAGGAATGTTAGCACAAAAAACTGAAGGAAATAGATAGCTGCGAACTCTCTGCACACAATGCTTAGTTCCCTAAGTAAAGCACATGTGACATCCTCTTTCAGTTAGGTTTAAAGCGTTAGCTTTTATACCCCCGGTTATGCTTTCTTATATAGTAAATGCTAGTTTTAGAGAAAGGCATGTTAGCACAAGACCTGAAGGAAATGAGATAGCTGTAAAATCTCTGCACATAATGCTTAGTTCCCAGAAGTAAATTATATGTACCATGTTCTTTCATTGAGGTTTAATGAGTTAGCTGCTATACACCCGGCAATGCTTTCCTATATAGTAAATGCTAGTTTTAGAGATAGGAATATTAACACAAAAACTGAAGGAAAGGAGAAAGCTGCAAAATCTCTGCACACAATGCCTAGTTCTCAGAAGTAAATCATATGTACCATGCTCTTTCAGGTAGGTTTAAATAGTTAGATGCTAGACTCCCGGTTATGTATTCATATAGTGTAAATGCTAGTGTTAGAGATAGGCATGTTAGCACAAAAACTGAAGGAGAGGAGATAGCTGCAAAATCTCTGCACACAATGCTTAGTTCCCTAAAGTAAAGCACATGTGTCATCCTCTTTCAAGTATGTTTAAAGAGTTAGCTGCTATACTCCCTGTTATGCTTTCATATATACTAAAGACTAGTTTTAGAGTAGGAATGTTAGCACCAAAACTGAAGGAAAGGATATAGCTGCAAAATCTCTGCACACAATGCTAAGTTCCCAGAAGTAAATCACATGTACCATGCTCTTTCAGGTAAGTTTAAAGAGTTAGCTGCTATTCCTCCGGATATGCTTTCATATAGAGTAAAAGCTCCTTTTAGATATAGGCATGTTAGTACAAAAACTGAAAGAAAGGAAATAGCAAAATATCTGCACACAATGCTTAGTTCACTGAATTAATGCATTTATGCCATGCTCTCTCAAATAGGTTTAAAGAGTTAGCTGCTATACCACAGGTTATGCTTTATTATACAGTAAATGCTAGTTTTAGAGATAGGCATGTTAGCACAAAATCCGAAGGAAAGCATGTAGCAGCTAAATATCTGCACACAATGCTTAGTTCAGAGAAGTAAAGCAAATGTGCCATGCTCTTTCAAGTAGGTTTAAAGAGTTAGCTGCTATACCCCAGGTTATGCTTTCATTTAGAGTTAATGATAGTTTTAGAGATAGGCCAGTTAGAACAAAAACTGAAGGAAAGGAGATAGCCGCAAAATCTCTGCACACAATGCTTAGTTCACAGGAGTAAAGTACATGTGCCATGCTCTTTCAAGTAGGTTTAAAGTGTTAGCTGCTATACCCCATGTTATGCTTTCATATACTGTAAAGGCTATTTTTAGAGATAGGCAAGTTAGAACAAAAATTGAAGAAAAGCAGATAGCAGCAAAATCTCTGCACACTGCTTAGGTCACAGAAGGAAAGTGAATGTGCCATGCTTTTTCAAATATGTTTAAAGAGTTAGCTGCTATACCCCACATTATGCTTTCATACAGTGTAAAGGCTACTTTTAGAGATAGGCAAGTTAGCACAAATACTGAAGGAAAGCAGATAGCAGCAAATCTCTGCACACAATACTTAGTTCACAGAAGTAAATCACATGTACCATGTTCTTTCAAGTAGGTTTAAAGAGTTAGCTGCTATACCCCGGATAGGCCTTCATATAGATTAAATGGTAGTTTTAGAGATAGGCAAGTTAGCAAAGAAACTGAAGGAAAGCAGCGAGCAGCAAAATCCCTGCACACAATGCTTAGTTCACAGAAGTAAATTACATGAGCCATGATCCTTCAAGTAGTTTTAAAAGTTAGATGCTATACCCCAGGTTATGCTTTCATATATAGAGAGTAAATGCTAGTTTTAGAGATAGGCAATTTAGCACAAAAACTGAAGGAATGGAGATAGCCACAAAATCTCTGCACAAAATGTTTAGTTCTCAGAAGTAAAGCACATGTGTCATGCTCTTTCAAGTAGGTTTAAAGAGTTAGCTACTATACCCCAGGTTATGCTTTCATATATTGTAAAGGCTAGTTTTAGAAATAGGCAAGTTAGTACAAAAACTGAAGGAAAGCACGTAGCAGCAAAATCTCTGCATACAAAGCTTAGTTCACAGAAGTAAATCAAATGTGTCATGCTTTTACACGTAGGTTTAAACAGTTAGCTGCTATACCCCAGGTTATGCTTTCATATAGTGTAAAGGCTAGGTTTAGAGAAGGGCAAGTTAGCACAAATCTAACAGAAAGGAGATAACAGCAAAATCTCTGCACACAATGCTTTGTTCACTGAAGTAATGCACATGTGCCATGCTCTTTCAAGTAGGTTTAAAGAGGTAGCTGCCATACTCCAGGTTATGCTTTCATATAGTGTAAAGGCTAGGTTTTCAGATAGGCAAGTTAGCACAAAAACTGAAGGAAAGGAGATAGCAGCAAAATCTCTGCACATCCTTCTTCGTTCACAGAAGTAAAGCGTATGTGCCATACTCGTTCTACTAATTTTAAAGAGTTAGCTGCTACAGCCCCAGGTTATGCCTGCATATAGAATAAAGGCTAGTTTTAGATAGAGGCAATTTAGCACAAAAGCTAAAGGAAAGCCGACAGCAGCAAAATCTCTGCACACCCTGCTTAGTTCACAGAAGTAAAGCAAAAATGTCATGCTGATTCAAGTAGGTTTAAAGAGTAAGCTGCTACAGCCCCAAATTACGCTTGCCTGTAGAATAAAGGATAGTTTTAGAGATAGGCCAAAAACACCAAAAGTGAAGGAGAGCAGATAGCAGCAAAGACTCTGCACACCGTGCTTACTTCACAGAAATAAAGCAAAAATGCCACGTTCATTCAAGTAGTTTTAAAGAGTAAGCTGCTAGAGCCCCAGGTTATGCTTGCATATAGAATAAAGGCTAGTTTTAGAGAGAGGCAATTTAGCACAAAAACTAAAGGAAAGCAGATAGCAGCAAAATCTCTGCACACCCTGCTTAGCTCACAGAAGTAAAGCAAAAATGCCATGCTCATTCAAGTAGGTTTAAAGAGGAAGCTGCTACAGCCCCAGAATATGCTTGCATATAGAATAAAGGCTAATTTTAGAGATAGGCCAAAAACACAGAAACTGAAGGAAAGCAGACAGCAGCAAAATCTCTGCACACCCTGCTTAGTTCACAGAAGTAAAGCACATGTGCCATGCTCATTCAAGTAGTTTTAAAGATTAAGCTGCTACAGTCCCAGGTTATGCTTCCTATAGAATCAACGCTAGTTTTAGAGATAGGCAAGTTCGCACAAAAACTGAAGGAAAGCAGGTAGCAGCAAAATCTCTGCACACCCTGCTTAGTTCAAAGAAGTAAAGCAAATGTGCCAAGCTCATTCAAGTAGCTTTAAAGATTAAGCTGCTACAGATCCAGATTATGCTTGCATATAGAATAAAGGCTGGTTTTAGAGATAGGCCAAAAACAAAAACTGAAGGAAAGCAGATAGCAGCAAAATCTCTGCACACCCTGCTTAGTTCACAGAAGTAGATCACAAGTGCCATGCTCTTTCATGGAGCTTTAAAGAGAAAGCTGCTACAGGCCCAGGTAATTCCTGTTTATAGAGAATGGGTTAGTTTCAGGGATAGGCCTACCAGGCACTAAAATTGAGTGAAAACAGATAGCAAGAAAATCTCTTCACATCTGGCTTAGTTCACAGAAATAAAGCGGACATGCCGTGGTCTTTCAGCTAGGTTTAAAGGGTTAGTTGCCACTGTCCAGGTCATACTTGGGAATAGAGATAGCCTTCCTTTCAGGGATAGACCAAGCTGGCACTGAAAGTGAATGAAAGCAGATAGCAGGGAAATCTCTGCACACCTTGCTTTTTTTGCAGAAGTAAAGCAGATATACCACCATCATACACCTAGGAATTTAGAGCAAGCTGATATTGACTCAGGACTTGAGAGAGCCTTTGTCTCTGGAAACAGTTTTCTCTCTGTGTGAAAACAGCATTCTGTTTAAGTAGCAGTGTAAGTGTGGGAAAAGACATAGCTGTTTACCAAATGGACTAGTGTACCTAATGGACTAGTGTTTCAGCCCCAGCACTAAGTGGGAAGAGTGAGAAAATTGTGACTGTAGATAAGAGCCCAGAGAGAGCAGGCCAAAACCCATGTGGTATGAAATGAGAATGGTAAAACACATTCCATTTCACTGGGAAGGAGGATCCAGCAGAGGGCCTGATTGCTTGGAGGGGAAAACGCATTGCTGTCAAGGAGTACTGCATTTCCTACAGAAAGTAAGTTCAATTCTTGCATCTCATTGTGGTATCTCAGCCACATATGCTTGCATATAGAATAAAGGCTACATTTAGAGATAGGCCAAAAACCCAAAAACTGAAGGAAAGGAGATAGCAGCAAAATTTCTGCACACCCTACTTAGTTCACAGAAGTATAGCACATTTGCCATGCTCATTCAATAGGTTTGAAGAGTAAGCTGCTAAAGCCCCAGATTATGCTTGCATATAGAATAAAGGCTAGTTTTAGAAATAGTCAAGTTAGCACAAAAACTGAAAGAAAGCAGATAGCAGCAAAATCTCTGCACACTCTGTTTAGTTCATGGAAGAAAAGCATATGTGCCATGCTCATTCAAATATCTTTAAAGAGGCCCCAGGTTATGCTTGTCTATAGAATAAAGGCTAGTTTTAGAGATACGCCAAAAACACAAAAGGAAAAGAGATAGCAGCATAATCTCTGCACATCCTGCTTCATTCACAGAAGTAAAGCCTAAGTGCGATGCTCATTCTAGTAACAATAAAAAGTTAGCTGCTACAGCCCCAGGTTATGCTTGCATATAGAATAAAGGCTAGATTTAGAGATAGGCAAGTTAGAACAAAAACTGAAGGAAAGCAGATTGCCGCAAAATCTCTGCACACCCTGCTAGGTTCACAGAAGTAAAGCACATGTGCCATGCTTATTCAAGTAGGTTTAAAGCATAAGCTGCTACAGACCCAGTTTATGCTTGCATATAGAATAAAGGCTACTTTTAGAGATAGGGAAGTTAGCACAAAAACTGAAGGAAAGCAGACAGCAGCAAAATCTCTGCACACCCTGCTTTGTTCTCAGAAGTAAAGCACTTGTGCCATGCTCATTCAAGTAGGTTTAAAAAGTAAGCTGCTACAGCCCAACGTTATGCTTGCATATAAAATAAAGGCTAGTTTTACAAATAGGCCAAAAACACAATAACTGAAGAAAAGCTGATAGCAGCAAAATCTCTGCACACCCTGCTTAGTTCACAGAAGTAAAGCACATGTGCCATGCTCATTCAAGTAGGTTTAAAGAGTAACCTGCTACAGCCCAAGGTTATGCTTGCATATAGAATAAAGACTAGTTTTAGAGATAGGCCAAAAACACAAAAACTGAAGGAAAGCAGATAGCAGCAAAATCTCTGCACACCCTGACTTAGTTATCAGAAGTAAAGGAAATGTGCCATGCTAATTCAAGTTGTTTTAAAGAGTAAGCCACCACAGCCCCAGGTTATGCTTGCATATAGAATAAAGGCTAGTTTTGGAGATAGGCAAGTTAGCACAAAAACTGAAGGAAAGCAGATAGCAGCAAAATCTCTGCACACCCTGATTAGTTATCAGAAGTAAAGCAAATGTGCCATGCTCATTTAAGTAGCTTCAAAGATTAAGCTGCTACAGCTCCAGGTTATGCTTGCATATAGAATAAAGGCTTGTTTTAGAGATAGGCCAAAAACACAAAAACTGAAGGAAAGCAGATAGCAGCAAAATCTCTGCACACCCTGCTTAGTTCACATAAGTAGAGCACAAGTGCCATGCTCTTTCATGTACCTTAAAGAGAAAGCTGCTACAGGCCCAGGTAATTCTTGCTTATAGAGAATGGGTTATTTTCAGGGATAGGTCTACCAGGCACCAAAATTGAGTGAAAGCAGATAGCAAGAAAATCTCTGCACATCTTACTTAGTTCACAGAAATAAAGCGGACATGCTGTGGTCTTTCAAGTAGGTTTAAAGGGTTAGTTGCTACTGTCCAGGTCATACTTGGGAATAGAGATAGCCTTCCTTTCAGGGATAGACCAAGCTGGCACTGAAACTGAATGAAAGCAGATAGCAGGAATATCTCTGCACACCTTGATTTCTTTGCAGAAGTAAAGCAGATGTGCCATCGTCATACACCTAGGAATTAAGAGCAAGCTGATATTGACTCAGGACTTGAGAGAGCCTTTGTCTCTGGAAACAGTTTTCTCTCTGTGTGAAAACAGTGTTCTGTTTAAGTAGCAGTGTAAGTTGGTAAAAACCTTAGCTGTTTAAATGTGTACCTAATGCACTAGTGTTTCAGCCCCAGCACTAAGTGGGAAGAGTGAGAAAATTGTGAGTGTAGATAAGAGCCCAGAGGGAGCAGGTCTAAAATCCCCTGTGGTATAGGATGAGAATGGTTAAACACATTACATTTCACTGGGAAGGAGGATCCAGCAGAAGGCTTGATTGCTTGGTGAAGAAAACGTTTTGCTGTCAAGGAGTACTGCATTTCCTATGAAGGGAATGTTCAATTCTTCCATCTCATTCTGGTATTTCAGCCATATATGCAGACATTGTGCCTGAGGAAAAAAGCTCATAGAGAGCAAAGAGGTGTGTTTCCTTCATAGTTCTTCAAGGTAAAACACAAGGAACTCGAGCCTAGAACTAAGTTTAAACAGTGGGCTAAGATTGAATTGCAGGTTCATGTTATGATAGGTTTATATAGGGTAGAGAGGTAAAGATTTGGAAAGGGGTATGCAAGTGGTTAAAGACAATCCTGGCACAAAAACTGAAGGAAAACAGATAGCAGGAAAATCTCTGCGCACCCTGCTTAGTTCACAGAAGTAAAGCCCATGCGCCTTGGTCATTCAAGTAGGTCTAAAGTATAAGTTGCTTCATCCCCAGGTCATTCTGCAATATAGAAAAAGGCAAGTTTTAGAGATAGGCAAAAGTAGCACAAAAACTGAAGGAAAGCAGATAGCAGGAAAATCTCTGCACACCCTGCTTAGTTAACAGAAGTAAAGCACATGTGCCATGCTCATTCAAGTAGGTTTAAAGAGTAAGCTGCTACAGGCCCAGGTCATTCTTGCATATAGAGAATGGGTTAGTTCCAGGGATAGGCCAAGCAGGCACTAAAAGTGAATGAAAGCAGATAGCAAGAAAATCTCTGCACATCTTGCTTATTTCCCAGAAGTAAAGCACATGCACCATGGTCATTCAAGTAGGTTTAAAGAGTAAGCTGCTACAGCTCCAGGTCATTCTGCAATATAGAGAAAGTGTTAGTTTTAGTGATAGGAAAGCTGGCACAAAAACTGAAGCAAAGCAGATAGCAGCAAAATCTCTGCACACGCTGCTTAGTACACAGAAGTAAAGCATATGTGCCATGCTCATTCAAGTAGGTTTAAAGAGTAAGCTGCGACAGCCCCAAGTCATGCTTGCATAAGAATAAAGGTGAATTTTACTTTTCTTCTTCTGGGCATATGCCAGAAGTGAGAATGCTGATCCTATGGTAACTGTACGGTTATCTTCCTTAGGAACTGCAACACCATCCTCCACAGAGGCTGCTCCATTTCTACAATCCCACCAGCAGGTATGATGGTTACCTTTCCATCACATCCTCTCCAGTACTCGTAGTTTTCTGATTTATTTTCTATTTTTTAAATCATTGTACTTTGTTTTGGTTTTCTGTTTCTTGATAGTACAACACTAATAGGTATAAGATGGTATCTCACTGTACTCTTGATTAGCATTTCCCTAATAGCTAATGATGTAGAGCATCTTTTCATGTGCTTTTTAGCCATTTGTATGTATCTCCTCTTTGGAAAACTGTCTATTCAAATCTCTTGCCCATTTTTAAAAAACAGGTTGCCTTTTAATTTTTTTTTTTTTTTGTTGTTGTTGACACACATTACTTTTGAATGTGGATGAGGTTCCAGTATCATGCCTGGTTACTTGAGAGAGAAGGCATATTGCTGTCAATGAGACATGTTTACTGCATTCCTATTGAAAGTCTGTTAATTACGTCTCATTCTGGTATCTCAGTCATATATACACAAGTTGTGTAAGTGAGGAAAAGCCCATAGGTGGCAAAGAAGTGTGTGTACTGCATAGTTATGAAAAGTAAAGCACAAATTACTCGAGCATAGAACTAAGATTAAAGAATGAAGTAAGACTGATTTTGAGATCCTGTTATGCTAAGGTCAGGGATATGGATATGGATATGCTTAGGGGTATAGATTGGATTAGTGGTAGGGATAGGCTTAGCTGGCACTATAATTGAAACAAAGCACATAGCAGGAAATTCTCTGCATATGCTACTTAGTTCACAGAAGTAAGGCATATGTACCATCATCATAGAACTAAGATTAAAGAGTGAACTAATATTGCCCCTGGACATGGGTTAGGCTTAGTGTCTAGATCTTGTTTGGTTTCTTTCTAGGTGCAGATTAAGCTTCTGTTTAAGTGTCAGTGTAAGTAATAGAAAACCCTTAGTAGTTAACCAAATGTGTACCTAACTTAGTTCCTGAACCTAATGCCCAGTGATTTGCTCCTAGCACTAAGTTGGAAGAGTGAGTTCAATAGGATTGTCATTAAGAACCCACACAGAGCCAGCAAAAAACCCATGTATTATGAAAAGGACCATGTGAAAACACATTATATTTCAATGGGGATGATGTTCAAGTATTGTGCCAGATTGCTTCAAAGAGAAAATGCATTGCTGTCAATGAGACATGTTTCTTGCATTCTTATTGAAGGTAAGTTAATCACTTACAACTCATTCTGGTACCTCAGTCATGCATATATATACACACACAAGCTGTATAAGTGTGGAAAAGCCCACACAAGGCAAAGAAGTCTGTGTGCTGAATTTTTCACAAAAGTAAAGCACAATTTACTCAAGGATTGAACCAAGTTTAAAGAGTGAGCTAAGATTGACTATTGAGTTCATGTTATGATAGGCTTAGTTATGGGTTAGTGGCAGGGATATGGATGTGGATATGCTTAGGGATAGTGATAGGGTCAATTTTAGGGATAGGTTTAGCTGGCACTATAAGTGAAAGAAAGCACATAGCAGGGAAATCTCTGCATACTCTCCTTTGTTCAAAGAAGGAAAGCATATGTACCACTGTCATGCAACTAAGATAAAAGATCCAGCTAATATTGCCTCAGGACTTGGGTTGGGCTTAGCTTCCAGATCCTGTTGGGTTTCTCTCTAGGTGAAAAATCGTCTTCTGTTTAGGTGTTAGTGGAAGTGATAGAAAACCCTTAGCAGGGAAGTGGACTTGGCCCAGTGGATAGGGCATCTGTCCACTACACAGGAGGTCCACAGTTCAAACCCTGGACCTCCTTGACCCATGTGGAGCTGGCCCACATGCAGTGTTGATGTGTGCAAAAAGTGTCATGCCATGCAAGGGTGCCCCCACATAGGGGAGCCCCATGCACAAGAAGTGAACCCCATAAGGAGAGCCACCCAGCATGAAAGTTCAGCCTGCCCAGGAATGGCACTGCACACACTGAGAGCTGATGCAGCAAGATGATGCAACAACAACAAAAAAAGAGACACAAGATTCCCATTCTGCTGACAACAACAGAAGTGGACAAAAGAACATGCAGCAAATGGACACAGAGAACAGACAACTGGGGTTGTGGGGGAAGGGGAGAGAAATAAATTTAAAAAGTAAATCTTTAAAAAAAAAAACCTTAGCAGTTAACCAAATGTGTACCGTGCTTGGTTCCCGAAACTAATGCCCTTTTGATTCAGCCCTAGCATGAAATTTGAAGAGTGCATTCAGTAGGGTTGCAGTTAAGAGCCTACACATAGCAGGCAAAAAAAAACCCATGTATTGTGGAAAGGACATTGTGAAAACACATTACATTTCAATGTGGACCAGGTTCAAGTACCATGCCAGATTGCTTCAAAGTGTAAACGCATTGCTGTCAATGAGACATGTTTACTGCATTCCTATTGAAAGTAAGTTCATTGCTTACAACTCGTTCTGGTATCTCAATCATATATACACAAGTTGCATAAGTGAGGAAAAGCCCTTAGACAGCAAAGAAATCTGTGTGCTGCATAGTTCTCAAAAGTAAAGCACAAGTTACTCAAGCTTAGAACTAAGATAAATGAGTGAGGTGAGATTGATTTTTGAGTTCGTGGTATGCTAGGCTTTGGTATTGGTTAGAGGCAGTGATATGGATATGGATATGTTTAGGGATAGAGCTAGGGTTAGTTTTAGAGATAGGCTTAGCTGGCACTGTAAGTTTAAGAAAGCACATAGCAGGGAAATCTCTGCATATGCTGCTTAGTTCACAGAAGTAAGCATATGTACTGTTGTCATATAACTAAGATTAAAGAGCCAGCTAATATTGCCACAGGACTTGTGTTAGGATTAGGGGCCTGATCCTGTTAGGATTCTCTCTGATTAGATTTCTCTGCAGGTGAAGTATAGGTTTCTATTTAGGTGTCAGTGTAAGTGATAGAAAACCCTTGGCAGTTAACCAAAGGTGTACCTTGATTAGTTCCTGAAACTAATGCCCTTGTCATTCAGTCCTAGCACTAAGTTTGAAGAGTGAATTCAATAGGATTACAGTCAAGAGCCTATACATAGCAGGCAAAAAAAACCCCATGTATTATGAAAAGGACAATGTGAAAACACATTACATTTCAATGTAGATGAATTTCAAGTATTCTGCCAGATTGCTTCAAAGAGAAAACACATTGCTGTCAATGAGACATGTTTACTCCATTCCTATTGAAAGTAAGTTAATCACTTATAACTCATTCTGGTATTTCAGTCATATATACACAAGTTGTGTAATTGAGGAAAAGCCCATAGACAGCAAAGTAGTGTGTGTACTGCATAGTTGTCAAAAGTAAAGCACAAGTTACTCGAGCATAGAACTAAGTTTAAAGAAATTGCTACGATTGGCTTTTGAGTTTGTGTTATGCTAGGCTTTTGTATGGGTTAGGGGCAGTGATATGGATATGGATATGTTTAGGGATAGAGATAGGGTTAGTTTTAGAGATAGGCTTAACTGGCAGTATAAGTGAAAGAAAGCACATAACAGGGAAATCTCTCCACATGCTGCTTTACAGAAGTAAAGCATATGTACTATTCTCAAATAACTAAGATTAAAGGGCCAGCTAATATTGCCCCAGGATTTGGGTTAGGCTTAGGGTCCAGATTCGGTTAGGTTTCTCTCTAGATGAAGAATGGACTTCGTTTTAGGTGTCAGTGTGAGAGAAAATCCTTAGGAGTTAACCAAATGTGTACCATGCTTAGTTCCCAAAAGCAATGCCCTTGTGATTCAGTCCTAGAACTAAGTTTTAAGAGTGAGTTCAATAGAATTTTAGTTAAGATCCTACACCTAACAGGCAAAAAACACTGTGTATTACAAAAAGACAATGTGAAAACACATTACATTCAATGTGGATGATGTTCAAGTGTCATTCCAGATTACTTCAAAGAGAAAATGCATTGCTGTCAATGAGACATGTTTCCTGCATTCCTATTGAAAATAAATTAATTACTTACAACTCATTCTGGTATCTCAGTCATATATACACAAGTTTTGTAAGTGAGTAAATGCACATAGATGGCAAAGAAGTGTGAGTACTGCATGGTTCTCAAAAGTAAGTCGTAAGTAACTTGAGCATAGAACTAAGCTTAATGAGTGAGCTATCTTTGACTTTTATCGTTGACTTTTGAGCTTGTGTTATGCTCTGCTTAACACAGCACATATCTGTGCTTAACACAGATAGGGATATGGATATGTATATGCTTAGGGATAGTTTTATGGAGAGGGTTAGCTGGCACTGTAAGTGAAAGAAAGCACATAGCAGGCAATTCTGTGCATCTCCTGTTTAGTTCACAGAAGTAAAGCATTTGTACATTGTCATAGAACTAAGCTTAAAGTGTGAGATAATATTGACCACAAGGATTGTGTTAGGCTTAGGGTTTTTGTTCTGGTCAGGTTTCTCTCTATGTGAAGAATAGGCTTCTGTTTAAGTTTTAGTGTAAGTGATAGAAAGCCCTTATCTGTTAATGAAATGTGTACGTATCTTAGTTCACAAAACTAATGCACATGCTAGTTTGTCCTAGCACTAAATTTAAAGTGTGAGCTTTTTATGAGTGTAGTTAATAAGCCTACACATAGCTGGCAGTAAAACCCTTGTATTACAAACAGGACAATTTTATAACTCATTACTTTTTAATGTGGATGTGATGCAAGCTTCATGCTTCATTCCTTCTATTGGAAAACCTATTTATGTCAATTAAACATGTTTCTTGCATTCCTATTGAAAGTAAGTTAATTTCTTACATCTCATTGTGGTAACTCAGTCTTATATGCACAAGTTGTGTGAGAAAAAGTACATAGAAGGTATAGAATTGTGTGTAGTACATAGTTATCAAAACAAAAGTACAAGTGACTCGAGCATAGAACTAAATTTATAGAGTGAGCTTATACTGATGTTTTGGTTAGTGCTTTGTTAGGGTTAGATTTTAGGTTAGGGATAAGGATAGTGTTAGGGTTATAGTTAGGGTTAGTGTTAGGGTATGCTTACCATTCAGTATAAGTAAAAGAAAGTACATAACTGGCAATGAAGTGTCTATGCTGCTTAATTCACAATAGTAAAGTATATGTACCTGTGTATAGAACTAAGTATAAGAGTGAGCTAATAAGACTATTGGGTTAATGTTATGTTAGGTTTAGACCTAGGGTTAGGGACAGCATTAGGGATAGGGTTAGAGCTAGGTTTAGTTTTAAGGATAGCCTTGGCTTTCACTGTAAGTGAAAGAAAGCACATACAAGGTAAATAAGTGTATATGTTGCTTACTCCACAGTAGTAAATCACATGTACCTTTGTCTTAGAACTAAGTACAAAGAGAGTTCTAATATTGACTACAAGGATTGGGTTAGGCTTAGGGTTAGAAATCCAGTTAGGTTTCTCTCTAAGTGAAGAATAGGCCTCAGTTTAGATTTTAGTGAAAATGACAGAAAGCCCTTAGCAGTTAATGCAATGTGTACATTGCTTCATTTGCAAAACTAATGCCCATGCTACTATGTCCTAGGTCTAAGTTTAAAGAGTGAGCTCATTATGAGTATAGTTAAGAGCCTACACATAGCAGGCAATAAAACCTGTGTATAATGAAAAGGACAATGTTAAAACACATTACTTTTGAATGTGGATGAGATGCAAGCATTGTGCCTCATTGCCTAAGAGATAACCCATTGCTGTCAATGAGACATGTTTCCTAAATCCATATTGAAGTAAGGAAATTTTGTACATCATTGTGGTAGCTCAGACATATATACACAAGTTGTGTAAGTGAGAAAAAGCACATAGATGGCAAAGAAGTGTATAGTTCTCAAAAGTAATGCACAATTGACTCAAGCATAGAACTAAGTTTAAATAGTGAGCTAATATTGACTTTTGGGTTAGTGTTATGTTAGGGTTAGACTTCAGGTTAGGGACAGGGTTAAGGATAGGGCTAGGGTTTGGGTTAGAGTTAGGGTTAGTAGTAAGGATATTCTTACCTTTCACTATGAGTCAAAGAAAGCACATAGAGGGCAACAAAGTGTATATGTTGCTTAGTTCACAATAGTAAAGCCTATGTAACTCTGCCATCGAACTAAGTTTAAACTAAGCTAATATAGACAGTTGGGTTAATGTTATGTTAGGGTTAGAAATAGGGTTAGGGAGGGTTAGGGATTGGTATAGGGTTAGGATGAGAGCTAGGGTTAGTTTTGGGGATAGGCTTAGTTTTCACTGTATGTGAAGGAAAGCACGTAGCATGCAAATAACTGTATATACCTCCTTGTTAACAGTAGTAAAGCATATGTACCATTGTCATAGAACTAAGCTTAAAGAGTGACATTATATTGGCCACATGGATTGGGTTAGGCTCAGGCTTGAGGTCTGGTTCATTTTCTCTCTATGTGAAGCATAGGCTTCTGTTTAGGTTTTCCTCTAAGTGATAGAAAGCCCTTAGCATTTTATCAAATTTGTACATTGCTTAGTTCATAAAACTCGTGCACATGCTATTCTGTCCTAGCACTAATTTGAAAGAGTGAGTTCATTATGAGTGTAAGTAAGAGTCTAAACATAGCAGGCAAATAAAACCCGTGTATTATGAAAAGGATAACATTAAAACACATTACTTTTGAATCATGGACAAGATGCAAGCATGGTACTTCATTGCTTCTAAGAGAAGACACTCTGCTGTAAATAAGGTATGTTTCCTGCATTCCTATGGACAGTAAATTGATTACTTATGTCTCACTGTGATAGTTCAGTCATATATACACAAGTTGTGTAAGTGAGGAAAAGCACATACATAGCAAAGAAGTGTGCATCCTGCATCCTTCTCAAAAGTAAAGCCCAAGTTACTCGAGCATAGAACTAAGTTTAAAGAGTGAGCTAATATTGACTTTTGGGTTAGTGTTATGTTAGGGTTAGACTTCAGGTTAGGGACAGTATTAAGGATGGGATAGGGTTTGGGTTAGAGTTAGGGTTAATTTTAAGGATAGGCTTAGCTTTCAGTAATTGAAAAAAATGCACAAAGCCAGCCATGAAGTGTATATGCTACTTAGTTCACAATAGTAAAGCATATGTATCTTTGTCATAGAACTAAGTTTAATGAGTGAGCTAATATTGTCCTTTCAATTAATGTTATGTTAAGGTTAGACTTAGGGTTAGGGATAGGGTCAGTATAGGGATAGAGTTAGGGTGAGAGTGAGGTTTAGTGTTAGGTATAGGTTTAGCTTTCACTAAGTGAGAAAACACAAAGCAGACAACGAAGTGTATATGCTGCTTAGTTCACAATAGTAAAGCATATGTACCTCTGTCATAGAGCCATGTTTAAAGAGTGAGCTAATATAGACTTTTGGGTTAGTGTTTTGTTATGGTTAAACTTAGGGCTAGGGACAGGTTTAGGGATAGGGATAGGGTTAATGTTAGGTTTAGGGTTAGAGTTAGGGTTAGTGTTAGGGATCAGCTTAGATTTCACTGTAAATGAAAGGAAGCACATAGCAGTGAAATAAATGTATATACTGTTTAGTTCACAGTAGTAAAGCATAGAACTCTGTTTAAAGAGTGAGCTAATATACACTTTTGGGTTAGTGTTATGTTAGGGTTAGACAGGGTGAGGGATAGTGTTAGGGATAAGAATAGCATTAGGGTGAGAGGGCTAGTGTTAGGGATAGGATTAACTTTCACTAAGTGAAAAAATGCACACAGCAGGCAATGAAGTATATATGCTGCTTGATTCACAATAGTAAAGCCTATGTACCTTTGTAATAGAACTAAATTTAAAGAATGAGCTAATATTGGCCACAGGTATTGGGTTAGGCTTAGGGTTAGAGTTCTATTTAGTTTTCACTGTAAGTGAAGAATAGGGTTCTGTTTAGGTGTTGGTGTAAGTGATAGCACTGAACAGTTAATCAAACGTGTGCCCTTCTTAGTTCACAAAATGAATCCACATGCTATTCTGTTCCAGCACTAAGTTTAAAGAGTGAGTTCAATATGAGTGTAGTTAAGAGCCTACACATAGCAGACAAAAAGACTGTGTATTGTAAAATGGACAATGTTAAAACACATTACTTTTGAATGTGGATGAGATGCAAGCATTGTGCCTCATTGATTCTAAGAGATAACCCATTGCTGTCAGTGAGATATGTTTACTGCAACCATACAGAATAAGTTAACTTTTTACATGTCATTGTAGTAGCTCAGGCATATATACACATGTTGTGTAAGGGAATAAAAGCACATAGATGGCAAAGAAGTGTGTGTACTGCATAGTACACATGTTATTCAAGCACAGAACTAAGTTTAAAGAGTGAGCTAATATAGACTTTTGGTTAGTGCTTAGGATTTGGGACAGGGTTAGGGATAAAGATAGGCTTAAGGTGAGTGTCAGGGTTAGTGTTAGGGATAGGCTTAGCTTTCACTGTAAGTGAAAGAAAGCATATAGCAGGCAACAAAGTGTATATGCTGCTTAGTTCAGAATAGTAAAGCATATGTACCTTTGTCATAGACCTAAGCTTAAAGACTTAGCAAATATTGAACACAGGGATTAGGTTAGGCTTAGGGTTAGAGATCTGCTCAGGTTTCTCTCTAAGTGAAGAATAGTGTTCTGTTTAGGTTTTAGTGTAAGTGATAGAAAGCACTTAGCAGTTAGTCAATTGTGTACCTTGCTTAGTTCGAAAAACTAATGCACATGCTATTCTGTCCTAACTTAATAATTAGAAATAAAAAGAGAAAGAAAGAATGTAGACACTGAGGAAGAAATGGAAGAAATTGCTTTGTCACTGTACATACACAGCATGAAAGGCAAAATGTCAAAACAAATCTTTTTCATTTTTTGATACCCCAATTTATTTTTACTTTATTTATTTTCCTAAATTAGTATGTATTCTATATCTAACCTTTAAACCCATCTCTATATTCCATTTTACTATTAATGGAAACTGGCAATATATTAGGCTTCATTTTTAGGAAGTTTTGGACCACAGAGAGGTTCATCTATGGCAGGGGAGGAACACTGGTGTGGAGTGTTATTGATAGAGGGCACATGGTTGGGAGTGAGTTCTTCAGGGCATGTTTACAGGGTACATAAGTGTTTGGATATTTTCATAGTGGTTAGAGTTAAAAATGTAAACTGAGGGAGTGCTGAGTTCCTAGTCAGGGGAGCTGTATCACATTCCCCAATTGAACAGGAATAATCCCCCAAGTGCAATGGCAAAGACTAATAAAGAATGATGGTCCAATAATGAGCCCTTGATACTGATGACTATGCTTATGAGCCTGTGCACCTGAAATATGAACATGGCCTAGAGCTGCAGGGTGCCTAAGAGTTACCTCCCAAGAGCCTCCATGTTGCTTCAATGTGGCCACTCTCTAAGTCAAACTCGACATGTAAATGTATTACCTTCCCCCCAGCATGGGACATGACTCCTGAGAATGAGCCTCCCTGGCATTGAGGAACTACTACCAAGTATCAGCTGATGATGCAACTAGAAAAAGACCTTGAATAAAAGGGTCAACTCAGACCAGCAGAATATCTCAGCCTACATGAAATATCAGGTGTTAAAAACTGCTTTTTGACCTTGAATAAAAGGGAGAAATGGAAAGGACAAATGAGTTTACATGGTTATAAGTCTCCAAAAAAGAGTTGGGGGAAACGGACTTTGGCCCAGTGGTTAGGGCGTCCGTCTACCATATGGGAGGTCCGCGGTTCAAACCCCGGGCCTCCTTGACCCGTGTGGAGCTGGCCATGCGCAGTGCTGATGCGCACAAGGAGTGCCTTGCCACGCAAGGGTGTCCCCCGCGTAGGGGAGCCCCACGCGCAAGGAGTGCGCCTGTGAGGAAAGCCGCCCAGCGTGAAAAGAAAGAGCAGCCTGCCCAGGAATGGCGCCGCCCACACTTCCTGTGCCACTGACGACAACAGAAGTGGACAAAGAAACAAAAGCAGACAAAGAAACAAGACGCAACAAATAGACACCAAGAACAGACAACCAGGGGGGGGGGGGGGAAAAAAAAAAAAGAGTTGGGAGGTCATCAGAGGGGTCATGCTTATGCACACCTCAGTAGGATCCCTGAGACAGACAAAGTAGATACAACCCCAGGTACTCATTCTCCTGAGGACTACAGAGACCCACAGGTTCTATGGTCATGACAGATGGCTCTGGAGTTCAGTGCCATGTCAGTTGGCCCTACTTTGGAGTTTGTGTTCCTGAATGTGATGGAGTTTGACTCAAATGTGACCTTTCTACACATGCCTCTTCTGTTACTTTTACCAGACATGTGGTTGGCATTGGGGTTAGTGTATACTCAGGAAACCTGAATCTCTGGACTGTCCATGTGACAACCTGACCCTGAGCTTCAAAAGACTTGCAACTCCTACCCTCTGGTTTATTAGACTTACCCCAGCCAGCTAACAGGGAGGCAAAGAAGGTTAACCATGGCACCAGGGAGCCAAGAATGCCTACAATTGCAAGCAGGAGAATTGCACCCATCATCCATGTGGAATCTAAGTCCTTTTCTATATAAAGGTGGAGTGGACCTAACCATCTCAGGGTCCACAGGATGGAGGCATAGAGTATGGATTAGAGTGCACTTACTGATATTCTACTATGGAACTATTGTGATTAGTAATGGAAGAAATTGTAGCACTGATAAGGAGAAAGTGGTCATGGTAGCTGCTGAGGGTAGAGAGAGGGAAGAAGAGATGTGATGTGGGGTCATTTTTGGGACTTGGAGTTGTCCTAAATGATATTGCAGGGACAGATGTTGGACATTATATATCCTGCCATATCCCACTGAAGATACTGTGGGAGAGTGTAAACTACAATGTAAACTCTTATACATGAGGTGCAGCAGTGCTTCAAAATGAATTCACCAAATGAAATGAATGTGCCACAATGATGAAAGATGTCACTGATGTGGGAGGGGGTGTGGGGTGTGGGACATATGGGAATCTCTTCTTTTTTGTAATTTAACATTTTTGTGATCTGTGTATCTTCAAAAAGTACAATTAAACATTTAAATTTGGGGAGCGTATGGGCCATGATGTGGACCATTGACCATGAGGTGCCGAGGTGCCCAGAGATGTACTTACCAAATGCAATGGATGTGTCATTATGATGGGAATGAGTGTTGCTGTGGGGGGAGTGGTGGGGTGGGGGTGGTGGGGTTGAATGGGTCCTCATATATATATTTTTTAATGTAATATTTTTACAAAATCAATTAAAAATAAAAAAATAAAAAAATAAAAACTCAAAAATGAAAAATAAAAATAGCTACAGTTCTGAAAGTAAGAGCAAAAAGCCACCGCTAGGTGGTGCTGTTGGATAGGAATTCTTCCATTCTGAAATTTCCTGGAGGAGCATGGAATTGGCTTTTTAACGTAGGAAGAGGGACTGGGACTCTTCAAGAAAGGGGCTGTGTGGGGCTCTGTAGGGTGGCTGCCTGAGCCTTTTTTGTGAATGTTGTGAGACCCTCTTTTGTGCAGATAGGTTACGTGGACACACCATTGCTGGTGGTCCAGACTGCCAGGGAACTGCATCATGTCCCTCTTTTTAAGTAAAACCTGGCCTGGTGAATTGTTTGCCTGATGGCATCTGTCTTGGCTACCTGTCAGTTCTGGAGAGGCATCTCTCCTTACTTTTGTGTGTAAATACAAGAGGGGCTCAGAGAGTTTCATGTTAAATAACAAGTACCTCCCATTCTCTGCCTTTTTTTTTTCTGTGATGTGATGAGACATTCAGATCCATTATTATTTATTTTTTTAATTTATTTTATTTATTTATCTTCCCTTCCCCCCGACCCCAGTTGTCTGTTCTCTGTGTCCATTTGATGCGTGTTCTTCTTTTTGTCTGCTTCTGTTGTCAGCGGCATGGGATCTGTGTTTCTTTTTGTTGCATCACCTTGCTGCATCAGCTCTCCATGTGTGTGGCACCATTCTTGGGCAGGCTGTACTTTCTTTCACTCTGGGCAGCTCTCCTTACATGGCCCACTCCTTGTGCGTGAGGCTCCCCTACGTGGGGGGCACCCCTGTGTGACACAGCACTCCTTGTGTGCATCAGCACTGCGCATGGGCCAGCTCCACATGGGTAAAGGAGGCCCGGGGTTTGAACCACAGACCTCCCATGTGGTAGATGAATGCCCTATCCACTGGGCCAAGTCTGCTTCCCCAGACCCATTATTATTTGTACTAAAGTGTCTGGCTTTTCTCCTGTGCCCATCCATTATTTTCACTGATTAATGACCTTCTGTATAATTTCCAGTTCTTGGTGACCAAAACCAAAGCTGCTGAAATATTTGGGGACAGGATTTTTGTGGAAATAATTTATGTTCACTTGAATAAATATGTACAAGTGGGGTTACAGGACCATTTGTTAAGTGTATGATTTACAGGGTATGAGGCTTCCATTAGCTTCAAACTAGTTGTATTGTTTCATTTTGCATTGTCCTGGGTAATAAATTTGAATTACTAAAAAAAAAAAAACTAAACTAAACACACGTTGCTCAGTCATAGGACTAATTGTAATCAATTATTCCTATTGATTGTAGTAAAAATATACCCCATAGCAGGCAATTCAGCATGTATATTGTCAAGATTTCAAAGCTAAACACTTTAGATTCTTTCCAGTCACCAACTGAGTAGGCACAACCTCAGGTACTGGCATTACTGAGGGCTACAGAGACACACAAGTTCTACAGTCATGGCAGATGGTTCTGCAGTTCAGGGCCCTCCCAATGGCTCCTACTCTGGAATTTGTGCTCCTAGGGGATATGGAGACCTAGATGAGACCTTTCTGCACTAGTCTCTTCTGTCACTTTACTGAACCTGCTGTTTCCACTGGGGTTGGTGTATATCTAGGAGACTTTAATCTCTGGACTGGCCACATGCCATCTAGACCCTTAGCCTCAACAGATTTGCAACTCCTAATCTCTGGTTCATTGGACTTACCAAGGTCTGCTAATAGGGTGGCAAAATTTATCCACCACCACATCAGAGTCGAGAGTGTCTGCATCTTCTGGTAGATGAATCACATCCATCAGCCTTATGGGATCTAAGTTACCTCTTGATTTAGAGGTAGAGTGGACATCACAATCCCTGTGTCATCAGGATGGAGGAATAAAATATATATTAGCATGGACTTACTATTATTCTACTGCAGTACTATTGTGACTCTAGCAATCAAGAAATTGTATCAGTGATGTGGAGACAACAGTCACAGGATTTGCTGTGTGCAGGAGAGGGAAAAAAAGCTGTGATGTGGGGTCATTTTTGGGACTTGGAGGTGTCCTGAATGATATTGCAGAGACAGATGCAGGACATTATATATCCTGCCATAACCATCTGTGTTGTGTAGCAGAGTTCCAAAATATATTCACCCAATGCATTGAATATGCCACAATGATGAAAGATGTTGTTGATGTTGGAGGATTTGGGGTGTTGGGTTTGGGGTTATAGAGGAGCCTCATACTATTTAATGTAACATTTTTTTGTGATCTACATATCCTTAAAAGTAAAGAATGAATTTCACTACTGATGGCTCCTGGAGACACACAGATTCTATGGTCATGTCATATGGTTCTGGATTCAGGCCCTTCCAATGGGCCCTTTGGAATTTCTGTTCCTGTGTGTGATGGAGTTGGACTCAGATATGACCTTTCTACACATGCCTCTTCTGCCACTTTTACTGAATCTGAGGTTGGTGCTGGAGTTGCTGTATACTCAGGAGACATGAATCTCTACACTGGCCAAATGGTTCCTGGGTTCTGAGCCTCAGCAGAGTTTCAACTCCTAATCTCTGGTTTGTTGGACTTACCCAGGTCAGTTAACAGGGAAGTGAAGATTGTCAAACACCATACCCTGCAGTCAAGAATGCTGTATTGGGGTTTAAGATATATTTAGGGGATTGAATCTTTTTACTGACAATATGATAGCCAGGCCCTGAGCCTCAACAGACTCCAGCTCCTACAATCTGATTTATTGGACTCATCTCACTCAGATAAGATGGAGTTGAAGAAGGACAACCACCACACCATGGAGCCTAGAGTGCCTACAGCTGAAAGCAGGAGGATTGCATCCAGTAACCATGTGGAATCTGAGCCTCCTCTTGACATAGAGGTGCAACGGACACAACCAATCCAATGTCCACAGAGAAAAGGTGGCATTGGAGTGGGAAAATTGGACATGGTGGCTGATGGGTATGGGGAATGGCAGGAAGAGATGAGATGTGGAGGCGCCTTTGGGACTTGGAGTTGCCCTGGATGGTGCTTCAGGGGCAATCACCGGACATTGTAAATCCTCCCAGGGCTCATTGGATGGAATGGGGGAGAGGGTGGGCCATGATGTGGACCAATGACCATGAGGTGCAGAGATACCCAGAGATATACTTACCAAATGCAATGGATGTGTCATGATGATGGGAGTGAGTGTTGCGGGGGGGAGGGGTGCAGTCGGGGTGGTGGGGTTGAATGGGACCTCATATTTTTTTAATGTAATATTTTTACAAAATCAATAAAATAAATAAATAAATAAATAATAAAAATAATGGGATGTTATATACAACAAGCAAAACTTAGATAAATAGGGTAGAAGCCTGTAGTAGAGAAATTTGGGGGAATCAGGGAGAGAAAAAAAGAAATTTACTGAAAGTAAGATAAGCAACAATTTAAAAGTTTCAGGATATAAAAATCACATTTAAAATAAAAGAAAAATGTATAGTAGATACTCCACTGGTCCCTTTGTAATAAAATATTACCTCAAATAACAGGACTCCTGAGGGCTTTGGAGACATCCAGGCAGCTTAGGAGTTTGGCACCTGCCAGTTGGCCCTACTTTGGAATTTACGTTCCCCAGTAAGATAGAGTTGGACTCAGTTGTGTTTTCCCTGCATGTGGCTGTGCCTCTATTTGAACCTAGAGTTAGTACTAGAGTTGATAGGTTTATGTTCGAGAGACTTAAATCTTTGGCCTGTCCATGTACCAGTTGGGCCCTGAATCTCAATAGATTGCAACACCCCCTCTCCAGTTCATTGGACTCACCCAGGACAACTAACAAGGAGATGACTGACAACAACCATCTCAAGGAACAGAAAGAGTCTGTAACTGCAAGCAAGAGAGTTCCATTCATCTGCCCCATGGGGCCTAAGCTGTCTCTCAATTACCATCACAGAATCCTCAGGTTTGGGGAATGGATGATGGACTAAAATAGACTGACAGTTGTTCAACTGTAGACTTGGTGTGATCCTAGCAATGGAAGAATTTTTATCATGGATGTGGAGGCAATGACCACTGAAGGTTCTGAGGGGAAGGAGAGGGAAAAATAAGTGTAATTTGGGGGTGTTTTTGGGACTTGGGAATTATCGTGAATGACATTTCAATAACAGATACAGGCCAGTATATATCATGTAATAACTTGCAAAAATGTGTGGGAAAGAGTGTAAACTACAATGTAAACTATAATCATCAATTTGTGGTGATGCTCCAAGATGTGTTCATCAGTTGTGACAAATGTACCCCACTAATGAAGGGTGTTGTTAATGTGTGAAAATATGGGAGGGTTAGGAATGGGGCATATGGGAATCCCCTATATTTTTTGTGTAACATTTATGTAATTTAAGTTTCTTTTTAAAAGTTAAAAATGCATATTAAAAAAACCTTATAGACATAAAAAAAAAAAGAATGCTTACAGTTGCAAGTAGGAGAATTGCATCCAAACACCATGTGGGATATAAGCCTACTCTCAATTTAGAGGTGATGGGGACATCAACATCCCAGGGTCCACAGAATGGAGGAATAAAATATGTATTAGAATGGACTCACTGGTATTCTACTATAGAACGATTGTGTCTAGCAATGTAAGATATTGTAGCATTGAGGTGGAGAAAGTGACCACTGTAGTTGCTGAGGGCATGTAGAGGGAAAAAATGATGTGATGTGGAGGAATTTTCATGACTTAGAGTTGTCCTAAATGCTATTGCAGGGACAGATGTTGGACTTTATATATCTTGCCATAAGCCATTGAAAGTATTGTGGGAGAGTGTAAAGTACAATGTAAATCATTATCCATGAAGTTTAACTGTGCTCAAAAATGTATTCACCAATCCAATGAATGTGCCACAATTATGAAAGAGGTTGTTGAGTGGGAAGAATAGGGGGTGGGGTATATGTGAACCTCTTGTATTTTTAATGTAACATTTTTTGTGATCTATGTATCTTCAAAAAATACAATAAAATTTTTAATTAAAAAGCAAAAATAAAAAAATAAAAATAAACAACTACAGCTCTGAAAATGAGAACAAAAAGTCACCACTAGGTGATGCTGTTGGATAAGAATTCTTCCATACTCAAATTCCTGGAGGAGCAGGGAATGGCCTTTTGATGTTGGAGTTGGGGCAGGGACCTTTCAGGTATGTGGCTTTGTAGGGCTCCTGTAGGGTGACTGCCTGGGCCTTACTTGTGGCTGTTGTGAGATCCTCTCTCCTGCTGATAGGTAACCTGGACAAAGCATTGCTGGTAGTAGGGTCTTAGTTGAGTCAGGGTGCCAGGGAATTAAGAGTGCTTTCTGGGTAAAAAAATTCTAGGACTGTGTCAAAGGGACCTAGGGCTGGAGATGCACTCCAGATCTCTTCTCTGGCATTGCTCAAAGAAGTGCTCTGTCCATTGCATCATCTTCATCTTCCTAAGTAAAACCTAGCCTTATGAATTCTTTGCCTGATGGCATACGCCTTGGCTACCTGTCAACTCTGGAGAGGCCTCCCTCCCTACTTTTTTGTTTAAGTAGATTAGGGGCTCAAAGACTTTCATTTTAATAATCAATTACCTCCCTTTCTCTGTCTTTTTATTCTGTGATGACATAGGCCACTCAGACCCCATATTATTTGTTTTAATGCATCAGCCTTTTCTCCTTTTTCCACTCATTTTTTTCACCTGTTAATGACCTTTTTTATTTTTTTTTCCAGTTTTTGGTGTCAAAACCCAAAGCTGCTTAAACATTTGGGGCAAGATTATTTGTGGGAATAATTTCTGTTCACTTGAGTAAATATGTACAAGTGGGGTTACAGGACCATTTGTTAAGCATGGGATTTACAAGACATGAAACTGCCATTATCTTCTAAACCGGTTGTATTTTGTTGTCCTGCATTGTCATAAGTAATAAATTTGAATGACTAAAAGAAACAAAACTAAACTAAACACATGTTTCTCAGTCATAGGACTAACTGGAATCATTTAATTCCTATTGGCTGTAGTGAAAAGCTACCCCATAACGGGCAATTCAACATGTATATTGTCAAGATTTCAAAACTAAACACTTTAGATTCTTTCCAATCACCAGGTGAGTAGATACAACTCCAGGTACTGGTGCTCCTGAGGGCTACAGAGACACACAGGTTCTATAGTCATGGCAGATGACTCTGGAGTTCAGGGACTTGCCAGTGGGCCCTACTCTGGAATTGGTCTCCTGAGTGTGATGAAGTTGGACTTAGATGTGACCTTTCTGCACATTCCTCTTCTGTCACTTTTACTAACCTGTGGTTGGTGCTGGGATTGCTGTATACCAAGGAGACTAATCTTTGGACTGACCATGTGCCATCTGAGCCCTTAGCCTCAGCAAACTTGCAACACTAAAATCTGGTTCATTGGACTTACTGAGTGCTGCTAACAGAGAGGTTAAGATATTCCACCACAACACCAGGGAGACGGGAATGTCTACAACTTCTGGTAGATGAATCACACCCATTAAACATTTGGGATCTAAGCCCCCTCTTGAGTTAGAGGTGGAGTGGACATCACAATCCCTGTGTCTTCAGGATGGAGGAATAAAATATATATTAGTGTGGACTTACTGTTATTCTACTATAGTATTATTGTGACTCTAGCAACCAAGAAATTGTATCATTGATGTGGAGACAGCAGTCACAGGATTTGCTGAGGGCAAGAGAGAGAAAAAGAGATGTGATGTGGGGAAATTTTGGGGACTTGGGGTTGTCCTGAATGATATTACAGAGACAGATGCAGGACCTTATATATTCTGCCATAACCCATGAATGTACTGGGGGTGAGTGTAACCTACAATGTAGACTATAATCTGTGTGGTGTAGCAGATCTCCAAAATATGTCCACCGAATGCACTGAATGTGCCACAATGTTGAAAGAGGTTGTTGATGTGGGATGAGTGGGCTCATGGAGTGTGGTGTATAAGGCATTCTTGTATTTTTTAGAGTATCACTTATTGTGATCTATGTATCTTTAAAATAAGAGACAATTAACTTGTTCTCCCAAGGGCTATGGAGACACACAGGTTCTATGGTCATGGCTGATGGTTCTGGAGTTCAGTTTCTGTCAGTGGGTCCTACTTTGGAATTTGTGTCCCTGAGTGTAATGGAGTCAGGCTCAGGTGTGACCTCTCTACACATGTGTCTTCTGTCACTTTTACTGAACCTGTGATTGGTTCTGGGTTTGCTATATACTCAGGAGACATGAATCTCTAGACTGAATCTCTAGACCAACTGGGCCCTGAGCCTCAGCAGAGGTGCAAGTCCTACTCTCCATTTCACTGGACTTACCCAGGTCAGCTAACAGGGAGGGGAAGATGGTCAGCACCACACTAGGGACCCAAGAGTGTGTACAACTGCAAGCAGGAGAATCACATCAAAACACCATGTGGGATCTAAGCCCCCTTTCAAAATAGAGTTGGATTGGACATCGTTGTCCCAGGGTCCACAGCATGGAAGAATATAATATGGATAGAATGGACATATTGGTATTCTACTATAGAAGTATTGTGTTTAGTAATGGAAGAAATTGTAGCATTGACATGGAGAAAGTGGCTATGGTAGTTGCTGAAGGCAAGTAGAGGGAAGAAGTGATGTGACATGGGGAATTTTCAGGACTTGGAGTTTCCTAAATGATCTTGCAGGGACAGATGTTGGACATATCATATCCTGCCATAACCCACTGAATGTACTGTGGGGGAATGCAAACTACAATGTAAACTATTATCCATGTGGTACAGCAGTGCTCCAAAAAGTGTCAACAATTGCAATGAATGTGCCACAATGATGAAAGAGGTTGTTGATGTGGCAGGAGAAGGCATGGAGTGTAGGGTATATGGGAGCCTCTTCCATTTTTTAATTTAACATTTTTTGTGATCTATGTATCTTCAAAAAGTACAAAACTAAAGCACATGTTGCTCTTTCAGAGCACTAATTGTAAACCAGTTTGTTCATATTGATTGTAGTGAATAGCCATGCCATAGCAGGCAATTAGCATGCATATTGTCAGGATTTCAGAACTAAAACATACAGGGCAGTGGACTTGGCCCAGTGGTTAGGGCATCTGTCTACCACATGGGAGGTCCACGGTTCAAACCCCAGGCCTCCTTGACCTGCATGGAGCTGGTACATGCGCAGTGCTGGTGTGCACAAGGAATGTCTTGCCATGCAGGGGTGTCCCCACATAGGAGAGTCCCACATGCAAGGAGTGCACCCCATAAGGAGAGCCACCCATTGCGAAAGAAAGTGCAGCTTACCCAGGAATGGTGCCGCACACATGGAGAGCTGACACAACAAGATGACACAACAAAAAGAAACACAGATTTCTGTGCCGCTGGACAAAGAAGATGCAGCAAACAGACACAGAGAACAGACAACTGGAGTGGGGGGGGAGGGGAGAGATAAAAAATAAACTAAAACATATAAGCTTTTGGCTGAGCACCAGCTGAAAAAATGGTGGTCCCATTGCCTTAAGAGAAAGTCCATTGCAGTCAATTAATCATGTGTGCATCCTTTTTACCAGCTATAGGACTGGCTTAAGGTGGTTTCCTTTGTTCCTGCTTAACTTTGGACTGGGAGACTGAGGCAGTAGTCTGCTGGGTTACATTAATTAATATTTTCTTCCTCCCTGCTTTTCAGTATCTTTATGTGAAAACTAAACTGATCCCTGTCTCTTACACAGTGTCACTCAATGGCAATCCCAGGGTTCACTGGTGGATGAGCCTCCAGAAATGTTTTAAAGTCCCACTCCATTGACCTGGACAAGATATAGCTTAGGAGAGAGGCCCATGGAGGTCTTTCCTGGCACCAAGCCCTGAGAGATTTGAAGCCAGGAAAGTGTTGGATTACTCTATGTTCTTGGCTATGAATTTAATAACTTGCAGTTTAGTTTATGCAGTAAAAAGAATTTATTGGAAAATGGGGGAAAGGAACAGAACTTGCTGAGAAATGGAAGAGAAGGATGGAAATATACACTGTGATTTATTACAGGCTCCTCTAGGCAGACAGAGAGGGCTTTGGCTTTTGTGGTCACCCTTTAATCTATTAATTATTCTTTCCCTTGTTAATGGTAAGGGGAGGGTTCCAGCTATTATTGGTTACCCCTCCAATGGGGTATCCAGTTTTCCTTAGGGAAATGGCATAAGCACTTAGCAGGCAGGAAGCTTTTGCTGGTGTGTCTCCTGATCAGTAGCTGTGACCGCTAGAATCTAGTTGTGTTAGTGACCTTTCTGAGGAAAAAAAAAACGTGCAAAGAGCTGCAATTGTCTTAGGGGATTGTGAGTTCAGGAGGGGTAAGCATTAGCGCTCAGTAGCCATGGGGCCTACTGGCTACAAGGGCCTACAGGGAGTGACAACAAAATGCTACCATGCTGCTCTTCTACCCGAGTGGAGCTGCCATGACTTCCTTGCAATACCTGTCCTACCTCCTCAGGGCAGCGCTTCTGACTGAGCTCCACAGGGGAGAGGGAGGGAGGGAGAGGGAGGGCGTACATACATGTATGCACAGGTGTGGCAGCTGCAGGGGAAAAAGGGAGTTTGAAGGGAGGCAGGCAACGGCGCGCTGAGGCCATGATGACTGCTGGAAGGCGGGGCCACAGGTCCTGCCGGGGAGCCGCTGCCATGTTGCTCCTCCGCCCTGTCTGAGGAACGGGCAGAGGAGGAGGGTTGGAGCGGCCACGCGTTGGCTACGAATCCTGCCACTGTCCAGGCTGGGAATGGTTCCCTCCACACCCACACACACCTGGAGGGATAAATCTAGAGCAGGTGGTCCTACACCTCCTTCCACCACCTTGGACGTGGTGCCCCTTCTTCAACCTCTTCTCACTACTTTCCTTTCAGCTCTAGTATGGCTGGGACTCAGGGCAAGGGCAGTTGGCGGAAGATAGGCAGAGCATGTATGGGCGGGGTCACAGCCCGCTGGAGGGCCTGGGGCTTGAGGCGGAGGTGCAGACCAATGAGGAGCTTGGGTCATCCTGCAGGTTATGACTGGCTGGGAGCTTGTAACCACAGTGTCTATTGGTGGATTGAAGGCTGGGTGCCTGCTGAGCCAATGTGAGGGGGGCGCGGAGTGAGCTTTAGAGCCCAGTGGCTGCAGGGGCTGCTGGGTCTTGGGACTGCCGCAAATGATGAGAAGGGAAGTGACAGACATGCTGCCTTTCTGCCCTGACTGGAAAAAGGCTGAGGAGGGACAGAACTGCTGCCGCTCCTGCTGAAGTACCTTCCGTGATGGACATCAGCCTAAGGTGGATCACCAGGTCTCTCACTTCAAAGAGGGCACCCTCCCTGTCTCCTCTTGTCCTTAGCACCAGGCTGCTCCCTGGCTTCCCCTCCTCGGGGCTGGCTTCAGCATCAGGTCCCGCAGGCAAGGCCTGTCTGAGGGAGAGAGGAAGAGGTTTATGTGCTTGGGGGCAGTTTTCAGTAACGATGGGAATTCTAGGCAGGCGGGCTGTGGGGCTGCAGCTTCTGTCAGGCAGCCACCGCCGTGTTGTCCTTCCTTCCTGGCTGAGGGAATGGGCTGATGAGGACCAACACAGCTGCTCTTGTTACACTGGCAATTCCCGCCTCCCCATGCATACTCCAACATCCCAGAGTCAGCTCCTCTGCTCTTTCTGACACCCATTTCCATACCTACAAATATACTCAGAATCCAGATGTGTCTAACTGGCTCCAAGCCTCAGCTTGTATTAGGTTATCATGTCACTTGTGCAGATAGTGCATAGTGCAGAGTATTCAATTTTCCTCATTTTCCCCCCATTTTTTATTATGGAAGTTTTGAGCTTACAAAACAATCATGCATAACGTGCAGAATTCCCATATATCACACCTCAACCAAAATCTTACATTGTTGTGGAATATTTGTTACAGATTATGAAAAAATATGTATTACCACCATGGTCCATTGCATATATTTGGTGTATTTTTTCCATATGCCCCCCTATTAGTAATACCAAGTATGAGTATTGTACATCTGTGATACTTCATGAGAGAACACTCTCCTATTTGCACTGTTAACCACAGTCCATCTTCCACCACATGGCTCACTGTGTTATAGAGTCCCATGCTTTTTACATTCTATTCAAAGTGTATACTCAGTGGCTCTCACTTTCTTCACAAAGTTGTGCAGTCCTTGTCAACTAAACCTTTGAATGTTTTCGTTAGTCCTTTGTCAATTTTTTAAAAAATTTAAATTTTATTCTGTTAACATATGTACTGCATAAAATTCAAATGAAGAAACACCAGTTTTTATTTACAAAACTCAAAGCATAATAATAATGAGTGCAATGTTTTGTGACAAAGTTTTCATAAGGAGAAGAATGAATAACACCATTTTGCTTCACTGAGCTTATGGGTGAGTGTTCCCTATCTTCAAAATTGATTGCTAATCTATATCTGTGAATACTGATTGTGTGCATGAGAGCAATAAAAGTTCATGTGGCACTATCATTCTTTAACACATGTGAGCTTCAAATATTTCCATCAAATACCAGCTGATGAATAATACATTTTTAAAAAGCTGTGGGTATTAAAGGGCTTATATTTCCACTAGCTACACGAATTTTTCTACATAAGCCTTTTCCTGCTCCACACACATTTTTACCACCATAACCCAGGTAAGCAGATTCCACTTCAAGTTATACCAAGTTAGCTTTTTATCCATAACTTTGAAAATATTCTTACCTGTATTTAAGTAAATCTATGCAGAGTATGCATAGAGGGTGATTTTCCATCACTTCCAACTCAGCAATGAGACCCTGAATCCTTGCTTTAAAACCACAGCTGAACAGTCTGGGCTCCACAGGAGCCAAGGGAAATAAGTTACATCCTTTGCCTTGTCTTTTTTCTCTTCTGTTTTAACCATTTGTAAGTGTATAACTCCTTGTTGTGCTGTTATCACCTCCCTCCATTACCAAAGCTTTTTCATCACACAAAATAGAAACTCCTTGCTTCCCATCATCCACCCCCAAGCCCCTGGTAACTTGTAATCTACTTTTTCCTCAGTGAACTTCATTATTCTACACATCTCATATAAGAGCAATTCTCTAATATTTTTGAATCTTGATTATTTCACTTAACATAATGGTTTTTTTAATGCAAATGAAGAATTATTCTGTAACATTTTTCTCTATCCATATCATTTTAAAAATCAGTTATACAGGTGTATAATAATACAATATATTTGTATTTATATTTTGTAAAAACTGTCTTATATAGGCAATGTCACTCATATTTGTGTTTGACATGAAGTTTTACTATCATGTGCAATCCCATGTTACAGTTTCTAGCTTTCCTTTTAGTGATATCCATGACCTCAGACATTCCCTTTCCACCACTGTCCTAACCATACAATAGCACTACTAGTTTCAAACACCATGATATCCTTTCCACATCTCTATTAATTACCAAAGATTTACAAAAAACTTTTTACCAATTATGCACAGGTTAAACCTCAGCTTTCCGTTCTCTAACCTCAGTCTTTTTTATGGTGACATATTATAATTATTAACTACATGACTTTACAAAATATATTTAATTCTTAATACAATTAGCATAATGTTTCATGATTCACTCATGTTTCAGTTCTCATTGTAACTACTTTTTTTACAGCTGCATATTTTTCTATTATATCTATATGCCATTTTGTTTATTCATCAGGTTATGGGCATTTGAGTTGCCTCCACCTTTGGCTTGTGCTAACAGTGATGCTAAAAACATTCCTGGACAAGATTAGCTTCTCACTGTATAAGCACATTTATGGAAATGATTATGGAATACATGACACAGTTACGGTAGAGAGTACAAAAAACAAAATGGATGTCTATATATGCCCATTTTATTGCATATTAAGAATATGAGTTTGTCAGTCAAATATTTGGTCTCTACAACAGACCAATGTTCTAAATGGTGTTATCTGCAACATTAAATGGAAAAAAATCACATAAAACACAAGCTGTTTTAAGATAAATGAACATTTTGTATTTTAATGAGTAATTAATGCTGTTGTCCTAAAATAAACTGTCATGATATTTCCAGCAATTTTGTATGGTAGATAACTTTCTGTTGTATGATTTTGTCATTGTGATGTCATTGTGATAACAAAATCTCTAATACATCTGCTCACACCAGTTTTAGCAAATCTTTCAAATATTTCACACAGCATTAAAAATTATGGGACTATTAATGTCCTTGTTGGAGGGAGTTTAGGGTTTGTTTAGCCTTGTAGGAGAAATCTTGGGTCACTTCCTGTAACAGTTTTCAACCTTAATAATATGCTTGTGATAACATTTCTGAAATGTTTTCAGACATAAGCTTTATTAAATTAATAAATAAGCCATATATCACTAACAAAAAAGTTAGAGGATATTTACAAAAATAGTACAAAACCCATACAGAGAATCCTACATAGCCCTATCCAACTTTGCCACATTTTCCACATCATTATGTATCATCTATCTATCTATCTATCTATCTATCTATCTATCTATCTATCTATCTATCTATCTATCTATCATCTATCTACCTACCTAACTACCTACCTACCTCTCTTCTATTTACCCATTATATCCATCCATCCATTTTATGGTCACTTAACTGAAGGGCATATATACCATGCTCCTTGAGCACTCAATACTTCAATGTACATTTCCTAGGAAGAAGGATATTCACTTATGCAACCACCTTAAATAATAGCTAAGTTCATAAATTTAGCACTGATATAAAGTTCACAGTTTATATTCTATTTTTTCTTATGTACCAATAATGTTCCTTTGATTCTTTTTCCTCCCTTGCTAGACCCCATCCAACATCCAAGATCATGTATTATATTTAATTGTCATTGTCTCCTTATTTGTACTTTTTATTCTTTTAACTGTGAGAATATATCATAAACTTTCCATCCCAACCACTCCCAAGCATGCAATTCAATGGGATTAATCACATTCACAATATTTCAATATCCTTACTCAATTCCATTAGTAATCCTCCCCAAACAGAATCCCTACACTCTTGGTGCCCTGTTTTCTCTTAGGAGGTTTTATGGTGAGAGATTATTTCAGAAGTGATGATGCCTGAATAGTGGAAATGGGAGAGGGAAGGAAATGTAAATAAATCTATAAATGTAAATGTAAATCGATGTGTACCTTTGAGGGCTGTGGCAAGACCAGAGCCAGGTGGCCAAGCAGCACAAGCTGTGGATGTCAAGAAGCACCCTGACAAGATGCACAAGGACAGGTACAAGGGGAAGAGCGACTAGGCCCTGGGCAGTGGCAGTGTGGTGGCATCAGGCTGGAGATGTGGCTGGGGCAGGGAGGGAATCTCAGGCTAGGTGACAGCACACCTGCCATTTGAGAGCATGGGGGCAGGACTGGGAGGACAGGTAGGCAGTGAGGGCTGTGTGATCACACAACAGCAGTAGAGACACTTCCCCTTGGTGGAGCTAAGGTTCGGAGAAGGCCATCACTCTCTACTTTCAGCATTCTGTCCTCAGTATCCCATTCTCAATACTTATTACCTACATCCTATTACCCTACTCTCAATACCCCCCCCTTTTTTTTTTGAGTACTCCTAGAGGGAAAAAATTGAATGGCTGTGGATTGTTTGGGATTGTTTGAGTTAAACTGTGATGAAGGGAAGGCAGTGTCTGGAGCTGGGCTTCAGCCTGTGGATCCCTGCCCTTCCCTTGCTGCCTTTTGCTCTTGCACAGATGGTCAGTCTGCTCTTCAACTTCATCTGTGACATAGACACACCTGCTAAATGACATTGCAGTGAAAGAAGTGAGATATACCATTCTGAATGTTTATCAGTGTTCAGTAGGTAGTAAAATTCATTAAGCCTTTAAAAAAAGAAGGTATATTTGATCAAGTCCAGTTTAGCTATTTTTTTCATTTTCTGTTTGTGTGCATTGTTGTAAAATACAAAATCAGTGCTTACTTCAAGGTGCTAAAGTTAGTTATCTCTTTTATTTTAAGAGTTGTATGGTATTAGCTCTTATATTTAGATCTTTGATCTATTTTGAATTAATTTTTCCACATAATGATAAGGGGGTATTCACATTCATTCTTTTCATATGGATTTCTTGTAGTCCCAGTACCATATTTTGAAGAGATTATTTATTGTTTCCCCATTGAACAAACTTGGGCATTTGTCAAAAATTAACTGCCCATAGATGTGTGGATTTTAGGCTGGACTTTAAATTCTAGTCCATTGGTATATTTGTTCATATGCCAGTACCACACAGTGTTTATTCCTGTAGCTTCATAGCAAGCTTTGTAATCAGCAAGTCTGATTCCTTTAGATTTTTCCTTATTTCAAGTTTGTTTTGCTTATGCAATACCTCTTAGAGTGCCTATGAATTTGACAATCATCTTCAGCATTTTTGCAAATGCTACTGGAATTTTGATAGGGATTGCATTGAACTTGTAGATTCTTTTGACAATATTGATATATTAATAGTGTTGTCTTTCAATTCATGAACACTGGATGTATACCCAGTTTGTTTAGGTCTTTAATAATTTCCTTCAGCAATGCTTTGTATTTCAGTATCTCAAGATATTTCATTAGTCCCTTGAGATTTCTTCTTCAACTCTTTGGATGTTTAGTAATATACTGTTTGATCTCTACATGTTTGTAAATTTTCCAGTTTTCCCCTGCTACTGATTTTTGAGAAGATCCTTTGTATGATTCCAATATTTTAAATATTATTTTCATTTTATACATGGTCTAATATATGGCATACCCTGGAAAAATTTCCATATGTATTGTACACATGTACTCTGATGTTATTGGTTGTATATATGGCAGATTACTTATCACCATTATATCTTTGTTGATTGGGCCTTTTATTAATGTAAAAATTTTTATACCTGAAGACTCTATTTCTGAAAATAATATAGCCTCTGGGACTTCTTGTGATTACCATTCTCATGGAAATAATTTTTCTCCTTATTTTTCATTTATATCTTTTTGAGATTGTACCTAAAGTAGACCACATTTAGCAGGATCAGGTTTTTCATCCAGTCTATCAATCTCTTTCTTTTAATAGGGGAGTTTAATCCTTTGACAGTTAAGACAATAGAAGGAAGAAAATATATTTTCAATTTTGCTATTTGATTTCTGCATGTCATGTATGTTTATTGTTCCTCAGTGATGGCTGTAATGCTGTTTTTATTTTTTCCTTTTTGTGGCTTTCTGCTCTGTACTATTTGGATTTCCTTCCCTTTTCTTCTTTATATTTTTATGTTATTATTGGTTACCTTTGTATTTAACAATAACTGCTTAAAATAAAAAACCTAGTTAGACTAGTACCAACCTCATCTCAGTAATAAACAGTCTATCCCCACAATACTCCACCTCTTTTTTTGTGTTCTTACTGTCTTAGATTACATCTTTGTATGTTGCATGCCTGTTAACATAGACTTTAAACAATTTTTATATCTCTAAGTTATGTATTTTGGGGCACTATTTTTAAATGCATAAATGTTTATTTCATCCTGTTTTACTGTGCCTTTCATTAATAGGTAGCCTCCTGTTTTGTCTTGTAACTGATTTTGGTTTTTAATTGTTTTTTGAAGAAGTTGATGGTTTAGAGCATACTCATCCAAAAAATAAAGGATTCCCATGTACCTCTGTTATTATTACCTTGCATTAGTATGAAATATTTGTTACAATTGATGATATCATATTCATATAATTGTACTATTAACTGTAGTCCATGGTTTAAGTTAGTATTAACAATGTAGTGTAGATCTATGTATGTGTGTATTCTGTTTTGTAAGACATTTGAATTAGTCAATTTTGTCCAATATTGTTATATCCACTTGTGTTCTCATTTGGCTAATAACTGTGTGGAAATATTTTTGCATCCTTTCACTACATTCTTTGCTTGAGTAAATTCAATTACTGTACTTTTGCAGCTCCAAATTTCTCTTCTTTTATAATTTCTATCTCTAGTTTATTCTGTGAGTTTTCTGTTTTCCTGCTTTCCTTTATTTCTTTCCATATGGATTCATTTAGGTTATGTATATTTTTAAGATAAGTCATTTAACATCTTAAACAAATTGCTCTATTTTATGAACTTCCTCAGGAATGTTTTCTTGCAAACATTTTTTTTTTCTGTGAGTGGGTTATAGTTTCCCTTTTTGTTGGTCTTGTAACTTTTTGTTGATTCCTGGACATAAAAAGATAACAGGAATAAAAAGCCCTGTTTCAAGACACCTCTGCCAGTTTCACCTGAGGGGTGTGGAACAATGGCTGCCCTTAGTTCTGGTTCCTCAGTGGTCTCAAAAGCAGTGAATAGCGATCAGACAATGTGCTAGCTTACTTAGAAAGAATTGTTTCTTAATGTGCATCCTGACACCAGTGAATTCAACCTCAAACCTGGGTCACAGTCTCATCTCTGTAAGAAATCTTACTAGGATTGTCTTAGTAATGGTATCATGCATTTTTTAGTAGATATTTTTAAAGTTATTTCTCTCCCCTTCCTCCCCAACCCCCCCACATTGTCTGCCTTCTGTGTCCACTCACTGTGTGTTCTTCTGTGACTGCTTCTAGCCTTATCAGCAGCACCGGGAATCTGTGTTTCTTTTTGTTGCATTATCTTGTTGTGTCAGCCCTCTGTGTGTGGTGACATTCCTGGGCAGACTGTACTTTCTTTCACACTGGGCGGCTCTCCTTGCAGGGTGCACTCCTTGTGCATGCGGCTCCCCTACACAGGGGACACCCCTGTGTGGCACAGCACTCCTTGCATGCATCCGCACTGTGCATGGGCCAGCTCCACATGGGCCAAAGAGGCCTGGAGTTTGAACCGCAGACCTCCCATGTGGTAGGCAGATGCCCTATCCATTGGGCCAAGCCCACTTCCTGGTATCATGCATTATTATTGCTCTTCATTTGTGGTCAATGTTATTAAACACTGTTGAGTTTCTGTGTCTGTGACATTTTTACCCTTTATTAACAATGATGTCAGAGTTTCCTCCCCACACATACAGCCTTTTCATGGTCTCCCAAAGCCATGCTCAATGTCACTTCATGTCAGGAGCCTCCAGCCATCCATGCAAGACCTTGCTCACACTTGTACCTGGCAGTTTATGCCTCCCCCAAAACTAAGTTAAGTCTCCATTTGGAGACCAGGAATTGCTGGTGATGGCCTGCAGGGCCATGAGGGGAGGCTTGTTGTCCCACCCAGTTTACCCTTTGATGCCTTTTTGGGTGAACATCAACCAAATTCTCCAAATTCACTGCAGGGGACAGATCAGAGCCAGCTTGCTTCAGGGCTCTGAGCAGTAGATTCACTTTACCTGACACAGGAGCCTCCTTTCTACTCTTTGCTGAGGCTTCAGACAGTGGTCCAAGGTGCACATCCACACCACCCAGCCAGCATCTGCCAGGACCAGCCATCTGTTTGGAGGCCTCACGAGGCAGCCCCGAGATGGTCTAAGTTTCTGGAAGATGGTCCGACAGCCAAAACCAAGTCAGCTTGCTAGGGAGTTCCCAGGGTCTTTGCCCTGAGCAGCAGCTGTCAGTGGTGGGACAGGGATTCCAAGGGTAACATGAAAAATTTCTCCCAGGCCCTCTTCAATGGCTGGAATGTTGTCCTGCTGGACCCTTCAGGCTGATATGGCCTGGGGAAAAACAGCTGTCTCTCTCTGCCCTGGCCAAGAAAAGTCTCATAGTTCATGTGCTCTTACAGCAGCATTTCAGGCCGATTTTCCAGTTCCAACTGTCAGATTGCTTATTGTCTTGGAAGTCAATAGGACATTCTAAATGATGTTTTTCCATAGATGTCTGGGTGGCAGTAGCTGAGCATTTATATTGTCAAGGTTGTGGACTACTCAGGAGATTCCAGTGTGCACCTTCAGCGTTAGATTGAGGGTTAAGTTTTGAGAGACATTGAAGTTTAAGTTTATAATTAGAGAGGTAAGGACAAAGTTGTGCTTAGGGTGATGGTTAGAAATAGTTTTCCTCAAAATCTCCTCTGGAGGTACCTGTTCAGATATGAACCTGTGTCTTGAAATTGTTCCTGTGACACTGGTACAGGTCTGTGGGCTTTGGGCAAGGTCTATACAACATATCATTTCACTTGGAAATCCACAGTGGAGCAGCCAGGAATTTTCAGTCACACTTCTAATGCCATTTCCTTCCAGAGAGATGGGATTTTTTGTGACAGGATAATCCAAAATCCTTTTCAGTGCTCTTTTGTTATCTGAGGGCATGTGATTGCTCATAACATTTCTAATATTCACATTTTATGATGGAAACAGCTGGACTCTGACTTCTGAGCTCAGAGATGGCACCGCAGGTCTGGCCTGGATATTGGTTGATGCTCCTTGGTTGTATGACAGTTCTGAAAAATGTTCAATCCTCTTATGGTGTCATTCTCATGCCAGCACTCATGGAATCCCAAGAGTGATCCAGTTTTGCTTGAGGGTAATCTGTGGCATAACTAGGTGGATTAACATCCTGAAAGTCCCACTCGAGTCACCTAGACAAAGCACAGGTAATGGAAGAGGCTGGTGGAGGTCTTTTCTGCAGCCTTCCTCTCTAAGATTGTCAAAAAACCCTTAGGGAGCTGGCAACAGCCCTTGCTGGGCAGGGAGGCCTTTGCTGGGAGTGTCTCCTGATCATTAGCTGTTCCTGACAGAAATTAGTGGCTTTAGTGCCCTTCTGAAAAAACATTCAAAGTCTCCCTTCAGCTCCTGGGGTCTCAATGAACTTGTCCTAAAGAGGAACACACCTAAACTTTGTGTGTAAGGGGTTTTCAGGTTGGAGATATTGTCCCAAGTTACCTTCCTCAGGCCACTGGGCTGCAGTGGTCTCTTCTGCACCAGGTGTGGAGGCCATACACCCTGGCTGTCCAGAATGGGAACTGTCCCCTATACACCTGCACACACCTGGATGGGTAAATTCAGGGCAGGTGGTCATGTACCACCTTGGCAAAGTCCTCCTGGGATACATCCACTGCCTCAGAGGCAGCATCTCCTCTTTGTCCTCTTGTCAGCCCTGCTTTTCCATTCTATAGGTCTGCCCATCAGTCTTCCAGGCTCCTGTGGCCACTTTCTCCAGATAAATGCTATAGTTTCTTCCATTACTAGTCACAATTGTTCTTAGTAGAATACCAGTAAGTTCACTCTAATTCATATTTTATTCATCCATCCTGTGTACCCTGGGTTGGTGGTGTCCACTCAACCTCTATGTTGAGAGAGGGTTTAGATCCCACATGGTTGATGGATGTGAATCTCCTGCTTATAGTTGTAGGCACTCTTGGTTCCCTAGTATGGTGGTTGACAATCTTCATTTCCCTGTTAGCTGACCTGTGTAAGTCCCACAAAATGAAGAGTAGGAATTGCAACTCTGCTGAGGCTCAGGGCCCAGCTGGCATATGGCAAGTCCAGAGATTCAAGTCTCCTGGGTATACACCAACCCCAGTGCCAACTACAGGCTCAGTAAAAGTGACAGAAGTGGCATGTGTAGAAAGGTCTCACCTAAGTCCAACTCCACACTCAGGAACACAAATTCCAAAGTAGGGCCCACTGGCAAGGCACTGAACTCCAGAGCCAACTGCCTAAACCATAGAACCTGTGTGTCTCCATAACCCTCAGGAGAACCAGTACCTGGGGTTTTATCTGCTTTGGCTATCTCTGGGATCCTGCTAAGTCATGCATAAGCACAACCCCTCTGATGACCTTCTGACTTTTTTGAAGGCTCTTTACCATCTAAACTAATTTGTCTTTACCATTTCCCCCTTTTATTCAAGGTCTTTTTCTAGTTGCATCACCAGTTAGTGACTGGTAATAATCCTTCAGGGCAAGGGATGCTCATCACTGCGAGTCATGTCCCATGGGGGGGGGGGGGTAAGGTAATATGTTTACATGCTGAATTTGGCTTAGACAGTGGTCAAATTTCAGCAACATGGAGGTTCTCAGGAGGTAACTCTTAGGCACCCTGCAGCTTTGGGCCTGGTTCAAATTTCAGGCGCACAGGTTCATAAGCATAGTCTTCAGTATCAAGGGCTCATCATTGGAGCATTCTTCTTCACTGGTCTTTGCCCTTGCACATGGAGGTTGTTGCTGTTTCATTGGGGAATGTGACACACTTCCCTGGCTAGGAACTCAGCACTCCCTCAGTTGTCATTTGTAACAGTAACTACTATGAATATACCCAAAATATATCCAAACATTTTATGTACCCTATATACATGCCCTGGAGAACTCCCTCCCAACCTTGTGTCCCCCATCAATAACACCCCACACCAGAGTTCCTCCTCTGCCATAGCTGGACCCCTCTGTGGTCCAAAACATCTTCAAAAATGAACCCTAATATATTGCCAAATTCAATTAATATGAAAATGAAGTAGTAGTGATAGGTTTAAAGATTAGTAGTAGATTGCATACTATTTTAGAAATACTAAAATAGAGTAAAATTAAATTGGGGTATTAAAAAGTGCAAAATATCATAAAACTTTGTTTTGACATTTTGCCTTTCATCACTAATAGGTGTTGCCATGTATGTACAGTGGCAAGGCCGTTTCTTTCACTTCTTCCTCAGTGTCTACATCCTTTCTTTTTTTCCCTAATTTTTAATTTTGTCTTCAAAAATGTTTTAGATCATGTTAAAGTCCCATAAAATATAGGGGACTCCCATATATCCAACATCAAACCCTTTTCACCCATAAAATCCCATAAAATATGGGGGACTCCCATATATCCAACATCAAACCCTTTTCACCCTTCCCCAGCAATGATCTTTTTACATGTTCATGTTATAGTTGCTGCAGCTGATGTAAAGGTATTGAAACATAGCTATCAAACACGGTTTCATTTTGGATTACATTATGGTTTATATTTTAGACAGTACAATTTTTCTAATCTTTTATTTTTTATTTTCATTTTTTCAAGATTTTTATTTCTCCACCCCTCTCCCCCAGTTGTCTGCTCTGTGTCCATTTGCTGTGTGTTCTTCTGTGTCTGCTTGTATTCTTGTCACCAGCACTGGGAATCTGTGTTTCTTTATGTTGCATCATCTTGCTGCATCAGCTCTCCATGTGTTCTGTGCCACTCATGGGCAAGCTGCACTTTGTTTCATGAGGGACAGCTCTTCTTACGGGGTGCACTCATTGTGCATGGGTCTTCCCTACATGGGGGGACACCCCTGTGTGGCATGGCACTCCTTGTGTGCATCAGTGCTGCATGAGGGCCATCTCACCACATGGGTCAGAAGGTGCAGGTTTTGAACCCTGGACATCCCATGTGGTAGACAGATGCTCTATCAGGTGAGCCAAATCCACTTCCCAAATTTTCTAAAATTTTAGTTACCTTATGTTTTACATTATGGTTTACATTTTAGCCTATAGACTTTTATACATTTTTGGTGTAATTTAACATGTCTTATATCCGTCATTGCATGAGCTTATGGAACACTTCCATTGACCCCCAGTTACCCTGCTTCCATCTACTCTAGTCCTCTCTCTCCCTCCCCTCAGGACACATACTCACTGTTTGAAGGACCAGATTCATGGATACTTACCACAATGCTGAGGGCTTGATATACTAGACTGTCCTCCCCCATTGGGAGCCACCAATTCTCTTGAGAGACACAATTCCATCTATTTCAGAAGATCAGGCCTCCCCAGGATGTGGGCACACCTTCCCACTTATTGTATGAGTCTCCATCCAATGATATAACACACTATAACACTATGAGAACATGAGCATTCACACACTCCCTAGAAGCCTGCCCCTGTACCAGATGCCCCACCTTAAGGAACTTAACCAGATAATCCTTCTTTATTAAATTTTCTAAAGAGTTTTCTCAACATTATAGTTTAAACCACATACCCAACAATCTCCCATGTTCAATTGTTCCCCCAGCCCTCCTCCTGATTCCTTAGGCCATCTGACCCATCCTCCCACCCGAGACCCCCTCAGACCTGCAAAGACACACCCAATATTTTCCCTATGCCCCATCTTATCCCTTCCTTGTACAACTGCTTAACCTCCACTTTATCATAGATTTCACTCATGTAGACATCAGTGCACAACCTTCCTCTCCCTGCAATTTCCTGTAAGCCTATCATCCAGTTTCTAACTCTCTGAGACAGCTTGGTTTGATTATTTCATATCAGAAAGGTCATGTAGTATTTGTACTTCAATGCATGGTTTGCTTCACTACACATAAGGGCCTCAAGATTCATCCATGTTTTCCCATTTGTTTGTACTGTATTTCTTCTTATAGCTGAGTAGTATTCCATTGTATGTATAGACAACAGTTTGTTTATCCATTCATCTGTCGATGGGTTTTGGGTTGATTCCAAATTTTAGCAATAATGAAAAATGGCACTATGAACATTGGTGTGCATAGGTTTGTGTCCTTGTTTTCAGTTCTTCTGCATATATACCCAGTAGAGTGATTGCTGGGTCATATGGCAAATCTACAGGTAGTTTTTTGAGAAACTGCCAAACTGTTCTCCAGAATGGCCGGATTCTACTGCATTCCCAATAGCACTGGATGAGTGTTCCCATTCCTCCTCATCCCCTCAAACACGTGTAGTCTTCTATTTTTTGATAGCTGCCAGTCTGATGGGAGTAACATGGTATCTCCTAGAAATTTTGATTTACATTTCCCTAATAGCTAGTGATTTTGAGCATCTTTTCATGTGCTTTTTGGCCATTTGAATTTCTTCTTTGAGAAAGTGTCAGTTCAAATTTCTTGACCATTTTTTAAGTGGGTTGTGTGCCTTTTATTTTATTTTGAACCCATAATTTCCAAGGGCTACATTTTCCACATCCTCAAAACCATTTTTTTCCCTAAAACCAGCATTAAAGCATGTGTGTAGTAGCACCTCATTTTTATTTTTGGTATCTTATGTGCATTTCTCTAATGGCTAATGATGTTGAGCATCTGTTTACATGCTTTTTGGGCATTTGTATATATTCTTGGCAGATATGTCTATTCAAGCCATTTTCCCATTTTTTAATGGGGCTGTTTGTCCTTTTGTTGAGTTATAGTAATTCTCTTTATGTTTTGTATATTACGCTATTAGCAGAAACAGAGTTTCCAAATATTTTCTGTCCCTTTTTAGGTTTACTTTTTTAGGTTTTGGAAAAGTAGTATTGTAGTAAAGTAGTTAAGTAGAGCTCAGGGTTCAAATTTTGGGATTAGGTCCTCTTTCTGACTTCTGGAGACTCATACAATAAGTGGGCTTATATTTAAGTTTAGAGCCACCTTCTTGCTCTGTGATCCCCATGAGCTTGCCTAAGAGGGTCAAGAGTGCAAGGGGAGCAGAAAATGAACATGTGGTTGGGCTGTTGGGGAAGAGCAGGGTTGCAGACTTCTTCATGTCCTGTTGCTGGGCAGAGCTTGGATGCCTTGCTCAGGAGGGTGTGCTCCCACGCAGTGCTTTTCATCAGAGAGCTCTTCCCATCCTGGGAACACTGGACCCTTTTTTTTTTTTATACAAAAGGATTTATTAATTTATTAAAAAACCAGTAAGACACTACTACATCATGACACTGTCACACTGGGCTTTTAACACAAGACTTGATCTACAATACTGGAGAAGGGGCATAAAATAAATTGATTCTGAAGCATAGCAATTAAGAAATAAATCAATGAAAGCAAATTTCTTTTAATGAGTACTCAGAGTTAAACTTCAGAGGGACCCAAGGTCATACTTCCATTTGGGGACTTGATAGAAAAAATTTGGTTTGAACTGCTATTAGCAAGGTGGCAGGAGCCACCCTCACATGAATCTTCAAATTGGAAAATACTGCTTCACCACCTGTTGGGGATAAGTTGCAAATGGAATAATTTAGTGTGGTTTGTAGCTATTTTGATGACCGCCTCACCTGGATACTTTCCCATAACCACTCTGCTGATCACCACCTCTTCCACGAGCTCTTCCTGCAAATCCTCCTCTAGATCCCTACTGTTGCTGTTGCTGATATTGTTCCTTTGACATGGCTACTTTTATTTCACATTTACTGAGACCAACATTATGGTATTTCTTTTCCATTATCTTCTCCACTGGTTCCTCTTCTTTAAAGGTAATAAAGCAGAATCCATGCCTCTTATTGGTCTTGTCCACGGGGAGCTCTATGATTTCCACCTTATGAAAAACCACCAAAGTACTTCCTTATTTTCTCTTCAGGTGTATCTGGAGAAAGGCCACCAACAAAAATTTTTTTTAACAGGCTCTTTTGTTTTCATGGCTTTGGCCCTTTTAGGATCAATCACCTTCCCATTCAATTTCTGTTCTTTCTGACTCTTTAAATAGCACAAAGCCAAAACCCCTTCATCACCCTGTGATAGGATCTAACTTCAGAGTACAGTCTACAACTTCCCCAAATTTGGAGAAGTAGACCTTCAGATCTTTCTTTGTAGTGTCCCAGCTAAGGCCTCCTATAAACATTTTCCCTCTATCCTCCTTGTTCTTACTGGCATCGGCCTTTGCCCCCTCCGACGACTCGGTGCTGCCCGCTTCGGTGCCTCTGGCCACGGTTCCGGCCCCCCGCCCCCCCCCCCGCCCCGTCCCAGCTTCGCTTCCTGCCAACGCTGCTCCCTCCTGCTCACCTGCCAAGGCGCCTACCGCTGCCGTTACCACCGCCACTGCCCCATCCCCGCGGAACTGCTCCTCCAACATCGTGCTACTGCCTGCACCGCCGCCACCGAGACTACACCCGCCACTGCCCTGAACTGAAACTAGCAGCAAAGTAATCCCCGCTGCTGCCGCGCACCCGCTCTACCTCGCGAGACACACAAGACAGAGAGGGAGCACGCGTGGCTGCAAAAGCTCCTGCGCCTCTCCCTGGCCTGTCCCCTCACCTCCCACTCTCGTGTGGCATGCACTCCTGCTTTTTTTGGCTGCACTTAAAAAGAAAAAGAAGCAGTGGCAGCCCCTCTTGCTGCCTCCTCACTTTAATGGCGCCGCTGTGGACCACCTAAAATGGCCAACTGAACCACTAGACCCTTTTGATGCAAGGTCTGGCCTTTTGGGAAGTTCTCTATGACTCATATCAATTCAACTGGCAATCTGCAGATGAGGTTCCAGGAAAATTCTGTCACAATTCTAAAGTCGTGACCTTCCAGTCAGGTGGAATTTCCTATTAGAGTGCAACCCAAACCCCTTTTCTGTGGCACTCACCTGAGGGCATATGATGCCACCAAACATTTTCTAATGTTCATGTAGACTGATGGAAAATGCTTGAGTCTGGCTTTTTCTTCCCTGAGATGGACCACAGATCTTGTATGGATACTGGTTGTTGCTCCTTGGTTTTATGAACACCTTGGAAATTTTTCAAATCCTCTCGGTGTGTCATTCTCATGCCAACACACCGGGAGCCCAGGGCAAGTCATCCAGGTTTGCTTATGGGGACTTCTTGGGATTGCTAGGTGGATTAATTTTTGAAAGCTGTTCAATTCCTGATCCAGTCACCTGGACAAGACACAGGGAGGAGGCAATGCAGGTGGAGGCCTTTTCTGACACTAGCCTGCAGTAGATTTTCAATGTGCCCTCAGGAACTGTCACCAACCCTTGGCAGTGGGGAGGATTAGCTAGGAATGTATCCTGATTATTAACTGTTCCTGAAAGAAAGTTGTGGTCTCAGGGCCCTTCTAGAAGTACATGAAATGACTCACTTCATCTCTGTGGAGCTCGATGAAACTTCTGTGAATGGGGATTGGGCCAGGTGCACATAAACTCTGCATGTAGGAGGTTGTCAGCATGGTGACAGTGCTCAGTGCACCTTTTTCAGGTCTCTGGGCTGCAAGTAGACCCTGTAGAAACTGGTGAGGAGGCCATGCTGCCCTGGATATCCAGGACTGGAGGAGATTCCTCCTCACCAGCACACACCTGGATGGGTAAATTGAGGGAAGGTGGTCCTACACAATGTTGGCAAGGCCCTCCTGGGCTGCATCTACCACTTCAGAGGCAATGACTGTCCTTCAACCTCTTCCCACAACTTCCCATCCATTTTGCCCAGGCCTCCCTTGTTCTAGGGTCATTGGGAAGGATAGCCAGGGTGAAGTAGTCAAAGCATGAATGGGCGTGGATGGAGCCCATTAGAAGGCCTGAGGCTTGGAGCAGAAAGTGTGAGCAGTGAGGAGCACAAGTCATTCTGCCACTGACCTACTGGGAGTTCATAACCACGGTGTCTATTGGTGGTCTGGGGGACAGGGAAGACTGCTGTGCCATCATGAGAGAGGTTTAGTGCCCAGTGCCTGCAGGTGCTGGTGGGTCTTCTGGCCACAGGGAATTATGGGAAGCCACTGTCATGCTGCTCTACTGCCCCGAGTGCTAAAGGGCTGATTGGGACAGAGCTGCCCCAATGGCTGCTCCAATATCTGCTCTGATGTGAGGTCAGCCCAAGGTGTGTCCCGAGGCCTCCTGCCTCATGGGGTGGGTCCTCCATACCTCTCCTTGTCCTATTGTACTCTTAGCCCCAGGCTGCTCCAGCCAGTCTGAGGGAGAGAGTTGGAAGTGTGATGCCCTGAGGAGGCAGGTTCCAGGAACATGGGACTTGGAGGCAGGTGGGCAGTGGTGACAAGTGAACAATGTGGATGTTGGGAAGGTAGGGCTGCAGCACCACCCTGGCAGGCACCCACCAAGGCTGAGGGACTTGACTGATGGGGAGAGACAGAGCTCCCCTTGTTTCACTGGCAGTGGCCACCTGAGCATGCATATTTAATGCAAGGTGGGTCCCTCCAGCCTCCCTGCTTTGTCAGTCAGAGCTCCATCCCTGACACCTCACATTCATCACCTCTGTGCATTCTCTCTGGCTACTTTCCTATCTTCCAATATACTCAGAATCCTGCTGCATCAAACTGGGTTCAAGCCTCAGCTCTTTTTAGGTTATCCCATCATTTGAATAGGTCGTATATGGTGCCGAGTATTCAAATTTCTGCATTTTCAAAAAATATTATTTTGCCAGTATGTACTACATAAAATTAAAACATGAATCACAACTTTTTATTGACAGAAACTCAAATCTAAAAACAACAGCTGAGTATAATCCTTTATATGACAGGTCTTATCATGAGAGGAATAAATACTCGCATTTCACTTAAGCCAGCTTCCGAGTCAGTGTTCTTTTTATTTTTTTTTAAGATTTTATTTATTTATTTATTTATTTATTTATTTATTTATTTATTTATTTATTTATTTCTCTCCCCTTACTGCTCCCCACCCTGGTTGTCTGTTCTCTGTGTCTATTTGCTGCATCTTCTTTGTCTGCTTCTGTTGTTGTCAGTGGCATGGGAATCTGTGTTTCTTTTGGCTGCATCATCTTGCTGTATCAGCTCTCCGTGTGTGTGGCACCATTCCTGGGCAGACTGCACTTTCTTTCATGCTGGGCAGCTCTCCTTATGGGGTGCACTCCTTGTGCGTGGGGCTCCCCTATGCGGGGGGCACCCCTTCATGGCACAGCACTCCTTTCACATGCATTAGCACTGTGCACGGGCCTGGTCCACACGGGTCAAGGAGGCCCGGGATTTGAACCACGGACCTCCCATGTGGTAGACGGACGCCCTAACCACCAGGCCAAGCCTGCCGCCCCAGTCAGTGTTCTTTATCTGAAAATTGCTTGCAAATGTGCATCTAGTAATGCTGGCTGTGTGCCTCAGAGCAGAGTAAGGTGCCTGGGACCCTACCCTTCTTTAATACATGAGAGGTTTAAAGAGTTCCCTCAAATACCGGCTGGTGAATGATAGAATAAAAAAGCTGTAGGTGTTAAATGACTTATATTTCCAGCAGCCACCTGCATTGTCTGACTCTCCTGTTCCTGCCTGTCACATACTTTTCCACAATCAGTGGTGTCCCATGTTAGCAGATTCCACTTCAGGTTATCCCAAGTTAGTGTTTTATCTGTATCTTTGAACATATTCTTCGCTGTCTTGCAGTAATCTTTTGTAATACATTCTGTATGATCTAGGCATAGAGGGTGATTTTCCACCAGCTTGACCTTGGCAGGAAACACCAAGCTTTTCTTTGATAAGCTCAACTGAGCAGTCTGTTCTCAACAGGACCAAGGCCCTTATAATCCTTTGCCTTCATTTCCCTCCATTTGAATCAATTTTCAGTATATGTAGCAGTTTGCTATGGTTATGAATTCCAAAAATTGTTATTGGAATTTGTTTGTCATCTGATCTGTATGTGGGAAACACTAAGCTATGAGGAGGGCTTGGATTGGGCCACCTCACTGGGTAGGCCATTGAGTCTCCATCACATGGGCAGTGGTGACTGGCAGAGAAAAGGCATGGTGAAGGAAACAGTTGAGGATTCTTGAAGTTGGAGTTTGATGCTGAAGCCTTAGCTGGAATCCCAGGAAGTAAGCTCAGAGAGGAAACAGAAGCAAGCCTCAGGAAGACAGGACTTGAGGCAGGGGAAGAACACAGAGGAATAGAAACAGCTCCTTCAATGGGGCAGAATCCCCAGGGTAAGTGAGAGACAGAGCACTTCACCTGATTGTCTCCAGCTGACCTTGTGGAGAGAGGCAAAGCCTTAGAGAGCCTCATAGTCTACAGCTGCCCTTATGGAACAATCAGAGGAGCTTAGCCCAGAAAGAAGCAAGACTTGGGGAGAGAGGAAGCCAGGAAGCCTGCACCCTGGCTGATGTTGCCAGTCATCTTGCTCCAAGATGTTCAAATAGATTTGTCGAGGGAAGTAACTTAGGCATTATGGCCTGGTATCTGTAAGCTCCTACCAGAAAGAAATAGCTTCAGTGGAGACTAGCAGGCTTGTGGAATAGTGCCTCAGCACCCCTTTGGCTGACCAGTCCAGCACACAACTCTGTCATCTTGTTAACAGTAACAATACTGTGCTATTTTCCCCTTCCACTATTACCAGACATTTTCCATCATGCAAAACTGAAATCCTTTACTCCTAATACCTGCCTCGAGTCCATGTGGTCATCAATATTTTGTCTCTGTGCAGTTCATTATTTACCCAGCTGATTTCAGTGCAGTTCTGTGGTGCTTTTCCTTGTGCTGACTTCAGTTAGCACAGTGCTTTCATGGTTCATCCATATTTCAGCTCTTTCCAGAACAGTATGCCTTTTCATAGCTGTACAGTTCTCTGTTGCTTATATGTACTATTTAGTTTATGCATCCATTGATGGACATTGTAGTTGCTGCCGCATTTGGCTGTTGCAAATAAAGACACTGAAATCATTCCTGGGTAACGTTTTGTTTGAACCCCTATTTTGACCTTTCAGTAGGAAAGTAGGTGTGCAACTGCTAAGTCATATGGAAATTCTATGGTTAACTGAGGCATCACCAAACTGGAATCTAAAGTGTCTTCACCCTTTGAACTTTCTCTCTGCAAGGTGTGAGGGTTTTGGTTATGCAACATCTACTTTAGTAGTTATCCAACATTTTTAAAGAAGTGGTAGCACTTCCTTTGTTATTTGTATTACCCTAATGTCTCAGGATGTTTAGCACCTTCTCATGTGCTTATTTCTCATTAGTATATCTTATTTGGAAAAGGTCCAGGCACCTGCCCATATTTTAAGTGCAGTATTTCTCCTTTTATTCTTGACTTTCAGTAGCCTATAGGCTTGGCATATTAAGCTCCCATCACACAGACGATATTCAAGTGTTTTATCCCTACTTGAGGACATTTTCTTTTTCCTTTCTTGAGAATGGACTTTCATGCAGAAAAGTTTTTAATTCTGATGAGTCTGTTCTTGTGATCTTAGGGAATGATCTTTCCTTCTTGAGCAGGTATTTTCATCTTAGCTGGTTTTTCATCAATATCCTTTATCATATGGAGGAAGTTGCTGTCTCCTGCTACCTTTCTGAATGATTCCTTAACATGAACGGGTGTAGGAATTTCTCAAAAGCATTTTCTAAGTCAACTGAGGGGATCATAATGGCTTGTATCTTTCACTCTATAAACGTGGTCATTACCATACTTGATTTTTTCCTTTAATTGTGGAAAAATATTCAAAGCATAAAAATCATTTTAATCATTTTAAGTGGGACACGTGGTGACATTGATTGAGTTCATTGATAATATTGGGTAGCTCTGACCACTGTATTCAGACTCTTTCCATCATCCCACCCAGACCTCATGCCCCTTTAGCAATAACTCCCAACTCCCTCCTTTCACAACTCCTCTTTTGAATGATGCTGTCATGAATATTGCCATAGATCTATCTGGTTGAGTCCCTGCTTTCAGTCCTCTGGTATGTTTTCTCGGAGTGGAATTGCCAGCTCCCATGGTAATTCTGTGTTTAGCTTTCTGGCTGCAGCATTTTAGTTTCCCACCCATATTATCTAAGGGGTCCATTTTTCCACATCTTCCCAACCATTTGTTTCCATAACAACAGCTTTCAAGTGTGTGTGTAGTAAGTAGTGCCTCATTTTTATCTTTGGTATCTTATTTGTATTTCTCTAAAGGCTAATGATGTTGAGCATCTGTTTATGTACTTTTCAGTCATTTGTATGTATTCTTGGCAGATATGCCTATTCAAGCCCTTTTCCCATTTATTGCTGTGGTTCTTTGTGGTTTGGTGGAGTTACAGTAATTCTCTTTGTGTCCTGTACATTACACTATTAGCAGAAATAGGGTTTCCAAATATATTCTTTCCTTTTTTGGTGTTTTTTTTTTTTTTCCACTTTATTGGAAAAGCAGTGTAGTAGTAACATGCAGTTAAGTAGGGATAAGGGTTCCCAATTTGGGAATAGGTACATTTTCTGGGCCAGGGCCTATGTTTCAGGTTAGAGCCACCTTCTCACTCTGTGGTCCCCACAAGCTTGCCTAAGAAGTTCAAGGTTGTGAGAGGAGCCGAAAATGAAGGGTTGGCAGGGCTGCTGGAGAAGAGCAGGGTTGCAGACTTCTCCATGTCCTGTTGCTGGGCAGAGCTTGTATGCCTTGCTCATGATGGAGTGGTCCCATACAGTGGTTTCAATCAGATGGCTCTTCCCCTCCTGGGAACACTGGACCCTTCTGGTAGAAGGCCTGGCATTTTGGGAAGTTCTCTAGGACTTACATTGCTTCAGCTGACAATCTGCAGATGAGGCTCCAGGAAACTTCTGTCACACTTTGAAAGCAATGACCTTCTGGCCAGGTGGAATTTCCTATACAATGTAGCCCAATCCCCTTTTCTGTGGCCCTCAGCTGAGGGCATATGATGCCACCTAACATTTTCTAACATTCATGTTGACTGATGGAAAATGCTCGAGTCTGGTGTGTTCTTCCCTGAGATGTACCGCAGGTCTTGTACGGATTCTGGTTGCTACTCCTTGGTTTTATGAACATCTTGGAAAAATCTCAAATCCTCTCAGTGCATCAGGCTCCTACCAATATGCCCAGAGTCTGAGGAAAGTCATCCAGGTTTGCTTATGGGGAGTTCCTGGGATTGCTAGGTGGATTGCCTTTTGAAAGTTGTTAAAGTCCCAATCCCGTCACCTGGATGAAGTGCAGGGATCAGAAGAGGCAGGTGGAGGCCTTTCCTGGCACCAGCCTGTGCTAGATTTTCAATGTGCCCTCAGGAACTGGCACCAGTCCTTGGCAGGCAGGGAGGCTTAGCTAGGAGGGTCTTCTTGTCGTCAGGTGCTCCTGACACAGAAAACGGTGGCCTCACAGTTTCCCTTCTGCAGGTAGATGAAATGGCTCACTTCAGTGCCCAGCATCTCGGTGAAGCTACTGTCAAAGGGCCGGGTGCACATATATGCTGCATGTAGGTGGTTGTCAGCAGGGTGACAGTGCTCAGTGGACCTTTATAAGGCCTCTAGGCTACAGCAGACAATGCAGAAACTGGTGAGGAGGCCTTGCCCCTTTGGCTGTCCAGGCTTGGAGGAGGTTCCTCCTCACCAGTACACCCCTGGATGGGTAAATCTAGGGCAGATGGTCCTGCATTGTGTTGGCAAGGCCCTCCTGAGCTGCTTCCAACACTTTGCAGGCAGCGACTCTTCCTCGACCTTTCCTCACTACTTCCCCTTCATCTGTCCAGGCCTCCCCTGTTCTAGGGCTGTTGGAAAGTATAGCCAGCCTGAAGTAGTCACAGCTTGCATGGGATTGGATGGAGCCCATCAGAAGTCCTGGGACTTGGGGCAGAAGGGCTGAACAGTGAGGAGCACAGGTCATCCAGCCACTGACCTGCTGGGAGTTTCTAATCACGGAATCTGTTGGTGGGCTGAGGGATGGGGATGACTGCTGTGCCAATGTGAGTGAGAGCTTTAGTGCCCAGTGGCTGCAGGTGCTAGTGGTTCTTGTGGCTGCAGGAAACTACGGGAAGCCCCTGTCATGCTCCCTTACCACCCTGAGTGCTGAAGGGCTGTTGGGACAGAACTGCCCCCATTTCTCCTGCAGTATCTGCCCTGAGGTGCAGGTGAGCCCAAGGTGTGTCCCCAGGCCTCCTGCCTCACAGGGTGGATCCTCTACACCTCTCCTAGTCCTTAATGTACTTCTAAGCCCAGCTGCTATTGCCCATCTGAGGGATGGGGTTGGAGTTTTAGTGCTCTGAGGAGGCAGGTGCCAGGAACACTGGGACTTGGAGGCAGGTGGGCAGTGGTGCCAATTGAACTTGGTGGCTATTAGGAAGGGGGGGCTGAAGCACCACGCTGGCAGCTACCAACATGTGACAGGCTCATCCACCAAAGCTGAGGGACTTGGCTGATGGGGAGAGACAGAGCTCCCCTTCTTGCACTGGCCGCGGCCACCTGAGCATGCATAACTTAATGCAAGGTGGGTACTTCTGGCCTCCCTGCTTTGTCAATCAGAGCTCCATCCCTGACACCTCATCTTCAGCCCCTCTATGCTTTCTCTCTGGCTACTTTTCCTACCTTTGAATATAATCAGGATCCTGCCGTGTCCAACTGGGTTCAAGCCTCAGCTCTTTTTAGGTTATCCCATCATTTGAATAGGTCATATATAGTGCTGAGTATTCAAATTTCTGCATTTTCAAAAAATATTATACTGCCAGCATGTACTATATAAAATTAAAACACGAACCACAACTTTTTATTGACAAAAACTCAAATCTAAAAATAATAGCTGGGTATATTCCTTTGTATGACAGGTCTATAATGAGAGGAAGGGATACCCGCATTTTGCTTAAGCCAGCTTCCGAGTCAGTGTTCTTTACCTGAAAATTGCTTGCAAATGTGCATCTCCTAATGCTGGCTGTGTGCCTCTGAGCAGAGGAAAGTTGATGGGACCCTACCCTTCTTTCATACATGAGAGGTTTAAAGAGTCCCCTCAAATACCGGCTGGTGAATGACAGAATAAAAAAGCTGTAAGTGTTAAATGACATATTTCCAGCAGCCACCTGCAGTTGTTGACTCTCTTATTGCTGCCTGTCACATACTTTTCCACCATCAGTGGTGTCCCATGTGAGAAGATTCCACTTCAGGTTATCCCAAGTGAGTATTTTATCCATATCTTTGAATATATTTTTACCTGTCTTGCAGTAATCTTTTGTAATACATTCTGTATGATCTAGGCATAGAGGGTGATTTTCCACCAGCTTGACCTTGGCAGGAAACACCAAGCTCATCTTTTAGAAGCTCAACTGAGCAGTCTGTTCTCAACAGGAGCAAGCCCCTTATAATCTTTGCCTTCATTTCCCTCCATTTGAAACAATTTTCAGAATACGTAGCAGTTTGCTATGGTTATGAATTCCAAAAACTGTTATTGGAGTGTGCTCATCATTGGGTCTGTACTGGGGATAGACTAAGCAATGAGGGGGGCTTTGATTAGGCCATGTCACTAGGACATGGAGCCCCATCCCATGGGCAGTGGTGACTGGCAGAGAAATGGCATGGCAAAGGACAGAGTTGAGGAATCTTGAAGTTGGAGCTTGATGCTGAAGCCTTAGCTGAAAGTAAGCTCAGAGAGGAAAGAGAAGCAAACCCATCAAGATGTTACTTGAGGCAAGGGAAGAACACAGAGGAATAGAAACTGCTCCTTAGACATGGCAGAATACCCGGAGTGAGTGAGAAACACAGTCCTTCACCTGATTGTCTCCAGCTGACCTTGTGGAGAGAGGCAAAGCCTAGAGAGCATCATAGTCTACAGCTGCCCTTGTGGAGCAAACAGAGGAGCTTAGCCCATAGAGAAGCAAGACTTGGGAAGAGAGGAAGCCAGGATGCCTGCACCCTGGCTGATGATGCCAGTCATTTTGCTCCAAGACTTTGTCAAGGGAAGTAACTTAGGCATTACAGCCTGGTATCTGTAAGCTCCTATGAGAAAGAAATACCTTCAGTGGAGCCTAGCAGGCTTGTGGAATTGTGCATCAGCACCCCTTTGGATGATTAGTACAGCACACAACTCTGTCATCTTGTTGACATTCACAATGCTGTGCTATTTTCATTTCCCACCATTTCCAGGCATGTTCCATCAGGCAAAACTGAAATCTTTTACTGTTGATGCCTGACCCGAGTCCATGTGCTAATAGATATTTTGTCCCTGTGGAGTTCACCATTTACCCAGCTGATTTCAGTGCACTTCTGCAGTGCTATTCCTTGTGCTGACTTCAGTTAGCACAGTGCTTTCATGGTTCGTCCATATTTCAGCTCTTTGGAGAACTGCATTCCTTTTTATAGCTGTACAGTTCTCTGTTGCCTATATATACCATTTAGTTTATTCATTCATTGATGGACATTGGAGTTGCTTTCACTTTTGGATATGGCAAATAAAGACACTAAAATCATTCCTGGATAACGTTTTGTTTGAATACCTATTTTGACCTTTCAGTATAAAAGTAGGAGTGTAACTGCTAGGTCGTATGGAAATTCTGTGGCTAACTAATTGAGGCATCAACAAACTGGAATCCAAGGTGGCTTCACCGTTTTAACTTTCTCTCTGCTATGTGTGACAGTTTTGATTACGCTACATCTACTTCAGTAGTTATCCAACATTTTTGTTTTAAGATTTTATTTATTTATTTATTTCTCTCCCCTTCCCCCCCACCCCGGTTCTCTGTTCTCTGTGTCTATTTGCTGCCTCTTCTTTGTCCATATCATCTTGTGTCATTTCTCCGTGTGGACTGTGCCATTCCTGGGCAGGCTGCACTTTCTTTCATGCTGGGTGGCTCTCCTTAGGGGACGCACTCCTTGTCCGTGGGGCTCCCCTACACAGGGGACACCCCTGAGTGGCAGGGCACTCCTTGTGCGCATCAGCACTGCACACGGGCCAGCTGTACACGGATCAAGGAGGCCCAGGGTTTGAACCGCGGACCTCCCATGTGGTAGACGAATGCCCTTACCACTGGGCCAAGTCCGCCACCCTATCCAACATTTTTAAAGAAGCGGTAGCACTTCCTTTGTTATTTGTATTTCCCTGTTGTCTCAGGATGTTTAGTACCTTCTCATATGCTTATTTCTCATTAGTATATCTTCTTTGGAAAAGGTCCAGTCACCTGCCCCTATTTTAATGGTGGTATTTCTCCTTTTATTCTTGACTTTCAGTAGCTTATAGACTTGGCATATTAAACTCCCATCACACAAGTGTTCAAGTGTTTTGGCCCTACTTCAGGAAATTTTCTTTTTCCTTTCTTAATAATGGACTTTCATGCAGAAAAGTTTTTAAATCTGATGAGTCTTTTCTTCTGATTTAGGGAAAAGTCTTTCCTTCTTGAGCAGGTCTTTTCATCTTAACAGCTGGTTTTTCATCAATACCCTTTATCATATGGACGAAGATGCCATCTCCTCCTACCTGAATGTTTCCTTAACATGAACTGGTGTGGGAATTTTTCAAAAGCATTTTCTGAGTCAATTGAGGGGATCATGTGGCTTGTATCTTTCATTCTATAAATGTGGTCAGTGCCATACTTGATTTTTTCCTTTTAATTGTGGAAAAACATTCATAGCATAAAAATCATTTTAATCATTGTAAGTGGGACACATGGTGACATTGATTGAGTTCATTGACAATATTTAGTAGCTTTCACCACTATATTCAGACCCTTTCCATCATCCCAACCAGACTTCATGCCCCTTTAGCAATAACTCCCAACTCCCTTCCTTTACAACTCCTCTTCTGAATGAGGCTGTTATGAATAATAGCATAGATGTATTTGGTTGAGACCCTACTTTCATTCCTTTGGTGTGTATACTTAGGAGTGGAATTGCCAGCTGCTATGGTAATTCTGTGTTTAACTTTTAGGCATCAGCATTTTAAATTCCCATTCATAGTGTTTAAGGGTTCCATTTTCCACATCTTTTCAACCATTTTTTTCCCTAACAACAGCTTTCAAGAGTGTGTGTAGAAAGTAGTGCCTCATTTTTATCTTTGGTATCTTATTTGTATTTCTCTAATGGCTAATGATGTTGAGCATCTGTTTATGTACTTTTCAGTCATTTGTATGTATTCTAGGCAGATATGTCTATTCAGGTCCTTTTCCCATTTATTGCTGTGGCTCTTTGTGCTTTGGTAGAGTTACAGTAATTCTCCTTGTGTTCTATACATTATGCTATTAGCAGAAATAGGGATTCCAAATATTTTCTTTCTGTTTTTGGTTTTCTTTTTTACTTTATTTGAAAAGTAGTATAGTAGTAATATGTCACTAAGTAGAGATGAGGGTTCATGATTCAGGATTAGGTCCTTTTTCTGGTCCAGTGCTTACATTTCAGGTTCAAGCCACCTTCTCCCTCTGTGGTCCCCAGGAGCTTGCCTAAGAGGGTCAAGGTTGTGAGAGGAGCTGAAAATGAAAGAGTGGCAGGGCTGCTGGGGAAAAGCAGGGTTGCAGACTTGTCCAATGTCCTGTTGCTGGGGAGAGCTTGGATGTCTTGCTCAGGATGAAGTGCTCCCCCAAAGTGCTCTCACTCATAGAGCTCTTCCCCCCCTGGGAACACTGGACCCTTCTGGCAGAAGGCCTGGCCTTTTGGGAAGTTCTCTATGACCTACATCACTTCAGGTGGCAATCTGCAGACTAATTTTCAGCCAAAGTGCAAGAAGAGGCATGTGTAGGGAGGTCCCATCTGAATCCAACTCCATCACCTTCAGGAGCACATATTCCAAAGTAGGGCCCACTGGCAGGGCACTGAAGCTCAGAACCACCTGCCATCAATGTAGACCTGTGTGTCCCCACAGCCTTCAGGAGCACCTGTACCTGGGGCTTTATCTATTCAGCCGCTCATCGGCGAGAAGGTAGTCTGCTTTAGTTTGGAAATCTTGGCAATATACATGTTGAATCGCCTACTATGGTGGCTTTGAACAACAAGCAGTAGGAAAATCACCTGGTTGCATTGCATGCTCTGGCCAAGCAAAATGTGCTTCCGGTTTTTATTTTATTTTATTTTTTCAGAAACTGATCATTATTACTCAAGTCAATGCCAAAGCAACACATACAACCACTTTTGACGGTCATGATGGCTTCTTATAATGTACCTTGTACACGGAACACAAGGACCTGTAATCCCACTTGACCGTAGTGACTCAAGTGAGCAGAAATTATTTCCACTGAAAAGTCTCACAACCAGATGTAAACAGCTTCGTTTTGGGTCCCCCAAACCTGGAGAAAAGAAAAATGTTCATTAATACTGTACCAAAAAGCAGGGTGAGAAGAGAAAAGGCAGGCTCATTTCTAAGAGTCAGATAGGTCCTCAGGGGCCCCTCTCATCCCAGGAAAGAAACACAGAGAAAGAGAGGTAATTGACAAGGAACAGGAAAGTCCTGAGCCTCTCCTCTCTGGGGGACAGGCCTCTGGGGGTGGGGGTCAGGGTGGGGGGGGTGGGGAGGGGCTGGCTGGCAGGGAACCAAGGCAGGAGCCCTCAGGCAACCAGTGGAAAAGGCCAGGTTTTCAGTTAAAAAAGATGGAGGTGATACAATTGGAGACAGCATGTCTGTGACCATTGCCATGGGAGAGACCTGCAGGGCAATGCCAGCCCTAGGTAGGCCCATTTGACCAGGCCTTGGAACTTTGGTTGGCAAGGAATCCCCCTCTGAAAAGTGACCTGGCAGCCTGGCCCAACCCAGACTCTTGGCTTGGACCAGGTGAGCTATCTGATGGAGAGAGGTTCTCACATCAGTCACAGATCTGGCTCAGGGGTCCCCTACTGCCCCTTCTGCAAGGGTCCTTGCCCCTCTTCCTGCCTTCAAATCCAGCCCCTGCCCTCCAGGAAGTGTGAGGAAGGAACATTTCTTATCCAACGTGGCACCTAGTGGTGGCATTTGGCTCTGGCTTTCTGCAATGGAGTAGCTTTCTTGTTCATGTTTCTTCTTCTGTCTCTTTTGTTTCCATGATACATAGATTAGAAAACAACAGTACAAGACACAATAGAAGAGGTTCTCTTCAACCCCAGGCTCTACTCAACAGACTCCTTCCACGTCAGTGATCTCTTTTATCACTGTGGGGCCTACTCATGGCATGTGGTGAGTACATTTTGGAACACTGCTCCCCTGCAATGCATTAGTTTCCATGGCACCTGACACATTCCCCAGTCCATTCAGTGGGTTTCAGCAGGATGTATAATGGCCACATCTGTCCTGGAACTATCATGGGGGACAAGTCCAAGTCGAGAAAGCGCCCCCACATCGCAACTGTCTTGGCACTCCCTGCTGTAGGCAATGCCTGTGGCCAATGTTTCCAAAGCAAGGAGGTGGGATAGGGGTGGGGCAACTCTGATGTGTGCAGGGGCATGGAGGCCTACATGCCAGGGAGGAGGTGGGTACAGCCACCCCAGCTTGTGGGGCACTGGTGGCTTGGTCCAGGCTTGGCAGGCACCAGAGTGAAGGATAGCAGGAATGAGAGGAATTAATAGAACCAGTTCCTTTAAGTGAGTTCCAAGTCAGTGTCCTTTATCTGTGATTTGCTTGCAAATGTGCATTTCCAAATGCTGGCTTGGAGACTCAGATAAGAGGAATGTTCATGGGACCCTATCCTTCTTTAATACATGAGAGGTTTAAAGAGTTCGCTCCAATACCGTCTTGTGAATAATGGGATAAAAAAGCTGTAGGTGTTAAATGACTTACATTTCCATGAGCCACCTGCATTGTCTGAATCTCTTTTGGCTGCCTGTCACAACTTTTCCACAATCAGAGCTGTCCCATATGAGCAGATTCCACTTCAGGTATTCCCAAGTTAGTGTTTTATCCATATCTTTCAATATATTCTTACCTGTCTTGCAGTAATCTTTGTAATACCTTCTGTGCAATCTATGCATAGAGGGTGATTTTCCACCTGTTTGACCTTGGCAGGAAGCCCCGAGCTCTTCTTTGATAAGCTCAACTGAGCAGTCTGTCCTTAACAGGAGCAAGCCCCTTATAATCTGTTGCCTTCATTTCCCTCCACTTGAACCAATTTTCATTATATGTAGAAGTTCGTTATTGTGATGAATTCCAAAAACCGATATCAGAATGTGTTTGCCATCTGATCCGAACCTGGGAAAGGCTAAGGTATGAGGAGGGCTTTGATTGGGCCACATCACTAGGACATGGAGGCCCCATCCTGTGGGCAGTGTTGACTGGCAGAGAAAAGACATGGCAAAGGACAGAGTTAAAGTTGGAGTTTGATACTGAAGCCTTAGCTGGAATCCCGGGAAGTCAGCTCAGAGAGGAAAGAGAAGCAAGCCTCAGGAAGACAGGACTTGAGGCAGGGGAAGAACACAGAGGAATAGAAACAGCTCCTTCGACGTGCCAGAATACCCGCGGTGAGCAAGAAGCAGAGCCCTTCACCTGATTGTTTTCAGCTGACCTTGTGCAGCCAGGCAATGCCTAGAGAACCTCATAGCCTACAGCTGCCCTTGTGGAGCAAACAGGTGCTTAGCCCAGAGAGAAGCAAGACCTGGGAAGAGAGGAAGCCAGGAAGCCTGTGCCCTGGCTGATGTTGCCAGTCCTCTTGCTCCAACACGTGGGAGCAGACTTTGTCAAGGGAAGTATCTTAGGCATTACGGCCTGGTATCTGTAACCTCCTACTGGATATCAAAACCCCTTGTGGGAACTAGCAGGCTTGTGGAATTGTGCATCAGCACCCCTTTGGCTGACTAGTACAGCACACAACACTGTCATCTTGTTAACTTTCACAATGCTGTGCTCTTTTCCCCTTCCACCATTACCAGACATGTCCCATCATGCAAAACGGAAATCCTTTACTGCCTGTCGCCTGTCCCAAGTCCGTGTGGTCATCGATATTTTGTCTTTGTGGAGTTCACCACTTACCCAGCTGCTTTCTGTGCAGTTCTGCAGTGCTTTTCCTTGCGCTTACTTCAGTTCGCACAGCGCTTTCACGGTTCGTCCATATTTCAGCTCTTTACAGAACTGCCTTCCTTTTTACAGCTCTAGAGTTCTCTGTTGCCTCTTCATACCATTTAGTTGATTCATTCTTTGATGGACATTTGAGTTGCTTCCACGTTTGACTATTGTGAGTAAAGACACTGACATCATTCTTGGGTAATATTTGGTTTGAATACCTCTTTTGATCTTTCCGTGTAAAAGTCGGAGTGCAACTGCTAAGTCCTGTGGAAATTCTATGTTTAACTAATTGAGGCATCACCAACTTGGAGTCCATGGTGGCTTCACCGTCGTTTCATCTTTCTCTCTGCAATGTGTGAGGGTTTTGATGACTCTTTATCCACTTCAGTGGTTATCCAACATGTTTTAAGGAAGCGGTAGCACTTCCTTTGTTATTTGTATTTCCCTGATGTCTCGGGATGTTTAGCACCTTCTCGGGTGCTTCTTTCTCAGTAGTGTATCTCCTTTGGAAAAGGTCCAGTCACCTGCCCCTATTTTTAATGGCAGCATTTCTCCTTTTATTTGTGACTTTCAGTAGCCTACAGGCTTGCCCTATTAAACTCTTACCACACACCTGATGATCAAGTGTTTTGTCCCTTCTTCAGGAAATTCCCTCTCTCCTTTCTTATAATGGACTTTCCTGCAGAAAAGCTGCTAGGTCTGCTGAGCCTGTTCTTGTGATCTCAGGGAAAAGTCTTTCCTTCTTGAGCATGTCTTTTCATCTTGACAGCTGGGGATCATGTGGCTTGTATCTTTCATTCTATAAATGTTGTCATGACCATACTTGATTTTTCCTTCCAATTGTGGAAAACATTCCTAGCATAAAAATCATTTTAATCCTTATGAGTGGGACACGTGGTGACATCATTTGAGTTCATTGAAAATATTGGGTAGCTTTGACTGCTCTATTCGGACTCCTTTCATCGTCCCACCCAGACCTCATGCCCCTTTAGCAATAACTCCCAGTTTCTTCCCTTTGCAACTCCTCTCCTGAATGATGCTGTCATGAATATTGGCATACAGATAGCTGGTTGAGGACCTGCCTTCAGTCTTTGGTGTGTATACCTAGGGGTGGAATTGCCAGCTCCCATGGTAATTCTGTGTGTAACTTTCTGGCTGCAGCATTTTAATTTCCCCACCTGTAGTGGCCAAGGGGCCCGTTTTTCCACACCTTCTCAGTCATTTTTCCCCTGACAGCAGCGTTCAAGCATGTGTGTAGTAAGTAGCACCTCATCTTTATCTTTGGTATCTTATTTGCATTTCTCTCATGGCTAATGATGGTGGGCATCTGTGTAAGTGCTTTTCAGTCATTTGTATGTGTTCTTGGCAGCTTTGTCTATTCAAGCCCTTTTCCCATTTATGGCTGCGGCTGTTTGTGCTTTCATGGAGTTACAGTCGTTCTCTTCATGGCCTGTACATTATGCTCTTAGCAGAAATAGGGTCTCCAAATACCTTCTTTCCCTCTTCAGTTTTCTTTTTCTACTTTATTGGAAAAGTAGTGTAGAAGTAACTTGTCATTAGGTAGAGATGAGGGTTCACGATTGGGGCTTAGGTCCTTTTTCTCGGCTAGGGCTTTCGTTTCAGAATAGAGCCACCTTCTGGCTCTGCGGTCACCATGAGCTTGCCTAAGAGGGTCCAGGTTGCGGGAGGAGCTGACAGTGAAGGGGTGGCGGGGTGTTGGGGAAGAGCGGGGTTGCAGACTTCTCCATGTCCTCTTGCTGGGCAGAGCATGGATGCCGTGCTCAAGATGGAGTGCTCCCACACAGTGCTTTTCATCGGAGAGCTCTTCCCCTCCTGGCGGAAGGCGTGGCCTTTTGGGAAGTGCTCTAGGCCTTTTCGTGGCTTCAGCTGGCAATCTGCTGATGAGGCCCCGGGAAACTTCTGTCACACTTCGAAAGCCATGACCTTCCAACCAGGTGGACTTTCCCATGCGATGTAGCCCAGTCCCCTTTTCTGTGGCCCTCAGCTGAGGGCATATGATACTGCCTGACATTTTCTAATGTTCACGTTGACTGATGGAAAATGCTCCAGTCTGGCCTGTTCTTCCCCGAGCTGGGCGGCAGGCCTTGTAGGGATTCTGGTTGCTGCTCCTTGGTTTTATGAACACCGCAGAACAAGGTCAAATCTTCTCAGTGCCTCAGGCTCTTAGCAACACGCCCAGAGCCTGGGGCAAGACATCCAGGTTTGCGTATGGGGAATTCCTGGGGTTGCTGGGTAGATTGCCTTTTGCAAGTTGTTAAAGTCCTGATCCAGTCACCTGGAACAGGCCCAGGGAACAGAAGGGGCAGGTGGAGGCCTTTCCAGGCACGGGCCTATGCTCCCTTTTCAGTGTGCCCTTGGGAAATGGCAGCAGCCCTTGGCAGGCAGGGAGGTGTAGCTAGGAGGGTCTTCTGGTCGCCAGCTGCTCATGACCCAGAAAACGGTGTCCTCACAGTTTCCCTCCTGCAGGTAGGTGAAATGGCTCACTTCAGTGCCCGGCATCTCGGTGAAGCTACCGTGAGAGGGGAATGGGCCGGGGGGCACGTAGACTCTGCATGTAGGAGGTTGTCGGCAGGGTGACAGTGCTCAGTGGACCTTTCCCAGGCCTCTGGGCTGTAGCAGACCCTGCAGAAGCTGGTGAGGAGGGCTTGCCCCCTTGGCTGTCCAGGCTTGGAGGAGATTCCTCCTCAGCAGCACATCCCTGGCTGGGTCAGTCTAGGGCAGGTGGTCCTGCACCATGTTGGCGAGGCCCTCCTGGGCTGCTCCCACCTCTTTGCAGGCAGCAACTCTTCTTCAGCCTCTTCTCACTACTTCCCCTCTGTCTGCGCAGGCCTCCCTTGTTCTAAGGGCTGTTGGCAAGGACAGCCAGCCTGAAGTGGTCACAGCATGTATGGGCTTGGTTGGAGCCCATCGGAAGGCCTGGCACTTGGGGCCGAAGGGCTGAACAGTGAGGAGCACAGGTCATCCAGCCGCTGACCTGCTGGGAGTTGGTAACCACGGAGTCTATTGGTGGGCTGAGGGACGGGGGTGACTGCTGTGCCAAAGGGAGAGAGAGGTTTAGTGCCCAGTGGCTGCAGGTGCTGGTGGTGCTTGCAGCCTCGGGGAATTATGGGAAGCCACTGTCGTGCTGCCCTGCTGCCCTGAGTGCTGAAGGGCTGACTGAGACAGAGCTGCCCCCATTTCTCTGGCAGTATCTGCCCTGAGGCCCAGGTCAGCCCAAGGTGTGCCCCGAGGGCTCCCACCTCACAAGGTGGAGCCTCCACACCTCTCCTCATCCTCATTGTTCTCCTTAGCCCCAGGCTGCTCCAGCCTGTCTGAGGGAGAGGGTTGGAGGTTTGGTGCCCTGAGGAGGCAGGTTCCAGGAACACTGGGACATGGAAGCAGGTGGGCAGCAGTGGTGCCAAGTGAACAGTTGGGAAGGTGGGGCTGCAGCACCGCCCTGGCAGTCACCACCGTATGGCTCACCCACCGAGGCTGACGGACTTGGCTGATGGGGAGAGACAGAGCTCCCCTGGTTTCCCTGGCCATGGCCACCTGAGCATGCATAACAATGCAAGGCGGGGCCCTCTAGCCTCCCTGCTTTATCAGTCAGATCTCCATCCCTGACACCTCACATTCAGCATCTCTGTGCTTTCTCTCTGGATGCTTTCCTACCTTCGAATATACTCAGGATCCTGCCGCGTCCACCTGGGTCCAAGCCTCAGCTCTTTTTAGGTTATACCATCCTTTGAGTAGATGGCACACGGTGCCGAGTATTCAAATGTCAGCATTTTCAAAAAATATGATTTTGCCAGCAGGTACTACGTGAAATTAAAACATGAACCACAACATTTTTATTGACAAAAACTCAGATCTAATCATGAGAGCTGAGTATAATCCTTTGTATGACTGCGCTTATAATGGCAGGAGTGGATACCCGCCATTGCGCCCGAGCAAGCTTCTGAGTCAGTGTTCTTTATCTGCAAATTGCTTGCAAATATGCATCACCTAATGCTGGTTTGTTGCCTCAGAGGGCCAAATGGTCCTTTGTTTTAGTGCTCAATAAGTTTGTATTAATATATATCTTCCACATCTTAGATAAGCTTTTAGCATGGACTTCAAACTTTCCTGGTAAGCTTTTAGCACATAATGTTTTCATTTTCCCTGTATATTTAAAGTTTGTAGAGGTTGCATTGCTAAAATGTTTTTTGGACTACAGTTGTCAGTGTTTCCAAGGGTAGGGCTGCAGTTTTCATTGTCCCAAATCCATAGCTCAAGACACATACAACAGAGATTATATGTGAAGACATGAATAGACCCCCCCATTCATAGCCTACATCAGTATGAGTAAAAAGTTCATGTAAATACTTAAAGAGTGTATAGAATTCCTGCAAATTTAATAGTGTTTTACCATATTAGATAAAATTATAACGTGGTTAGTTATCATTTTAATTATTATTAAAAATAGTATGTGTCACCAAGCAACCTCTTATCATAAATTAAATAATACCACTGCTGTATGCCACAGCCCCAAATATTGTTAGTTTGTTTGAAGAAATTAATATTCACTTATATTATTATTACTTTTTTAAAAAACTTACTAATATCTTCTTAGGGAAATCAAGTCAGCCCACATTCTCCTATCTGCAGAAAAGTCAACAATGGTCTTTTGCAGTGCCTCCCCAAGGCTGTGTGCATAGCTCAACCATCTGTCCTGGCCTGGTAACAAAAAAACCTGAGAAGAGGCAAAGTGGTTCCACCAAAAAAGTGAACATCATGAGTACCAAACCTTCTGGTGCCTAGCCCAGCAGTTCCTGTTGCCTGTTTCCTACCAACAACTCATAAACATCATCCATGAGTGTTCTTCATGCTCACTTCAGTGACTATGATGTTGGTTCCCTCCTGGTCTTGAAAGGGATGAGCCCTCAGCAGCATGCTACAAACCCTCTGGGGAATAATACAACAAGAAACCACCGAAGCTATATTCAGTACTTTGCAAAACCAAAGAGGGGGAAATATGTAGTTATGGTTGGAGGTTAAAATACTTCATTGAGAACTGTGGCAATTGGTAGCTGCCACACATCATATTATTCTCATTACAGATCCTGGAACTGCAAACTAGCAGTTTGAGCCTACTTACAGACTTCAGGCCTGTGTGCCTCCTTATGTTATTATAGAAGGAACTGTTAATATTACTGTTGGAGAAAAATGGCATTCACTGGGACATGGAGACTGATTGACCACAGGCAGAAAAATAATTTATTGAGAAGCTCTCCCAATGGAGGGGGTCTGAAAAACAGACTTCAGCCGCCCCCGACCAACATGGTGGGGGTCTGAAGAGAGGTTTCAGTGCAATTCTGGAAGTGGGGGGGACTTGAATTTATACAGAACTTTCCTAGGAGGGGAATTGATAGTTCATGGGAGGGGGATTGAGGGTCTAAGTGCAGTAGTGGGAAAGGGTTGAGGGAGTTTACGGCTTTTTGGAATGCTGCAGGAGCAGATTTTTTTTTTTCATCTGTAGGGATTAAAAGATATGTAAATATTGAAGACTTCCATCTCCCTCTCCCTCTGATATGCAGGTAGAGATAGTAAAGATCTCCATCTACCTCTGATTTGCAGATGGTGAAGATCTCTATCTCCCTTTATTCCTGTCTCTATGAGATTTCTTTAACCTGTGGGAAAGTGCCATGCTATGCCCTCAGACCCAGGGGAGGGGGTTTGCCTTTTCCCAATGCATATCAGGGGAAATTGAGCTACAGCTTGTTAATTATTGCAAATCTCTAACATTCCTAATTCTTTGTTTATATATATATATGTTGTTATATATATATGGGAAGGATCAGAGGGTGAGGGGATTTGGGGTGTTGGTTCTGTCTGGCTACTTCCTGCTGTCAAGGGGCAGAGAAAAGAAGTTCTCATCCATCCTGTATAGTAGGCTGTGGTTTTAGGTCCCATAGGCATTGATATTGTTGTTCATGTAGCAGAGAGACACCATTTACATATTCCTGGGTTATTGACTGTATGATTTGGTGTATGAATTGGACAAGAAGCTGTAAGAGACAAGGATCAAAAAGAAGCAGCAGGGAAACGGACTTGGCCCAGTGTTTAGGGCGTCTGTCTAACACATGGGAGGTCCGCGGTTCAAACCCCAGGCCTCCTTGACTCATGTGGAGCTGGCCCATATGCAGTGCTGATGCACGCAAGAAGTGCCGCACGCAGGGGTGTACCCCACATAGGGGAGCCCCACGCGCAAGGAGTGCACCGGTAAGGAGAGCCGCCCAGCGTGAAAGAAAGTGCAGCCTCTCCAGGAATGGCACCACCCACACTTCCTGTGCCGCACACAACAACAGAAGTGGACAAAGAAACAAGACGCAGCAAATAGACACAGAGAACAGACAACCGGGGGAGGGGGGTGGAATTAAATAAAGAAAATAAATTAATTAAAAAAAAATCAGCAGCAGCAATACTGTTAATAATGATGTTATAAGGGTAAAAGGGTTGATTTTATGGGTGAAGAAAAATAAAAAAGGAATGAGGATAGCCGTGATTGATTTTCATAGTTATTATTTTGGGTTTTCTGAATGATTTCTATATTTTTCTTAGGATTTTAAGATTTTCTTTTACCTGACCAGTTCTGTTAATGTAAAAACAACAAGTTTCATTTATGATTGCACAGATACTAGTATATCCTGTTGAATCAAGGGCAGGGTGGGTGTTTGTTGTCATCTGTTATCTGTTTGGTATTGGGGCAGGGGAGGCCTGAAAATTACAAAAGTAGAAGGGTATTTTTATGTATACTGTTTGCATTGTAATTTAACTAATGTGTTATTACTGGTAATAAGAATGATGATCTTTTGATAGCTCATCAGCCTACTTTTGTTATGCCTCCTGCACACCTAATCAACCCTTGACTAAATGCTTTAGAGGAAACTGTTATCTCCCTGGATGGGAGGAGGTCATGGTCATTTGATCCTGAAGGCTGTTGCAAGCTCTAGACACTCCAGCTTGTAAAATTCTTCTTTAGTCTATTCTGAATCGTTCCTTTAATATATCATGTGTCAATTTAGTAACATTTATCTGGAATTTCAAGGGGAAATAAACAATGTCTTTATGAAAAACAAAAAAAGGAAAGCAATGAAAAGCACAAAGCAGTAAACATCCTTTAAAACACCAAAAACTGAAAACCAGAAACTTCCATCGCTAGAGTCACAGTAGTTCTATAGTAGAATACCAGTAAGTCCACTCTAACGTATAATTTATTCCTCCATCCTGTGGACCCTGGGTTGATTATGTCCACTCCAAGTCTCAGTGAAGAGGGGGCTTTGACCCCACATGGTTGGGGGGTGTCATTCTCCTGCTTGCAGGTATAGATACTCTCACTTCCCTGGTGTGGTGGGTGACCATCTTCATCTTCCTCTTAGCTCACCTGAGTAAGTCCAATGAACTGGAGAGTAGGTTTTGTAACTCTGCTGAGGCTCAGGACCCAGCTGTCACATGGGCAGTCCAGAGATTCAAGACTCCTGAGTATACACAAACCCCAGTGCCAAACACAGCTTCAGTCAAAGTGACAGAAGAGGCATGTGTAGAAAGTCACATCTGAGTCCAACTCCATCACACTCAGGAGCACAAATTCCAAAGTAGGACCCACTGGCAGGGCACTGAAATCTGGAGTCATCAGATGTGAACATAGACTGTGTGTCTCCTTAGCACTCAGGAGTACCAGTACCTGTGGTTGTACCTACTCAGCTGGTCCTTGGCAAGAAGGTGTAGTAGCAGAGAAGTCAGGTGTATGCAGTATCAAAGGCCAGGACATGAGAACTCTGGGAAGCAAGGTGGTTTATTTCAACCAGCTGGACTTGGCAGACTCCTGTGCTACTAAAAACTGAATGCCTAGTAGAATTTTGGGTTCCTTTTATACAGAAGAAATAAGAGTGGGGGTCTAATGGTGGTTGTATGCAAAAGGACTTTTTGTTAGTTTCTTCAAGTGTTTTACATGAGTATTAGATAGGTTATTTCTTCCAGGTAAGCTTGATTTAACACATATCCCCACATTCAGGTAGGCTTGCCACATTTGGCTTGCATCCTTTCTGAATATGCAAAGCTTATAGAATTTATACTTCTCAATTGGTTTTCTAGACATATTTGGATATGAAATAAGTTTGAATCTATGCACAGGCAATATTATTTCCCTCTTTTGATGCCTGCTTAAGGTTATTAAGCTTTGGCATCACTATTGTCAGAGTCTCTCTGGACTGACTGGTATGTATATACTGCCATGAGATGGGCAGCTGTCTGCCTGTTTACTATATCTTTTATTAGGGTGCACATTCTGTTTATGATGAAACGGAGGAGGCAAGGAAGTATGGTGCATCCTCCTATGATGAAGGCAATTATTCCCAGTAGAAACTTGAAATTGTTTACTATTGGCTTCCAGCTTCCAATGGGATTACTTAAATTCCACCCATTCCAGCTCTGGACTGGAACATGAACAATTTTTACCATTTTGCTTGTAATTTCATCAATAACCTTTCCAGTGCTGTCTAGTTCAATGTAGCAGTTAGAGAGATTGAATTTTCCACAAACTCCCCCTTTAGCTGCCAGGAGATAGTCTAGGGTGAGATGGTTTTCACAGATAGCATTTCTGAATTTAGTTTGCTGTTGGGCTAGTAGGTTTAGAGCATGGGCAGTTTCATTAGTTATTATTTCCACCATGGCTTGCAAGTGGATGTTTCAGTTTAGCATATAGATAAGGGTTCAATAAATTCACATGTCATCCTCTGCCTGAGATGCTGGCCCACATAGTACCAGATTACACATTCATGGGGCCATTCTTCACCTCTCCAGGTGACGACAGCCCTTTCTTATATTTTGATACACTGGCTGGCTTAGCTCTTTCCCTTCCATTAAGGGAATGAGGAAGAAGGAGGGTTTTATTGTACTGAGCATACAAGTACCACACCAGTTTTGGGGAAGTTCTCAGAATGCAACTTTCCCACAAATCCAGTACAGACCATTTGGGGCATTAAAGGGGCCTTTTGCAGTGGAGTTCCACACTGATTAATTTGGCCAAAGTACAATTTATGAGAGTGAGGTCAGATTCATTCCACGTTCCCCAAGGCTCTGTTATATTGGTGGTATAATTTTGGAATTCTCCCCTGTACATGTTAGGTTTCCAACAGATAAAGAAGAGTTTAGGCAGGCCCTTGAAGCACAATATTTTCCTATGACAGAAGTTTACAAGGGCCACATGCTATCTCAGGGGACAGCTGAGAGGCCAGTTTCATTATATCTTTGGCTGTAATTGTGTTCTCTAGTTTCCCAGGGCCGTTCGTCTTCCATATTAGTACCTCTACATACATAGCACAAGGAGACATTTAAGCTGCCCCTACTACTTCAGCTAGGCTTATGAAGAGGTTTCTCACTCCTTGTAGAATGGAAAAGGGCTTTTCCATTTCTTCATAGAAGGAGTGGAACACAGAATGGGCTTTACTTGTGAGTGGGTATTCCCAATACGCAACCCAGATGTAGTCTCCTGGGTCTATTCCTCTACCATCAATGCAGAGACTCGTTTGGACTCCCTGAGTCTGTCGGGATTCAGGTTTAAGGATGGTGAGGTTTAAGTGGTTACAATGACAGCATAAATGGCCAGGGCCATTCCTTTGGTGAGGATGGCTGTTTAGTTGCATCTGTGTTCCATGTGGCCCAGGTGACACAGGACCAGTAGGGGCAGTAGTATGCACCTATGCATTTACACCAGAAGTCCCCCCTTGGACTGCACTTTTCACTTCTGGACCACACATATACTTATTGTTATGAGTATATTTTTGCTCCCTGCTAAGCCCTCCACAATTGGTGTTCCATGGTATCCCAGAGTCTATAACTTGGCAAGCATCAAATAGGAGGGACACTCATTGGTTCTGACTAGTGGCTGGGGTAGAGCTAAGTAGCTCCCCATTTTGATTAAGCACCCTTATTTCCCATTTACAGGAAACTGTTGGAGGTTTGGGGTCATAGCAGATTATTTGACCAGATATGTTACAGACACTATAGGAGATTCCTTGAAACTGGCAGGCAGCTATATGGCCCTTGCAGGTGTAATGGTTATGATATATTAATGTGGTATTGACATGGGCCCCCATTCACACCTTTTGGATAATGGCTCACACTCTGTGATGCCAACCTGGGACCAGGGGAGGGTCAGGGCTAGGAGTAGGGAGAATAATCAAAGGGGCATTGTAACTGGGATTAAACTATTCTTTATCTGTACATAGACCTATCAGTTTCTGGGGTGTGATTGGAGCAGAGCTCGGTGTCCCATCCTCAACCTTCAGCCATGCACGGACCAGTCAGATTCTGGGGTGTGACTGGAGCAGGGCTTGGTGTTTTGTTCTTTTGCAAGATGAGTTTGGTTGAGTTGTGGGCATCTGGAATACAGGTCCAGGACTCTGGGGCAGCTTGCTTGACCCGGGTATGGTGTATCCATGGGGTGCTTTCAGCTACTTTAATTGCACTGGGGGTGGATAAAATGACAAGATAGCATCCCCACCATAGAGGGATTAGTGGAGCTGATTTCCAGTCTTTGACACAGACTGCATCTCCTGGCTTCACCAGGTGTATATAGTTGCTTAAGCTAATGGGGGCCCTTTCTTGGACCTAGTGTTGCAGATTTTGTAAGGTTTTTCATAAGCTGATCATTTGCTGAGCTATTGGTAAGTTTCCTCTTTCTCTGAGATCCCCTTCTATATTTTGGATTAAGGGGGTGGTTTCTGAAAGAGGATTTCAAAAGAGGTTAGGCTTGGCTTTCAGCTTGGGCTTGCCCAAACTTGGAGAAGAGGACTCAGAAGTACTTGCACCCATTTTGGCCCAGTTTCTTGGCAAATCTTGGCAATATAAGTCTTTATTGTATGGTTCATTCACTCTACTTTCCTGAGCTTTGAGGATGGGAAGAGGTGTGCAGTTTCCATCAGATGCTCAGTGCTTTGGCAATTTTTGAGTAATTTCAGAGACGAAGGTGGGTCCATTGTCAGAGCCAATTGAGAGGGGTAGCCCATATCTAGGAATAATTTCCCTGAGAACTTTGGTTACTACTTCAGCTCTTTATGTTCAAGTGGGAAAGGCTTCCACCCAGCCAGAAAAGGTGCAAACAAGGACTAGGAGATATTTATAACTTCCAGAGTGTGGCATTTCAGTGAAATCAACTACTAGATCTTCAAGAGGCATATTGTCAATTCTTTGGACTCCTGGGACTCCCATAGGCCCCCTGCCAAAGGTTTTATTTTTGCACTTGTGATGCACCACTGGCATATGGCATGGGTGATAGCAGCCAGACTTGGGATGTAGAAGAATCTTTCTTTTTTTTAAAAAAAATTATTATTTATTTATTTCCCCTCCCCCATCCCACCCCGGTTGTCTGTTCTCTGTGTCTATTTGCTGCATCTTCTTTGTCCGCTTCTGTTGTTGTCAGCAGCACAGGAATCTGTGTTTCTTTTGGTTGCATCATCTTGTTGTGTCAGCTCTCCGTGTGGGCAGCACCATTCTTAGGCAGGCTGTACTTTCTTTCGCACTGGGTGGCTCTCCTTACTGGTTACATTCCTTGCGCGTGGGGCTCCCTTATGCGGGGGACACCCCTGCATGGTAGGGCACTCCTTGCATGCATCAGCACTGTGCATCGGCCAACTGCACACGGGTGAAGGAGGCCCGGGGTTTGAACCACAGACCTCCCATGTGGTAGACGGATGCCCTCACCACTGGGCCAAGTCTGCCACCTGAAGAATCTTTCTAAAACTTCTTTAAGATGGGTTTTTCCCAAGAGTGTCTTCTCATGGTAGTGTTGAACTAATGTTGTGGCTAATATTTGTGGCACAACTATTGTGTGATCGGGCAATGTCCACCATCCATTTTCTCCTTATATCCCACCCTCAGAGAGTATCCACTCTCTCGGCTTGAGTGTATTGCAGCTCTTGTTGATTCAGAGGCTGTGGCAGGCAGTGTATACTGGAGTTTCTGATAATTAAAAAGGTTGAGGAATGAGAGCAGTGACCAGGTTTTTAGACAGGGATCCTTCCCATGCCACTCTTTTTGCTTCAGCATCTGCCCTCTGATTTCCCTGGGTGACAGGGCTGTGGCTTGTCTGGTGTCCCTTGCAGTGCATTACAGCCACTTTGGTAGGTTTCCAAACTGCTTCTAGTAGTTCCAGAATCTGTGTGCCATATTTAATGCTCTTTCCTCCTGAGTTAATGAGTTCTTTTTGTTTGTATAAGGCTCAGTGCATATGCTGGGTAAAGAAGGCATATTTGGAGCCTGTGTAGATATTAACCTTTGCTCCAGCTGCAAGTTGTAGGGCTTGGGTGAGGACAATGAGTTTGACTTTCTGTGCTGATTTGCTATCCAGGAGGCTCTGGGCCTCCTGATACCACAGCATATCCCACTCACTGATTGCTGTCCTGCATAAAGCTACTCCCATCCATGAAGAACTCCATGTCAGAATTTGCCAGTGGCTGGTCTTGGAGGTCTGGCCTGCTGGAATATACTTCTTGTGATGTTTTCAGGCAGTTATGGGCTAGAATCCCCAGCTCCACGGGTAGTAGAGTGGCAGGATTTAGGGTTTTTACAAGTTCCGGTTGAAGGGAAACCACATAATGGGGTTCGATATTTAACCAGGCAGCTGTTAGTTAGCTGGTGTGTTCCTTTGGCTTTGAAGACTATGATTACTGCATGCAGAACCAAGTTTATAGCTTCTAGTGTAAAAATGACTGCAGCTGCTACAGCTTGCAGACATGAGAGCCTGTCTTTGGGCTAGTGTCCAGTTGCTTGAATAGATAGCTATGGGTCTTTGCCAGGAACAGAGGTATTGAGTGAGTGCCCCTACTGTGATCCTTTGGCAGTTGTGAACATAGAGGTAGAATGGTTTACTGAGATCTGTGGCTCAGTGCTTCCATTAGAGCTTGTTTGAGAGCAATGAAAGCATTTTTCTGTGGGCTTTCCCAGAGCAGGGAATCATAATCTTTCCCCTTTGTGACTTCATATAAAGGGCACATGAGGACCCCAAAATTGGGGCTCCAACTGTGGCAGAATCCTGCCGCACTGAGGAACTGGCAGCTTCTGGTGGCTGTTGGGCTCAGGGAGACTACAGATTGCTTTCTTTCTTTCAAGTCCCAATTCACGGTGCCTCTGCATTATTTTTATAATCTAGATATTTGACCTGAGGCAGGCATATTTCGGCTTTTTTCTTAGACACTCGATAGCCTTTTTGCTGTAGATGCTTTAAAAGAGCATGGGTTCCACCGGCGCAGTCTTGGTAGGTGGGACTTCTGAGAATGAGGACATCTACATAATGGAGGAGAAAACAGTTATGGCTTTCTGGTTTAAAGGATTTGAGATCACTAACCAGACCTTGTCCAAAAATAGTGGGGGCATTTTTAAACCCCTGAGGCAGTTGCGTCCATGTTAGCTTCTGCTTTTCATCTGGGTTCAGATTGTCCCACCTAAAAGTGGAAATTGGCTGGCTGCAGGGCACTACCCAAATGCAGAAGAAGGCATCCTTAAGATCTAGGCATGAAAAGTAGATTGCCAATGAGGGTATTAAGCTGAGAAAAGTATATGGATTAGAAACTGCAGAATGAAGGGTTATTACTGCCGAATTAACTGCTAGTAAGTCCTGGACTGGGCGGTAATCCCCATCAGCTTTTTTAACTGGAAAGAGTGCGGTGTTCCATGGAGACTGGCATGGCTCAATATGCTTTCATTCAGTAATCTCTGAATAAGTAGCTGGACATTTGCTTGTGCTTCACGTGGTACTGGATATTGCTTTATGCTTATTGGACTGTCTGTGGCCTTTATTTCAATAATAATTGGAGGAATGTCATGTGCCATCCCCATTGGGTTACCCTCTGCCCATACTTCAGGTGCATCTTCAAAAGGGAGCTGCATGGGCATGGACTGGCCAGTTTCACTGAGGCAAAACAGTCTCCATTCCTCCTGCAGAGGAAGGGTTAGCACTATTCTCAGAGGGTCCTGTGGCCCCAGTGTCAGTGTGGATTGCCCCATGACATCAAAGGTAATTTGAGCTGCAGTTTAGACAGCAGGTCGCAACCCAGGAGGGGGACTGGGCACTCTGAAGATAAAGGAATTTGTGAGTGACCTCTTTTCTCCCAATGTTGCAGGTCCTGGCTTGCAGGAAGGGCCATTGGGTACTTTTGCCAGTTGCACCTATGACAGTGGCCTGTCTTTTTGAGAGAGGCCCAATTGGCTTGGTCATTAAAGAATGTTGAGCCCCAGCATCAACCATCATATGTATGGTGTGGCCCCCAATTTGGACTCTGACCATAGGCTCTGCAGGGCTGGGAGAATAGGAACCCAGTCTGTCCTAATAATCTCCATCAGAGTCCTCTATTCCTGCCAGCCCAATTATCTGATTTGCAGGGGTTTTTTCCTGAACTTTTTTGGACCCAGGTTTTGGTTTGTGATGCCCCACTAGCTTTCCTGGTTAATGTTTTAACTGCAGTGGCAGGGTTGAGTGGCCAGCTGGGATAATCTTGCTTCCAATGCCCATCTTCTTTGCAGTACACACACTAATTTTGCCCTAGCATAGGCCCTTCCCTCTCCTTGGGGCAGGGGATTCCAAGTTTACTCTCCTTGAGACAGGAATGGATTTTTCCATGATTGCCAGTCAGAAGATCTGCCTTCTTCTTCATCTTCTGACTTTCTTCCCTCCTTGTTTCTACATCATGGTTGGCATAGACTTTAGTAGCTACTTCCATGAGCTGAGAGATATTCATTCCAGCAAACCCATCCAACTTCTGCAGTTTTCTTTGGGTGTCAGCTTGTGATTGGGAAACGAATGCTGCGTTGACCATTGTTTGGCTCTCAGGAGCATCTGGGTTTGAAGGGTGTGCATACACAAAACATGCTGCACAGCCTCTCATAGAATTGAGCTGGACTCTCATCCAGAGCCTGTAGAATTTGAGTAGTTTTTGCCATATTTACTGTCTTGTGGCTCCCCACCATGAATCATTCAACTAAGGCCCTATGGAAAGTTTCTAGTCAGTTGAGCCTGGTTGTGCTCTTTGGATCCCACAGGGGGTCCTCCTCTGGGGACTGCAAGTAGGCACATTGGTCACTCTCCAAACTTTCCTCAGGTGGGTGCTAAGCCAGGTTAGAGCTCCCTGCATGACACACATTCTTTCTTCAAAGTTTAATAAAGTCATTATAAATTGTTTACAATCAACCCAGGTGGGTTTGTGGGTCTGTATGATGGACTGGAAAATGTCCATCATGGCTTGAGGCTTCTCTGAGAATGGTGAGGTATGGCTTTTCCAGTTAAAAAGGTCCGTTGTGGTAAAGGGCTGATAGATGAATGTCCAGGTCCCCCCCAAACCTAGCCATGTGCATCATAAAAAATTGGGGTCCAGCCTTCATGGAAAGGTAGCTGGTAGGCAGGCTTTTTCTCTGCTTCCTCTGCCCCTAGGGGTTCCTGTGGTTTAAGTTGCTACCTCTCAGCATCTCCACCCTGACTGATTGGCAGCACTGCAGCAGCATTGCCAGGGGCAATGGGCTGTAAAAGCTGCAGATCTGTATTTTCCATTGCAGAAGGTATCAAAGACCACTGAGGAGATGGTAAAAGCTGCTACAGGGATGGCATAGGGCTCTCTGGTTCGATAAAGGCAACTGCAGGGATGGTATAGGTGCCCTCTCAGATGGTGATAAAATCAGTGGTGGGGGTGGTATGGGTGTCTCTTCCCTGTGTGGATGATGATAATGGGGCACTGCTTAGAGAGACTAGCTCATTTTCATTCCTTAGTATTTCTGGGGCAGGAGTCATTGCATACAGTGACAGAAATTCATGTTTGTATGGCCCTTCTAAAATGGGCAGATTGGCACTGGACTGAGGGTACACTTTCTCTGGGCCCTTTGCATGGTGATTGTTTGGTATGGTCCCTGGGACAGCACTCCTTGGTTTCTGTATTAGGCAAATTCTAGCTTCCATATTCATACTCTACCCTAACCAAGGTGGATTTTGGCTTACAGCATTTTCCCAAGGATCAATGTAGGGGAATTGGGTGTCCTGGGTTTCCAGTTACTGCATCATGGACTTTATGGATGATCCAGGGATCTAAAATGCCATACTGGGGCCAGCCCATGCCAAAAGTTGGCCATTCTAATTCACAAAGCATCCTAAGCTTTCCTGGTTGGAACCTTATGCTGTATACATCTTCATGGAATGCATGGGGGAAGTTTTTCAGCATACAACTGAAGAGGGTCCTACTTTGTGTGTTTCCCATGTTTCCACCCTGTGCTGATGGTACACAACAGTCACTCAAGCCATACACTTAGTCCATCTCTGGTCGCAACCCTCACGGAAACTTTCAGCACCTCTTAACCTTAGCAGATCTGTATAAGCCCCTGACTTGGAAGAGGGTCCCTTTGCAGGGACCCCCCAGACTGCCCTTGATCATATGAGGTCACCACAGAACCACAGATCAGGACTCTGCACTTGCCACACAGAAGTGACTTTCTGCATCTCACCCAGTTGCCACAATCACATGCACACAACCACCCCCCTTTCCTTTTCTCGGACCTGAAGAGGAGGTACCTTCCTCCTGTATTCTCAGGTGTACTGGGGCCTCCCCTTTTAGAGAGCTGATCAGTCTCCCTCCTTATTTTAGAATTAGGCTTTTCCTGCACTATGCCCCTGGGGGTCTTACCCATCTGATGTGTTGTGCTCCTTGCTTCATTCTCATTGTCTCTCAAATGCACTGGTGCTCTGGTTCTTCCAGGAGGGCTCTGGTGAAGACCACAACCTCTTTCTGGACTAAAAGGGGAGTCCAGGGGCACCCAGGGCTGGGTTTAACCTGGGCCCTCCCAGCCTCCTCAGAGACATCCAAAAGGGGCAAACAATTGTTGCCACCTCTGATCTTCTCAGCGCAATCCTGGACAAGCCCCCAGAATTGTAGTAGCAGAGAAGTCAGGTGTATGTGATGTTGAAGGCCAGGACACAAGAACTCTGAGAAGGAATTTGACTTATTATTTTTTTAAAGATTTATTTATTTATTTATTTCTCTCCCCTCCCCCCACCCCAGTTGTCTGTTCTCTGTCTATTTGTTGCATCTTCTTTGTCCACTTCTGTTGTTGTCAGTGGCATGGGAATCTGTGTTTCTTTTTATTGCATCATCTTGTTGTGTCAGATCTCTGTGTGTGCGGCACCATTCCTGAGCAGGCTGCACTTCCTTTTGTGCTGGGTGGCTCTTCTTACAGGGTGTGCTCCTTTGTGTGGGGCTCCCCTATGTGGAGGACACCCCTGCATCGCACGGCACTCCTTGTGCACATCAGCACTGCACATGGGCCAGCTCCACATGGTCAAGGAGGCCCTGGGTTTGAACTGCAGACCTCCTATGTGGTAGGTGGACACCCTAACCACTGGGTCAAGTCCACCACCTGGAAGTTGATTTATTTAGACCAGCCAGAATTGTTGGACTCCTGTCATAATAAAAACTGAGCCCCAAATAGAATTTTTTGGGTCCCTTTTGTACAGAGGAAATAAGAGTGGGAAGAAAAATTGTGCTTGTATGTATGCAAAAATATTTTTGTTAGTTTCTTCAAGTGTTTTGTCTGAGTATTGGATTGGTTATTTCCCCCAGGTAAGCTTGAATTAATGCATATCCCCCACATTCCAAGTCAGCGTTTAGCACTAACCCCCCCCCCCACATTCCAGCTTATATCCTCCCTGAATATCCAAAGCCTACAGAGTTTATACTTCTCAATTGGCTTTCTAGGCATATTTGGAAATAAGTTTGGATTTGTGCACAGGCTATATTACATCTGCTGCTTTCAGCCCTCCATTTATAAAGGACTCCAGCAAGAGGACCGATACCCACCCTAGACTCACTGAAGCAATCCAATCAAAGACCCCAAATTGAATCCATTTCAAGTTCTCAAGCCCACAGGAATGAATTAGCTCCAAGAATATGTGATCTTTCCTGGGCTCCACATAAAGTTTCAAAGTGCCCCAACATGAAGGTCAGTTTCTTTCTCTTGCCTATAGTATTTTTGTTGATTGGCTTTATAGTAAAACTCTTCTCTGACACTTAGAATTGGCTGTATTTAATTGATCAAATTTTCCCAGTTCTTCATCTCATTCTAGCCCTGGATATTTGGTATAATTTTTAAGATTGTACTATGTGTGTAATTGTTTTACCCTAAGAAAAAAGATTCTTTCCTAGTTCTCTGAGAATATTGATCTGTTCTGGTGTTTTTTTTTTTTTTTTTTTTTACACACTCCTTTCATTGCCTCTAGCTGTTTTACATGATATGCAAAATCTTGGAGGATGGTCACCTCAGAAAGGACTTTCTGAAGTCAGTATTTCCAGTCAAATGAGGACCAGAGACTCACAAAAAGGGCTCAGACCAGCCCCAATGAGCCCTGGAGAAAGGTACAGGTAAGACACCAGAAGCCTTTTTCACAACTCGATGAAGCTTGAATTCCTGGCCTGCCAAAAATAGGCACCCTTTAGAAAACTGTTCCCTGCAACCCTAAGGGGGTATTGTGCCTTTAAGCTTTAACTGCCTTCCTCCATGTCAGCAGTGGGGTTGAGTCAATGGCAGTGGCTGTCCTTGTCTGGGTTAGCTAAAACAGCAGTTCAGAACTGGAACTCAGTAATCAAAACTTGCTGATCAAAAGATATGCTCAACCCCACCATTCTCGGGGTAGACTTCCATGTTCCTCTCCACCCACAACAGCCAGCCAGGGACTAGATCCTAAGATAGCCCATATCATGAATGGGGGATGGGTGCCAGCTGTAAGTATAGACTGAGCTACTCAGTATTTTTTAAACTTGATAAAAATTGTAATTAGACTGTGTAGTGTTCTTTTTTAACAAATCAATTTTATTTATACATATTAATAAAGCTTACAATTCACACAAAGTAAAAAAACAGTGGAATTTGGTATGATCACATAGTTGTGCATGCTTCACTTCAATCATTATTGGAGTATTTCTATTATTTCAGTAATAATAAAAAACAAACAGGAAAATTCCTCACCTCTCAACCTCTCTATGATTCCCCTGCTATTCGTAGTTGCTATTTCTGGCTACTCTTGCAAAATTATTTATTAGTTCATTAAGTTGTTTTTTTGAGATGTATTCACATACGCTATGATCTATCCAAAGTGTATAATCAATGGCTTTTATTATAATCATAATGTTGTACACACAGTTTTTAGCACAATTTCTCAGCCTTTTCTATACACCATTCTCTGGATGCTGTATAACGCTCCTTTGGCTTCCTGAGCTCCAGAACAGCTGTTACAGACAGTTTCTGACTCTTCACTAGCTCTTTTGGAAGAGAAGTGAGTCCTGAATCTCCCTGCTCTGCCATCTTCCTGGAAATTCCCTTGCTAGTGTAAATATCTTTGGTATACATGGAACAAGATAACCTAGTACACATCTTCCTGACCAAACATGGAGAAAAGTTTTATATATTTTCCCACATGGAAAATAAGCAATCCAATATGATCTAAAGTTAGGTTAAGATTAGATCCAGAAAACCATCTTGAGTATCTCTCTATTTGTATTTTTTTACCCTTTAAGGAGGTCATATAAGCATCAGCACATTGCCATTTTACAAGAGTCCATTAGTCTGAGAAAGAAGAAAGCATTCCTATTTAAATGATGTAACAAATCATGTATATTACTCCCAATTAAGTATGTTGAGTTTCCATTTTAAATATAACCTGAATATTGACTAAATCATGTTATATAAGTTTATCGTATTGGGGAAAGAGATAATGCAGGCATTACACATGCAAGTGGGATACTTGTCATTGAATGAATATCTAATTTAGTGATTTTCTTTGTTACATCAGTAAAAGTATCATTATTGGAGTCACTTTTAAGCTCTCAGTCTTTGACTATGGGAGTCCCATCTCTATTGTCTGAATCTAACCTGATTGATTGGTTATATACAACCAATATATACAACCAGTCTTGTATACAGCCAATTTTGGCCCTGTCTTATTACAGTTTTCTTGCATAAAGAAGAGTTTATAGCCACCAAATTATAAGTTGTGAAAATGTAGTTAAAGCTTCAAATAAAGTGTCCCAAATGCCAAATACATTTAACTTACTGATCTGTAACAAGGGCTGACTAAATTTTAACAGGATACCAAATCTTTTTATTAAACATTTACCTCTTTTTTTGGCCAGTGATCACTTTTGCCTGAATGGAACACTATTTTAGGTCCATATTTTTTTTTTAAATGAAAATCAGCTTTATTACATCAAGTAATAAATACATACAAAGATGCAAACAGTTTCAGTCATTTTTTCCCAGACATTTTGATCAACTTACAGGAAACACAAAACTGAAAACTACACAGTCTCAGTATGAAAATTTTTGGGGATCCTTGTTCGGTATGATAGATTGCTCTTCTGTATTTATAACTTGTGCACTTTTTATTTGACTTCAAAGCACTAATAGTCATGCAAATGCTTAAGCAAAAAGTTATATTAAGCAGAATCTACACTGTATTGCCAAACTGGGACTGGCTACTAAGAAAAGCATGCTGTCAGTATTTGCTAAAAACAGAATTCTTAGAGTTGTATTAGCTTATGAAAATAACAACTTAGGTAACATAAATATATTCAAGAGAAGATTAAAGTGAGATACTGGTATCTTGGAGGCAAACTATAGTTTGATGTAAGATAGGTAACTTTTCCATGTATTATTTTTTTAATCAATGCTTAAAAAAATACCCGGGTACTTCCTAACTACTTAAAACACAAATCCTAATCAACTGCAAAATCTTTTCTCAATCTTAGTCGGTAGGTTCAGAGCCTAATGAACCATGAAAACAAACTGTTAACATTTTGAAAACAAAAGAGTTACATCTGAACAGGTAGATGAACTGTAACTTCCTAAAGATGGAAAGCCTTCAAAGCTAACGAGGTGGCTAGGATCTGGCATTCTGTTCTGTTTTGGCCAAGCACTCCCGAACCAGTCCTCTAGCATGAATGATGCCTCGTTTCAATCTCTTCATGGCGCTCTTGCTCCCTGCGTAGGTGGGTCTGATCTCTTTCCCCAGCTCTTTGATGATGGCCAGCAGCTCAGCATATTTGCTTTGGGGCACCTGGCTCTTCCCAGTTCCCTGGGTGTAGCCAAGGGATGGCTGCCATAGTCACTCAGCAGCTGGTGGTACTGCGAGGATGTCGCCATGCTGGTAGAAGGAGAGTGGACACTTCCAGCCGCGTTGAGGGAGGCTGCGGGCATGTGCGCATTCAAGTTCAGTTTGTAAGGCATCCCCGCGGGCGGCGGGGCGCAGGGCGTGCGGGGCCGGGCCCGCGGTGGTGGCTGTGGCGGCAGTGAGGCAGCGAGGGGGCACTGTGCCTGTGGCCCCTGCACCCGTCTGTGCGCCCGCCGGGCTCCCGCGCACTTTTTGTTGGCGGCGGCTCTGGCCGCACCGGCAAATATCTAGGTCTGTCTTTATCATCTAGATTTTGGCAAACCCAGCAATCAGTTAAATTTATAATGCTAGAAACCCTATAAATAACTGGAGTTGAGCTAGATCTAACCTTAGGGAAGTAGCAGTGATTAATAGTGATATAGCCTGTGCATAAATTCAAAATTGTTTCCCAGTGTACCTGGTCCCCAAAATAGCCAAATAAGTAATATAGGCCCTACAGTCTTTGAATGATCAGATACGATGTGAGACTAAATGTGTATTTAGGGCTGCCTCCAGATGAGATATGGAAGATATGCTAATCCAAGCTGCCTTGGATGTGGAGAATATGTAACTCGCCTGGAGGAAATAACCTATCTGATACTAAGATCAAACACTGAAGAACCTAACCAGAGGTCTGTTTGCCATCACTGTTAGTCTCCCTAATCCTATATCCTCTGTATAAAAGGGTCTGAAAAAAGCTATTCGGGCCTTGGTTTTTATTAGGACAAGAGTCCACCGAGCCCAGCCGGTTGAAATAAACCAACTTCCTTCTCGGTACTCTCGTGTCCTGGCCTTCGATACCTCGCACACCTGATTTCTCTACAACAATAGCATTGCTTTTTAAATTTTTAAAATCACTTAATAAGTTGTTTCTTTGTAAATCAATCAATAATATTTTACACCATGCTTTAAAATTTAGGTAATCAAGACCACATTAATAATCCACAGGCATTTAGAATGAGATTCCATTTGCTCAGTTTTGCATTGTAAGCAGCATAATCACTGCAAAGATAAACTCTGAATGTATATTAAATTATCTCATTTATACTAACTCTTCTAAGAAAGGATGTATTCTGTTTAGCTCTAGCTGGAGGTATCAAATTAAAAATTAATTAAGCTTTACTGTATTTGAGAATAGCTTTGGCTTAATTACCAATACCTTCAGCCATTTGTTTTATATTTACATACGTATACATGGGTAATTCATATGTGGATGTGTTTATTGTTTTTATGAAGTCTATCTATAACAATCTACTGCTAATAACAGACACACTATTGACCCGACCCGCGGATCAGTAGAACCAAGACCTGAGGGAGGGATTGGGAATGAAAAGGGACAAGAGACACAAAGAATGGAGACAAGACAGGATTCTGATCAAGTCTTGTTTATTGAGGGTCAATCAGGGGTATTTATAGCTAGGGATGAATGAGGTGGTACATACTGATGACAACACATGTGTCAGTAAGTGATTGATTAACTAGATTTTGATTCTCATGCCACACGCATGTGCAGATGGTTATTTGGCAACGTCAGCGGAAAGACTTTCGTGCTCTTTAGGGAGTGCCCAATTGGAGCCCGGGGGAGTGGTGTAAGAACAGAAACTTAATTGCTTCAGCGAGGGTGGGGAAATGGAAACTTAACCCAGTTAGTATCTAAAAATAGCACTTAGCAACAAGATGGCCAATACAACACCTGTGCCAGAGGCAGCTTCCCACACACTATGTTGCTGTTTAAAATTGGCCCTCAGTTCTGTTCTAAACTCATAGTTCAGTTTATTTTATTGCCCTCAACCTGTCATAACCAGAAGCAAAACACTGGAACTTTAAATTAAAACTCAACTCCATTATCTAAAGGTTTGTTTATTCATACTATTTTGCTGAAGGACTCATACATATATATAAATCAATAAGTTAATCTATGCAGTTTGACAGCAATATTAGAATCCCATGACCCTGTAATTAATTCTTGAAGGAAGTGATGTATATTTTCTGGATAATTTAGAGAAATGTTGACCTTTCCAGCTATTTTTTAAAAAATGAACAGTTCTTCCTTTTAACTAATTTATGGATTAATCCTTCTGAATTCACTTGTTTCTGAAACTGGTCTTAAGTAAAGTTCTGATGTCTAGGCAATTAATAGAGACTGTGTAATCCTGTCTAAGAAGACACTTCAAAGTGAATTAAACTGGTTTTCACTTGAGAGAAACAAACAATTCCCACCAAATCCTGAAAATGTATGTCACATTGGACCTCCCAGGACAACTCCGCATTTTACTGCAGAGCTTTAAAAAAGTTGTATTGGCTCTTCTGAAAGACTCTCAATGGACAATATCATCACCACCTATACCTGGAGAACAAGTAGTACATTTTTTACTTCAGTAGCAGAGAATATAACTACCAATTTCTATTTATCTGTAAAGAATATCTTTTAAAGATTTTTTTCTCTGCCCTTCCTGCCCCCCGCCCCCAGTCATTTGTTCTCTGTGTCCATTTGCTGTGTTCTTGTTTTTGTCTGCTTCTGTTGTCAGCGGCTTGGGAATCTGTGTCTCTTTTTGTTGCATCATCTTGCTGCATCAGCTCTCCATGTGTGTGATGCCATCCCTGGGCAGGCTGCACATTCTTTCACGCTGGGCAGCTCTCCTTATGGGGCACACTCCTTGCACATGGGGCTCCCCTACACAGGGGACACTCCTGTGTGGCACAGCACTCCTTGTGCACATCAGCACTGCACGTGGGCCAGCTCCACACAGGTCAAGGAGGTCCGGGGTTTGAACTGTGGACCTCCCATGTGGTAGACAGACACCCTAGCCACTGGGCCAAGTCTGCTTCCCTGTAAAGAATATTTTAAGAGACTCTGAAAGAGCAGAGTAAGGATGAGAAGATGTAAGAGTATCTAAAATTTAAATAATAAATCTCTCTCACAAAATTTATCTCCTTAAAAGAAATGTACTAAATAATGTATATGTGAATACCCTACTTATATTTTGAAAAATCAGTTATTTTTATTTAAGTGAAGGTAGAAATGAATTAAAATATGAAGGATAGAGTTAAAAAACCAGCTATATAACCAATTCAAATTACATTAAAACCCAAACATGAACTATAAACAGAAGTGAAATTTTCTTAAAAGTAAGTGAATATTCACTAAACCCATCCCCTGCCCTAGTAGGTAAATTATATTGAGAAGAATTCTACATGAACTGAGATACTTTTAAGCTTCAATATGTATGAAAACATAAAAATAAATTTAATGTTGCCAAAATAACCAGCTATATAGCCAATTCAAATTACATTAAAACCCAAATATGAACTATAAAGAGAAGTGAAATTTTCCTAAAATGAAATGAATATTCACTAAACCATATCCCCTCCCCAAGTAGGTAAATTACATTAAGGCGAAGAATTCTACATGGACTGAGATACTTTTACACTTCAATATGTATAAAAACATAAAAATAAATTTAATGTTGCAAAAATAACTATCTGAGTTTTTAGAGTTACATAGTTAGAAATATATAATTCTACTCTTACAAACAAGTCAATTAGGAGAAATAAGTTAGCATAATCATTTGAACTAGCTGCCTACATATTGGGCAGGCCTTATTTTGTTTTTTGTGGGTTTTTTTTTAGCTTTTTTGAACATGTAAAACAAGCCATAAGATGTCCTTTTTTGTCATGGATGATACAGTCAATTTTAGGTCACAAGGTTCAATGGCACAAAGATGGAAACTAGATTCCATGCATTTTTCTTTATCTTGTGTTTCATTCCTCTCAAACTCTTGGACAGCTTTAATTTTTTTTTAATTTTTAAAGAAGCTTTAGATTATATAAATGTTTAATAAAAAATATAGGGGATTCCCATATTCCCCAACCCCTCACCCTAACCCTCCCACACTTTCCCACATTGACATCTTTCATTAGTGTGGTAAATTTGCTACAATTGATAAACACATATTGAAGCATTGTTATTAACAATGTACTATAGTTTCTATTATAGCTTACACTCTGCCTTACCCAATTTTATAGGTTATGACCAAATGTAATGGCCTATACCTGTCATTGCAATGTCATGCAGGACAATTCCAATGCCCCAAATGTCCCCATATTATATCTATTCTTCCCTCTCCCTCACCTCAGAACCTCTGGTGGCCACTACCTTTACATCAATGATAAAAGTTCTTCCATTGCTAGAATAATATTAAATCTATAATAGAATAATACTAAGTCTACTTTAGTCCATTGTTCACTCCCCAGTCTTGAGAATTTCAGGATGGTGATCCCACTGCTTCTACTTGAGAGGGGGCTTAAATCCCAATGGGCAGATGGCTGACATCTTCTTACTGGTATAAATGTTGCTACTAGAAATTGATGGCTGAGAATAGCCCTCATTTTCTTGGGATTGGGAGGCTTGTGTGATTTTATTCTTTTCCTCTATGTCATTTTTCTGAAATCAGGAACATTAAAGTCCTCTTCTACATGTGTTGAGTTTTCTAGTATGGCTTTCCCAGGTATTTTCCCTTTATCATTTCCTTTATCTTCAGGAAGCCAATTCTCACATCTGTTGTAATGCATTTCCACAAGGGGAGGATACATTTCATTGCATGAAGTACATTTCCCACAGAGAGCTAAGGAAATTTCAGGATCTTCTTCAGATGAGTCTGTATCACTCTCCCCTGCTTGATATACAGTAATTTGATAAACCTGATCATCTTCATATGAGAGTTCTTGTCCTTCTTCACTAATCTTCTGAATCAAGAGATTCAACTTCAAATTATACACTGAATTGATCTGAAACTGAATCCTGATTCAACCAATCACGAGAATGTTCACTTAAACCAGTATCAACATCCAGATTTGATAGTCTCCATTGATTCACTCCTACAGAATCTTTTACACCTTATCTTCCTTATTATAGAGCAAGACTTTCATCAGAGGAAAGGTAAATGCTAGCAGATTTGTGGTGCTTTCTCTGTTGTCCACCAGCTAAGTCTTCTGAATTTTCTGTCTCACTAATTACTCTCCTTTTAGATGAAGGTCTAAAAATCAAATTTGAGGATGAAGGTTTCTCCTCCTACACCTCTTGCACAGGGTCCCTTTGATGGCTGCCATCTTTTTTTTTTAAGATTTATTTTATTTATTTCTCTCCCCTTCCCCCTCCCCTGCCCCAGTTGTCTGTTCTCTGTGTCCATTTGCTGTGTGTTCTTTGTCTGCATCTGTTGTTTTCAGTGGCATGGGAATCTGTGTCTCTTTTTTGTTGCATCATCTTGTTGTGTCAGCTCTCCGTGCATGTGGCACCATTACTGGGCAGGCTGAACTTTCACACTGGTCGGCTTTCCTTATGGGGTGCTCTCCTTGTGATGGGGCTCCCCTATGCAGGGGCACCCCTGCGTGGGGCATCACTCCTTGTGTGCATCAGTGCTGCACATGGGCCAGCTCCACATGGGTCAAGGAGGCCCGGGGTTTGAACCGCAGACCTCCCATGTGGTAGACGGACACCCTATCCACTGGACCAAGTCTGCTTCCTGATGGTTGCCATCTTGAAGGTGACGCCTGTTTTCACTTAGAGATGCACCTGAATCTGATGGTTCCTGCTGGTTGACTACTACCAACTTTCTGTAGACATTTTCCTGTGTTCTTTCACAGAGGAGCTTGGCACTACAAACAACTCCCCTAGAAGATAATTTAAACAATATATAATATATTATTGTTTCTCATCACTTGGTCATAATATAGTGACCAAGATAAAATATAATGTCTTTCATTGTGTGTGTTTTTGTGCACCAACAGACTTTAGCAACTTCAGTAATGATTGTTTTGTTCTAACCAGGGTCTCTGGTTCTGAAACAGGAATCTGTGAGGTGCTCATAGCATATCAGTAGATAGATAATTGTTGATATTGCACATTTGCCATGCAGGGTTTTTCATGCTTACAGTGGGATCTTTTGAGGCTCCCCAGTTCTGTTCATGGGGCACATGGAAGCCTGCGTGTCAATTTCACACCACTATTGTATTCCAACACATTAGGTTGGGAATAGGAGATCCCTTGAGGCAAAAGCATCAGAACCTGAGTCAGAGGCTCTGACCAGAAAAAGGCTCAGCTTCTTGCTCCATCCCCCTTCCAGTCACACAGGGCAACACAAGCCCCAAACAAAAGGAACAAAGGTTGCTAATAGCCATGCTCCCCCCTCTTCCCATCTGTCCTTTTGATAGTGGGAGGCCACTGGGGCTGGGAAGATAAGTATGGAGGCCCCCCCCAAACTCCTGAGAGCCCATATGGATCAGAGCATTCTGCTTTGATGCCTTGAGAGACATGCTTGTTGTCTCTGCTAACTAAAAGGGAAGAAGATTAGAGCTCTTCTGTTTTACTTAAGCTCTTAGATGCTTTTATCTTTTTAAACAAAAGAAGCAGCATTTGGAAATGTACACACTCATCTTGTCTATTCTCCTGTATGTAGCCAGAAATGAAGCAGTTGCTTACAGATAATAAACTGCTTCTCAGTTTTACTACTGTGTGGTTAGACTGGTAAGAGGATGTGTCTGTCCCCTTGAAGCTGGCACATGGTCTGTATGAATGCCCAGAGCCTGGAGAAGCCCTGGGCTCCCACCCAGCTCTTCAGGATGACAGTGGCCCTCCATCCTGCCATCCTCCCCAGCCCAAGGCTGTGCTACTTATATGTCACCAGGTGCTTGTCTGGTCAGCACCAATGTGAAACACCCTTCTCCATTCTAAAAGATTCTAAAAAGGAATCTTGTGGCTCTTTTAATACTATTACTATGTAGCAAAAGTTTTCTCTTCCTTTCTAGCATGGTACTTTTTGTTTGGGTTTTGTTTTTGTGCTGAAATGACAGTTCTCTTTCTTGCTCAGTCAGCCTCACATCTGTTCTGTATAATATACCATGGCCAGACTCGGTACAGGCTCAGCACACCAGTGTCTTCCCAGCTCATGCCCATGATAAAACAGCCCACTCCCCTAATTGGCTGACAACCTTGTGGGTTTAAATTATGTGACACAGACAATTTTTCCAAATTGAGTACATTCAGTTGTTCATATGACCCTCATGGTATTCACGATATATGTAGGTTCACAACAGAAGATGATACATTATCAATATGATACCTAAATCATAGACTGCATATGTCATCATTTATAACAATGTAACTTCATCAAGAACTTCCCTCTGAAAGTTCTTTTTATCAGATTTGTGCTAACATGGGGGTCAGGGACTGATTCCACAGGCATCATGTAGACATCAGACAAGGTTGTTTTCAAGTACCATTTTTTAAAAGAAAATATTTATTTTGCCCCATAATGATAGCAATGTATGTAATCTCAGCCCAAGTTTAAATATTTTTAAGGTACTATGAACTTAGGGCAGCACTGGGCAGTTTAGCACTTGCTGAAATGTGTTCAGTGTTCAATTATATTTGTGCACATTTCTTTACTATACAATAAGGAAAACAACATTTAATTTTCTAATTATCCAGAGAAAGTAATGTAAAACAACATTTTACTGAGAAATAAGACATTTTTCTTGTTGTTTTTCAGGGGGTTAGGATTGTTTTCTTTGCTCTATTTATTTTTAAAGTTCTTTTGCATTCTCCTTTTCATATATTTCCTTCATTTTACTGAAAGTTGTCCTTTATTCTTCAACCTTGATCTTTTTGTCTTCTAAAAATGCCATATTTGCTTAATGAAACCTCAGGGAAATGATAATGCCTCATACACACTGGATGTGTCACTTGTCTTTATTTTATTTGGTCATTAAATTTTTGTTTGGGGGAAGAGACATGCATGACAACTGCATGGCATATTCCACTTACTAGCTGCCTTCTCCACAAGTATGTCTGAAACATTTCTATAATTGTACAGAAGATGCAAGGAGTACATAGCTTCATTTATATCACAAAATCAAAGATTGTGTTATTTTTCTTTTAATGTTTACAACCTATTTTCTCCATTTATGGAGTGCTGCTTCAAGAACTATGTGGTATTACAGAAAAAGTTGGAGATTAGTTTGAGGACTGTTTATTGTTATACTCCTTGTCAATCCCCCACTGATTGAAAGAAAAATTGTTCCAGATAGCTTATCTTATCTTAGGATGTGGTCTTAGTTGGTATTTAAGAAAACCAGTCCATTCTTAGCTTTAAGCTTTCAATTTTATGAATAAATGCATACAGCAGGAATTTAGAAACTTAAATATGTGCTTAACTTATTGCAGTCATAGTTTCCTCATAAATTCTTTATCAGCTATTTCATGTGCATTAGAAATAACAAGCTGGGCCCCAGTCTTGTGAAGCTGCTGCTGGTTATAGAAGGATGTGCAGATGCTACCAAGTGTGGCATCTGGACTTCACACTGTCATGAAGCCTGAGTCAGGGGAAAGGAACTGAAATAAAATCATTGCCTTTGTAAACATGGGAACCTTTACTCAGCCTTATAAGGTGGGGAGGGAAAACTAATATTAAAAATCAGCCTTGAAGGGTGGGTGCAACACCATGTGCTTTGTTAGGTGGTTTGGTGAACGTTTCTGCATGTGGGTCTTTCTCTTTTTACAGAGTAGATCAAGGTCCAGCCAAGTTGACTATAAAGGAAGTTAGATATCCCATTAAATTGCTATGAATTAGGAATGTCACATTGGAGATCGCATCCACCCTACATTATTCAGAGCAGCAGCAGCTGTTTGCTGAGGGAGAAGGTTCTGTGGTGTCCTCATCACCTGCCACCTTGAAAGGCTGCTGCCTGCTCCTCTTTCGACAAAACTGCCACATCCAGCCCTTCCATTCCTCCCCAGTGTGCTTTGCTTTTAGAGTAGAAATTCACAGAATGAATTCCAGCTCTTCATTTGCATGGTTGTGGCATTGACTGAGCCTCAACTTCAGGGTCACAGTGGTCAGGAGGCACTGGTGGCTGTCCTGAGTGCAGTGGCCCTCACTGAGCACCTGCCATCCAGTCTTCAGTCCCTAAGTGTTGCTGCTGGCGAACCAGAGCTGAGTCTAAGCACTTCACTCATCACACTGCATAGGACAGACACAGGATTTGAGTCCACATCTGGGAGCCCAGTGTCTGGAATTTCCCTTCCTGGGTGTTTCTCAGTCAGCTAATTAAAGTATTTAGAGCAAGCATGCCTATTTTAAATAAGCAGCATTTCTAATATTCATTATGCTCTTCTAGTATACATAGTATTAACTATAGTCCTTTGAGAAACATGTATCTGCTGTTCACATCTTTTTACAGCTACTTAAAAAGATAATCAGCTGTGCCAAAAATAGGGTGTTTTTGCTTTCACTTATTTTTTTTAGAAGTTTAGGTATTGTTTGTTTAGTTTTTTAGTCAAAAGTATATTCAAATCAAGTTCTGGAAATATAAAATTACTGCCTTATATTACCTAATATAAAGGCATTCCATGAAGTTTGAAACAAGCTAAAAGGACACTGAAGTTCTTCCTTATAAAACTTCAATAATTTTCCTGATGAAATTAAAGAGTGTGGTTGAAGACAGTTGTTCATCCAACTTTTTCTTTCTGGGGAAATGTGGTCTCTTCCCCTTACACGTTTAGAAAAAGGGTCATATTTAAGTAGGTTGGTAACGTTGTGGCTGTGGTTAGGAGACACCAGTGCATGAGCCTGCCTGTCAGCCTGCAATAAACATAGCCTTGCTCCTTTCTGAGTGATTTAAACTACACAGAAGTCCATTAGAAGGCTCTCTGCAGCCACTGGGCTTCTGCCTTCTCTTCTAAAACTGCATGACCCTGTATAAATAGCCCTTATTTTGTTTGTCACTGACATAAGGGAGGTTGAATGGGAGGCTGGGTCATGACAAGACTGGGAATCTTAGGGCACAGAATATGCAGAGAGCTTTGTGGTGATCATGGTGTTTGTATGTCAGGGGCACTGTGGACCTCTGTTTAGGCAAGAGGTTCCTGGGAACCTGAGTCCTGCACCCTCTCCCCCATCACTTCCACCTGCACACACATCTGTGGCTCAGTGACACCCCGCAAGTGGGGTCTGGGGTTGGTGTGCTGCTCTGCCAGCTACTTCAGGGGTAACTCCTCTCCTGTCTGCCTCTCCTTCACACAGAGAACCTGCAGTTTTGGAGGATTTGACCTGACAAACCATTCTCTGCACATGGGCAGTAGTAATGCCTCCCCAGTGGTGAGTGCAGTCAGAAAGAGACCATTGGTTTATACCGGAGGGATGTGGTTCGCAAGGGCTTGAGCTTGGTGCTTAGAGAATAGAGGCCCTGTGAGCAGGTGGTCCTTTATGGCCCTCAGGCTCTTCCCTGCTCCATGGGGGTAAATGAGAGCTCCCCCAGCCTGGTCTTCTCCCTGGAGGCAGCCACTTCCCCAGGTGCTTTTATCACTCTCCTTACACAGTGGATCCAGGTGCCTTTGGTTTGTGCAGAGAACACCAAATGGAGCATGGCTGAATGGAGACTGAGATTTCCCACCAAGTCTCTGGGCTCCTGTGGCCTCTCTGCTGCCTTTATGGTCCAGTCCCCACTCACAGGGGGTTCTGCTTCTGGACCTCAGCCCCAGAGGCTGCTGGGTGCCCAGCTTGCTCCCTAAAGGCCACTCTCTCAGGTCCCAAGTGTTTAGGTGAGCTTTCTGTGCAGCTTTGGAAAAACATGCATTTTGTCACAAAACTGAAATTTAGATTACCTGCTTTATATTTGTTAGCATCATATATGACACAAGAAGAGTTTGAGAAATTCCTGGGAGAAAAACTATTTTATTTGGATGTCAAATTTTATTACTTTGTAAACCCATAATTTTATGTAGTGATGCTTTTAAAAAATGAGAGAAAGTATGATTTTTTGTTCCTTTCTCAGGAGAAAGTTTTTTTTTAAAGGAAAACAAAATGAGTGCTGAACACAGTCTGCCTTTTCAGACTAGGAAATTCAAACCTAGAAGAGCCAATACCCTTGGTCACCTGATGCTGGCTTTGCTGACTTGCTTTTTGTTCTCCTAGGAAGGGTTACCTGGATATTATTCCATATAAACCACTGTTGGACTGATGAAGTGCAGTCCCCTTGGGATTTTTGTTGTTGTTTTTGTTGTCTGTTTGAGGTACCAAGGCCAGGGTTTGAACCAGAGACCTCATATGTGGGAAGCTGGAGCTCAAACATTGAGCCACATAGGCTTCACTGAATTGATTTTTTCTTTTGTTTTTCTTGTTTGTTTTTCTTAATTTTTTAGGAGGCATGAGGCAACTGAATCCAGGATCTCCAATGTGAGAAGTGGACACTCAACCACCTGAGCCACATCTGCTCCTAATAGTGTTATTTAAACTAAGGGTTTTATCTTGATGTCTAGAGAAAGTATGGAAAATCGGCTTTTGAGGAAGATAACAAAAGCATAAAAACAAAATTGTAAATATAGATAAAAGCACAAGGGTGTCAATTAAACAAAGGAATTTTGGTGTAATGAAATAAATTATTTTGACACATCTTCACCTTGTCCTAACTTAGTCATTTTGAGCAACCACCTGAGTTAACACTTCCCTGGGTATAACCACAACTAGCAACACCTGCACCTTCACAGGTATGGATGATAAGAGCTAACCTCAGCTTCTATGATCAGCCTCTGCCACTTCTTTTGAATTGCCCCCTTGCCACTGCAGCTCTTTCCTGCTGCATAATTTATTTGCAAGACATCAATTTCCATATGGCTTGGATGATAAGAAGCTGCTCCCAGCTTCTCCACATGGCCTTAGTCACATCTGCTTTTTGTACCATATATTGTGAAACTGCCAGGCCCAGGATCCATTGGATCCTTCCCATCTGGGTCACAGTAAAGACAAGTGCCTGGAATAAACATGTGCTCCAACCTGCCTTACCATGAACCCTCACAGGAACCTAGGCTAGGTAAGCTGGGACCTGCCATGCCAAGATTCTCCATTCTCCCCCTCCAGATTCTTTGATGTTATGAACCTCTCATTTCATGCAATCTTGCTGGGTATCTGTGTTTGTACCTCATCACTGAAAAAACTTCCCCATAATCTACAAAACACTTGGCTGAATGGGTTCTTGTTCCATGATCTTGGCAGTACCTGTCCACATCAGATACACACACAGTGTCAACTGCTTCTGGATTATTTTGGTTAATTTTAATTTTGAATCATGTACCATTTCATATACCCACCTTGGAAGTGACATTAGTTTTAGCTGCATGTGTTGTACTCAAGTCTCATTTCCTTCTAATTTGACAGCTATATGTGAAGTTATTAACACCTGATAAGTTTATTTCAAGTAGGTCAGAGATTGGTTTTTCATTGTTTTCTTTTCCAGAATATAATGTCATCAGTTTGCAGGTGGTGGGATGTTGTCGTTAGGTGGTAGAGGGTCAGTAAATCTTGAGTAACTTAAAAAAAAAAAATCCCTGAGGATATTCCACTGATTTCCTACAATACTGAAAAAACCTCAATTCACTATCATTGGATCCTGTTTTAGTTAACCGAGGCTGATGAAAACAGTATTTCCCCAAATGAGTTGGCTTTTCCAAAGGGAGTTTATTGACTTGCAAGCTTACAGTTGTGAAGCTGAAAAAAGAGTCCAAATCAAGACATCTTCTGGCAATGCTCTCTCCTCAAAGATCAGCTGTGGGTGATCCTGGACTCTTCTGTCATATGGTACATGGTGTCATCTGTCAGTCTCTGCTTTCTCCTCTGAACTCTGTTGCTTTCAGTTTCTGGTTTCTCTCTTAGCTTCTGAGCATTTCACTCTGAGCACCTGTGTCTGTCTCTTTCCATATGGACTCTAGTAAGAGGATTAAGTCCCACCCTGGGGCATGCCTTACAGAAGTAATCTAATCAAAGAGTCCCATTTACAATAGGTCCACTCCCACAGGAATGGATTGGCTCTAAGGACATGATTCTCTGGGCTCCATCCAGCATCAAACTGTTACAGATCCTCTCTAGTGAACTGTTCGCCATACATGGGCTGCCCTATAATTACCTCTTGTGGGATCAGTGGTGTTGCCTGATGGCATAGACCTCAGAGCCATGAGGACCAAAGGGAATGTTTTGGCCAAGACAGAACCAGTGAGTCAATATTTAAGCTTTAATTTGTATATCTCATGGATTTATTCTACCTTACCATAGGTGTTGGATGGTATGGGCAGTGGGTGATTTGCTGGATGGGAACCACTTGACACAAACTTTAAATATATATATATACATTTTTAAAAAGATACTTAGATTACATAAATGTTTATTGACACACTTTTTTATAACCTTTCCAGTGAAGTGAGTTTGAAGCTTGCTTGAGAGTTCAAAGGGTACTCCCTGCTTTGGAAAACCATTTTCTTTTTTTCCCCTACAGTTAAAGCATTCTTATTTTGACAAGAGAATGCCTCAACCCATTCTTAATACCTGTAAGCCATAAACTATATATAATTAAAATCCATTGAAAGAACTGGCTGGTAAAGCCCTTCAGCTGATGTTCAAATAGTCCAGGTGTGGGGGTTAAGGTTATGGAGATACATACATTAATAAATTTTGCCTAGTTTACAAGCCTGTCATGTATGAATCTGGTTACAGATTTTTTAAAGTACCTTATCAAAGACTGCCCACCAATATATTTCCTTGTCCTTGTCCTTTTTCATTTTTTGCATTCTGTAATGGGTAATTTCATGGAGTGCTCACATGTAGTTTCTTCTAGGGACTCTAGGGCAAACAGGGCACCATCCAGCACTTCCTAGATTCTATCCCCAGAATTTAATTGGTGACCCTACTGACTCTATTTTTCTTTTTCAAATACAAAAACACTTTCCTAACTGTGAGCTAACTCATTTGGAGAGGGATTATGAGGGACATTGTATAAGGAAACTGTTTTGTTGTCTCCACATATTGTTGAGCTGCTAGGTTGGCATTTTTCTTCTAAGTTTTGTGAGTGTGAGCTTCCACTTTTATCACAGCATTTTTTCTTTGTTTTACCTTTTCCTTAGGTGATAGAAATACATCTATTATTTCAGATATTTACCATTTTTTATTTGTTTCCTAATGGCTTCAGGGAGTCCATTTGTTTTCATAAACTTCCCAAATCATGAATTACTCCAAACACATACCTACGGTCAGTATAAATATTGTGATTTCCTTTTAGCTAAATGACTGCCTCTATTTAAAAGTTTTACCACAGCTCACTAGGGCATGGTGAGGCTAGGGGCTTGTTGACCAGTAATTGCTTCTACTGTAGTGGTTACTTCATAGTCTGCCTCATAATTATCTGTTTCTGTTTATGGTAAGACACATCTTAAAATTTGATCTAACCCAGGTTTAGCAAGGATTTTTATGTTGTTGTTTGTTTTGTTTTGTGTGTGTGTGTGTTTTGCTTTGTTTTGCCTTATTTTTGGTAAATCTGGTCCTGGGGATAATAATTGAGAAACAGGAACCTCACAATCTTGAGAATCATCTTTTTCAGGCATGGACAACAGAGTACTGGATTTAAAGTATCACAGTAGAGGATTTGGATATTTTAAGGAGTGAGCAGTATGATTTCAAAAAAGGTCAGTCTGTGAGTTGACATATGCTAGGTTTTTCTTGAGATTAGCAACCAGCAAATCATGAGCTCTATTAACTAAAAAGTACGCCCCCTGCCCAAGTCAGCTGACACCTCATGTAATGTTGCAACCGCAGCTACTATCCTTTCATGGCTGAGTATGGTATAACTTCTGCATCCAATTACAGACTGGAATATTTTATAGCTTTTTCCCTTTGGAAACTGTGGCACAGAGGTCTCACAAGGAGAGACATACTCTTTCCATGGCTATGCTTGCAACCGAAGGAATGTGGTAATAAAGAGTTCCCAGTAAACAGGAGGAAGCTGTTAAAGACTAAAAGAAAAGATGAGCACATACGTTTTGTAGTAAATTGAACACTTAGACTTTGTACCTTGAGATAAGATTTTTTTAAGTTCCTTAGACTATGAGTAATGCTGATAGTTAACTGCATGTTGCTGCTTGTTCTCATGTAGACGGGTATATATAGAGTGTCTTGTAAACAAAAAGTTGTCTGATGAGTCTCTACTCACAGACCCCCTGATCCCAGCTCTCTCTCTTTTTCTTTCATTCTTCTTTTTCTCTTTCTTTCATTCCCAATAACATTCAGGCCCAAATCTCCAACAAATGGTGCCCAATGCAGAGCCCAAAGAAGTGAGTCTTCCAAAACAGTATTGGGACCCACGGAAAGGACTCCTATGAGGGTTGTAAATGACGTCCAAAGCAGTGTGACTCAAGTCTTCTTTTAGGTAAGTAACATTTCCACGAAGTCATCAGGGTAATGGGTATTCAAATGGGAAGTGTGGAAGAATATTTGCAAGTGTTAAAAACTTTGTTGAAAGCTAGTGGGGTGCCTGTAAAAAGTTGTGAGTTAATTGAATTGTTTGCTTTAATACAAAAGCATTGTGGTTGGTTTCAGCCTCAGGGGCATAATGTTTTAAATTTGAAACAGTGGAGATGTGTAATGAAAGCTTTACAGAGAGCATATCAAAGAGGGGAATCCATTCCTTTTATCTGTGTGAGCTTTGTGCCAGCAAATTACTGCCACCTTAGATCCTTTACAATCAGAGGAAGATGACAAAGAAGAAATTACTATATTTTCAAAACCCATAGACAAACAGAAAGTGGAGGGCCATTTGAAAGAAAGAAATTCTGAGCCAAAAGGCAGAGGAGAGTCTCCTGGCTTTATGCCTAGTCCTAGTACTAACCCTTTTATAGTTAAGAAAATACCTGTCTACTCTAATGAAATATGCAGTCTCCATATATCATCCAGGTCTTTATCCTAGCTTATATCCAGTTCAACCTAATGCACCTGTTGAGCCAGCAATTATGGCTGCCCCAGCATCAACACCTGGAATCTTTTCAGATATGGCAGATGCTTTACCCTATGTTAAAAAGATAGTTGTGGGTAGGAGGCAAGATGGTGTCTGAGTGAGTGCACCTTATAATCTCTCCTGCAAAGAAGCGGCTGAGTAGGGTTGGAGTCCTGCTAGACCAGGCTGTTTTGGGTGTTTGAAGGGAAGGAGGTGTCTGGATGTTGATTTGGTGGGATGGTGACAGAGGAGATTCTTGGAAGAGGTAGAATTTTGGGTCTCTTTCACGGAGGTTGCGGTTGTGAGTGGGACCCTTCCCCCTGGGGCTGGCTGCCCGGTGGTGGTGATTCCTGGAGGCTTTGCTTTGCTGGGGAGTTCCCAAGCCCTGAGCAGGCTGTTTTGGGGGCTTGCAGGGTGGGAGGTGTCTGGAAGTTGATTTGGTGAGACAGTGATGGAGGAGATTCTTGCAAGAGGTGGAATTTTGGGTTTCCGATTCAGAGGTCAGATGTTCTGGCTGGAGCCCCTCCCCCTAGGGCTGGCGGCTGGGCCATGGTGATCCCTGGGATCTTTGTTGTGTGGGGTGTTCCTAAACCTGAGCAGGCTGTTTCGGGGGCTTGCAGGGCAGGAGGTGACTGGATGTCAATTTGGTGAGACAGTGACAGAAGAGATTCTTGCAAGAGGTGGAACTTGCAGTTTCTGACATGGAGGTCAGAAGTTTTAGGAGGAACCCTTCCACCTAGGGCTGGCAGCCTGTCTGGGGTGGTCCCTGAACTCTTTGTAGTGCAGCAGCACACCCAGCAGGCTGTTTCAGGGGCTTGCAGGGCAGGAGGTGTCTGGATGTCGATTTGGTGAGACAGTAACAGAAGAGATTCTTGTAAGAGGTGGAATTTTGGATTTCTGACACAGAGGTCAGAGTTTGCAGGTGGGGCCCCTCTCCCTAGGGCTGTGCCCAGCTGCAGGGATCCCTGAAGGCTGTGTTGCACTGCAGTGCTCCCAGGCCCCCTGTTAACTGGATGCATGGTTCCCAGGTCTGTGTCCCCTAAACCCTGGTGGCCCACACTCCAGAGACTCACACACCTTAAGTCTGCAATATCACAGACTTCCCATCCCTGAATCCACCATGCAATGAGGTCCACTGAGGTCTTTGATTATCCTAGCCCTCAGCGTTTCTGTTTTTTTTCTTTTTCTTTTTTCTTCTTTTTTTGTCTTGGTTGCTAATATTGCATTATCTCCTGGTCTTTTCTCCCATTTTATCCCCCAAGGTCCTTTTTTGTTTATTTAGTTTTTTTTCTCCTTTTCTTTTTCTTGCTTGTTTCCCTCCCTTTTCTTTGCCCACCCTCTTTTTTCTTCTCTTTTTTTTTCTTTTCTCTCTTTTTCTTCTTATTTTATTATATTTAATTTATATAATAGGAGCTGCAGGGAGCGCTTCACATTTGCTGTGTTTCCTCATCCTCCATTTCCTCTTTTCTGTGTGAATTGATTTTGGCCACCTACACTATCCCCTTTCCCCCACATCTTGTTATTCTCCATCATCTACTGTCTCCCTTACTTTACACCTCCCTTTCTTTGGCCCCCAAATTGCCTGACTTTTAATTTCTAATACCTTTGTTCTGTTTTCTGTCTTTTATCCACTCTTGATATTATTGTCTTTCTTTTCTCTTTCCCTCTCTCATTAAAACACTGCTTTTTAATTCATACTCTATTTCTCCAATATTCAGTTGACTGTCTCATTATAGGTACTCTATTTACTGCTATAACTCAACACAACTTACGTGAGTCTAATATCCATTCTCCCAGATCTCACATTTTTGCTCTGTTAACAGTTATTACCAATACTACATTACACACTTTCTTTTCTTACTCATTTTGCTTTCCCTGGCCCTAATATTTTCCTTCAAAGTGAACTTAGCCAGCAACAAGAACATAGAATAAGAAGAACAAAGTGACAAAGAGAAGACATAACACTTATGCAAGAACAACTAATTAATCCCCAAGAATAGACAAAGAAGCTAAGGAACTAATTAAACCCATCAAGATAAAGTGATGACCAGACAGCAACAAAAAACTACAAACCAAACCAATAATTAGGAAAACATGGCTGAATCCAATGAACAAACTAAAAGCTGGGAAGGGGAGCAGAACATTGGACAAGTAATTAAAGATCTCAAAACATATATTAGAGATTAACAATATGAAGAAAACACTTGGAGAGGAAATTGCAGACCTATGCAAAAAGATAACAAATATGATGGAGATGAACAGCACAGTTCAAGAAATGAAAAATGCACTTGCTGCAAATAGCAGCAGATTAGAAGAGGCAGAGCAGAGAATTAGTGACATGGAAGACATTACATCTGAAATCAAACAGATAATAGAACTGATTGATAAAAAGATAGAAAAAATCCAACTAGGACTTAGGGACCTGAATGACAATGCAGAATGCACAAACATATGTATTATAGGCATCACAGAAGGAGAACAGAAGGGAAAGGGGACAGAAGGGCTGTTGGAGGAAATAATGACTGAAAACTTCCCAAATCTACTGAGAGAGATGGATGTACATGTCTAGGAAGCACAACACACCCCAAACATCATAAATCCCAACATTCCCACCCCAAGACATATATGTGTCAAATTATCCAATGCTCAAGACAAAGACAAAATTCTAAAAGCAAGAGAAAAGAAAACCATCACATACAAGGGAAGCTCCATAAGATTAAGTGCTGCTTTCTCATCTGAAACCATGGAGGCAAGAAGGCAGTGGTATAGTCAAGGTACTAAAAGAAAAAAAATCCAACCAAGAATACTCTACCCAGCTAAACTAGCATTCAAAAATGATGGAGAGTTCAAAATATTCACAGATAAACAGAAATTGAAAGAGAATGCCAACAAGAACCCTGCCCTTCAAGAAATACTAAAAGGAGTTCTTCAGGAAGAAAGGAAAAAACAGGAGAGGCAGAGTTGGAGGAGAGTGTAAGAGCAACAAAAAAGACAAAAAGAGAAGGAAAAAAACAAACAAAATATGACAAACACAAGTCCAATCAAAATATGGCTAACATAATTCCTTGAAAGTAATAACACTGAATGTCAATGGATTAAACTCACTTATCAAAAGATTCAGACTTGGAGATTGGATAAGGAAATATGACCCATCTATATGCTGTCTACAAGAAACACATCTTAGACCCAGGGATTCATGGAGGTTGAAAGTGAATGGTTGGAAAACAATCTTACAAGCAAACAATAACCAAAAAAGACAGGAGTAGCTATATTAATATCAGACAAAATAGACTTTAAATGTGAAAAAATTGTGAGAGACAAAGAAGGCTACTACATATTAGTGAAAGGGACAATCTCTCAAGAAGAACAAATAATCATAAATATTTATGCTCCTAACAAGGGCGCCTCCAAATACATGAGGCAAACACTGGAAAAACTAAGTGAAAGAGTAGATGACTCTACAATTATAGTGGGAGATTTTAATACACCACTATCAACTTTGGATAGAACATCTCAAAAGAGAAACACTAAAGAAATAAAAACTTTAAACAGTATATTAGAGGAGTTGGATCTAATAGACATTTACAGATCATTACACCCGAATACAGCAGGATATACATTTTTCTCAAGTGCACATGGATCATTCTCCAAGATGGACCATATGCTAGCCACAAAGAAAGGCTCAGTGAATTCAGAAAGATCAAAATCATAAAAAATAATATCTCTGACCACAGTGGAGTGAAGCCAGATTTCACACCAAGATATGGAAATTAAACAGCATGCTCTTAGAAAACAGTGGGTCAAAGAGGAAATCTCAAAAGAAATTAATAACTACCTTGAAACTCATGAAAATGATAACACAACATACAAAACTTATGGGATGCAGCAAAAGCAGTACTGAGAGAGAAATTTATAGCCATAAATTCATACATCCAAAAAGAAGAAAGAGCAAAAATTGAAGAACTACCTGCACATTTGGAGGAATTAGTAAAAAAACAACAAAGTAACCCCACAGGAAGAAGAAAGAAAGAAAGAACAAAGATAAGAGCAGAACTAAATGAAATAGAAAATAGGAAAGCACTTGAAAAGATAAACAAAACCAAGAAGCTGGTTCTTTGGGAAGATCAATAAAATTGACAAACCCTTAGCTAGACTAACAAAGAAAAAGAGAGATAAGATGCAAATACACAAAATAAGAAACAAGAAGGGAGATGTCATCACTGACCCCACAGAAATAAAGATTATCATGAGAGGATACTTTGAAAAACTATATTCCAACAAAAATGACAATTCAGAGGAAATGGACAAATTCCTAGAAACACATAAGCAGCCTATATTGATGAAAGAAGAAATTGATGATCTCAACAAGCCAATCACAAGTAAAGAGATAGAATCAGTCATTAAAAACCTCCCAACTAAGAAGAACCCAGGGCCAGACGGCTTCACTGGTGAATTCTACAAAACATTCCAGAAAGAACTAACACCAATCCTGCTGAAACTCTTCCAAAAAATCGAAGCAGAAGGAACATTACCTAACTCCTTCTATGATGCCAACATTATCCTAGTACCAAAGCCAAACAAAGACACCACAAGAAAGGAAAATTACAGATCAATTTCTCTAATGAACCTAGATGCAAAAATCCTCAACAAAATAGTTGCTAACTGTATTCAACAATACATTAAGCAAATTATATACCATAACCAAATGGGATTCATTCTGGGTATGCAAGGATGGTTCAACATAAGCAAATCAATCAATGTTATACACCATATAAGCAGATTAAAGGGAAAAAATCATGATTATATCTATAGATGCAGAAAAAGAATTGGACAAAATACAGCACCCTTTCTTGATAAAAACACTGCAAAAGATCAGAATGCAAGGAAAATTTTTTAACATAATAAAGAGTATATATGAAAAACCCACAGCCAACATCTTTTACCATGGTGAAATCCTAAAATCCTTCCCTCTAAGATCAGGAACAAGACAAGGATGCCTACTCTCACCCCTTCTATTTAACATTGTCTTAGAAGTACTTGCTCGAGCACTGAGGCAAGAAGCAGATACAAAAAGCATTCAAATTGGAAAGGAAGAAGTCAAAATTTCATTATTTGCAGATGACATGATCCTATACATAGAAAACCCTAAGAGGTCTACAACAAGGCTTCTAGAACTCATAAATGAGTTTAGTGAAGTTGCAGGTTATAAGATGAATGCACAAAAATCAGTAGCATTTCTATATACAAATAATGAGCAAGCTCAGGAGGAAATCAAGAAACAAATATCATTTACAATAGTAAATTAAAAAATCAAATACCTGGGAATAAATTTAACTAAAGATGTGAAAAACTTATACACAGAGAAATACACAAGACTGTTCAAGGAAATCAAAGAAGACCTAAATAAATGGAAGAATATTCCCTGTTCATGGATAGGAAGACTAAATATTATCAAGATGTCTATCCTACCAAAACTGATCTACACATTCAATGCAATCCCAATAAAAATCAACACAGCATTCTTTAAGGAATTAGAAAAACTCACTATGAAATTTATTTGGAAAGGAAAGAGGCCCCGAATAGCTAAAGACATATTGAAAAAGAAAAATAAGTCAGGCCTCTGCAGCTCTGCCACCAACCACCCTCTGGCAGCAGTTCTGGTGCCTCCTTGGGCCAGCAGTCCTCCAGCGGGAGGGAGCGAGGTGGGCGGTGGTGGTGGCAGCATTGCGGGCTGCAGGACCTCCTCGGGGTGTGGCCCTGGCACCCAAGTGCTAGGAGAACATTTCCACTGCTGCATCAAGGGCACAAGTCTTATAATTCAGCAAGATTTGGAATTCCTGGAGAATTGCCTTCCTGAAAAGTTGAAAGAAATCTCTTTAAATTCTGTCTCTTAGTTTTCCATTTTGTTGTGTTTCAGTGGAACATCAAGAAACCATGAACAACTTCAGTAATGAGGAGTTTGACTGCCATTTCCTAATGAAGGTTTTACTGCCAAGGACATTCTGGGCCAAAAAATTAATGAAGTTTCTTCTGATGATGATAAAGATGCCTTCTATGTTGCGGACCTTGGAGACATTCTAAAGCAACATCTGAGATGGTTAAAAGTTCTTCCTCGTGTCACCCCCTTCTTTGCAGTCAAATGTAATGACAGTAAAGCCATAGTGAAGACCCTGGCTTCCATAGGGACAGGATTTGATTGTGCTAGCAAGACTGAAATCCAGTTGGTGCAGAGTCTCAGGGTGCCGCCAGAGAGGATAATCTATGCAAACCCTTGTAAACAAGTGTCTCAAATTAACTATGCCGCCAATAATGGAGTTGAGATGATGACTTTTGACAGCGAGGTTGAGTTGATGAAAGTGGCCAGGGCATATCCAAAGGCAAAAGTTGGTTTTGTGGATTGCCACCGATGACTCCAAAGCAGTCTGCCACCTCAGTGTTAAATTTGGACCCACACAGAAAACCAGCAAGCTTCTTTTGGAATGGGCTAAAGAGCTCGATATTGATGTCATTGATGTCAGCTTCCATGTGGGAAGTGGCTATACTGATCCTGAAACTTTTGTGCAGGCCATCTATGATGCCCGCTGTGTCTTTGACATGGGAGCTGAGGTTAGTTTCAGCATGTATCTACTTGATATTGGTGGTGGCTTTCCCAGATCTGATGATGTGAAGCTTAAATTTGAAGAGATAACCAGTGTCATTAATCCAGCATTAGACAAGTATTTCCCATTAGATTCTGGAGTGAGAATCATAGCTGAAACAGGCTGATATTATGTTGCTTCAGCTTTCACACTTGCAGTGAATATCATTGCCAAAATAAATTGTATTTAAGGAACAGACAGGCTCTGATGATGAAGATGAATTGAGTGAACAAACCTTTATGCATTATGTGAATGATGGAGTATATGGATCATTTAATTGTATCCTTTATGATCATGAGCATGTAAAGCTTCTTCTGCAGAAGAGATGCAAACCAGATGAGAAGTATTACTCATCTAGCATATGGGGACCCACGTGTGATGGCCTTGATCGGATCGTTGAGCACTGTGGCCTGCCGGAAATGCACGTGGGCGACTGGATGCTGTTTGACTGGATGCTGGGGGCTTACACTGTGGCTACTGCTTCCACTTTCAATGGGTTCCAGAGGCCAACCATCTACTATGTGATGTCAGGGCCTGCATGGCAAGTCATGCAACAAATTGAGAGCCGGGGGTTTCCACCTGAAGTAGAGGAGCAAGACGCCAGTGCTCTGCCTTTTTCCTGTGCTTGGGAAAGTGGGATGAAGTGCCACCCGGCCACTTGTGCTCCAGCTAGTATTAATGTGTAAATACCATTTTTGTAGCTGCTAACTGTGAGTTTACCTTGAATGGAGGGATTTGGGGGGGGGGATCATTTAACTTAATTACTGCTAGTTTTGAAATGTCCTTCTAAGAGTAGGGTTGGCACAGACACAGCAATAAGGAAGACTAGGAGATGGGGTTACACTTATCTGTGTTCCTATGGAAACTACTTGATTATTTTGTTTTATATGGATTTTTATTCACTTTCAAACATCCTTCTAAGGGATGCCTTTCACCTGCTGAGCAAGCATTTGTAGCTTGTATAACCGCAGAATGGGCCAAAAGCTTAATGTTTTAAAAATAAAAGTATCTTGAAATAAAAAAAAAAGAAAAAAGAAATTGGAGGAATCACACTACCTGACTTCAAAACATACTACAAAGCTACAGTAGAGAAAAAAGCATGGTATTGGCACAAGGAGAGACACACAGACTAATGGAACTGAACTGAGAGCTGATAGAGATCCTCATATATATAGTCATATAAAATTCAATGAAGCCACCAAACCCTCTCAACTGGGAAAGAATGGCTTATTCAAAAAATGGTGCCTGGAGAACTGGATATCCATATGTAAAAGAATGAAAGACGATTACCATCTCACACCTTATACAAAAATCAACTCAAAATGGATCAAAGACCTAAATATAAGAGCCAAGACCATAAAGACTTTGGAAAGCAGTGTAGGGAAACATATACAAGATCTTGTAATAGGAAATGGCTTCATGAACTTCACACCAAAAGCATGAGCAGCACAAGAACAAATAGATAAATGGGACCTCCTCAAAATTAAAGCCTTCTGCACCTCAAAGGAGTTTGTCAAGAAAGTGAAAAGAGAGCCTACACAATGGGAGAAAATATTTGGTAACCATATATCTGATAGGAGACTTATAACCTGCATATATAAAGAACTCCTATATCTTGAAAATAAAAAGATAAACAACCCATTTTAAAAATGGGGAAAAGATTTAAACAGACACTTCTCCAAAGAAGAAATACAAAGCACATGAAAAAATTCTCCAAATCTCTAGCTATCAGGGAAATGCACATCAAAACTACAATGAGATACCATCTTACTCCCATAAGATTGGCAGCTATGAAAAAAACAGAAGACTGCAAATGCTGGAGAGGATGTGGAGGAATGGGAACACTCATCCACTTTTGGTGGGAATGCAGAAGGATCCAACCATTCTGGAGGACAGTTTGTCAGTTTCTTAAAAAACTCGCCATAGATTTGCCATATGACCTAACAATTCCACTGCTGGGGATATACCCAATAGAACTGAAAACAAGGACAAAAACTGATATATGCACACTAATCTTCATAGCAGCATTGTTTACTATTGCCAAAAGTTGGAATCAACCCAAATGCCCATCAACAGATGAACGGATAAATAAAATGTGGTATACACATACAATGGAATACTACTCGGCTTTAAAAGCAAATACACTACAAACACACATGATAACATTGATGAATCTTGAGAACCTTATTTTGAGTGAATCAGCCCAGACATTGAAGGACAAATACTACATGACCTCAATGGTATGAAATAAGTAAACCAAGCTGCCTCAGAGAGCTAGAGCCTGGGTGATAGGCTTACAGGAAATTGGGGGGTAGAGGAAGGTTGTGAGCTGACACATACATGGGTGAAATCTATGATAAGCTGGGGGTAAGTATTTGTACAAGGAAGGGATAAAATGGGGGCATAGTGTTAACCTTTGGGTGGGGCTTTGTGGTCTTGAGGGGGTTAGGGGTGGGAGGATGGGTAGTATTGCCCAAGAAATTGGGGAGAGGGTGGGGAAACATACGAACATAGGAGATTGTCAAGTATTTGGTTGAGAGTAATGCTGAGAAAACCTTTTCAAATATATAATAAGGAAAGTTACCTTCAAGATGCTTAAAGGGGATAATCTGACACAGGACAGGCTCCTAGGGAATATGTGAATGCTCATTTTGCCATAGTGGGTTATATCATTGGATAGAGACCCATATAATGAGAGTGAAGGTATACCCACATCCTGGGGAGGACTGAGGCCATCAAATAGAGGGAACTGTATCTCTCAAGAGAAATGGTGGTTCCCAGGGCATTAGGGCAGTTTAGCATGTCAAGCCCTCAACACTATTGCAAGTATCTCTGAACATGGCCCTTCAAGCAATGAAGATTGACAGTCACTGTGGGCACTGAGGGGAGGGGGAAGAGGTATTGAATAGATGGAACCAATGTAACTGTGTGGGCAATAGAATTGTTTCACAAGAGTATGCAAGGATGGATATAAGACATGTAAAATTACACCAAAAATATATAGGGACTAAAATGTAAACCATAATGTAAAACATAAGATAACTAAAAATTTAGAAAATTGTATCATCTAAAATATAAACCACAATGAAAACACAGATGTTACCTTGTTTGAAAGCTATTGTCTCAATATCTGTACATCAGTTTCAGTAAATATAGTATGAATATGTAAAAAGATTATTGCTGTGGAAGGGAAAAGGTTTTATGTTGGCTATGTGAGAGTACTGTATATTGTATATATGAATTACTGTGATCTAAAACTCTTGTGAAGATAAGCTTAATAATTAGAAAAAAGAAAAGAAAAAGATAGGACGTAGACACTGAGGAAATGATGGAAGTAGTTGCCTTGACAATTTGCATAGAGGACAACACTTATTGCAGTGATGGAAGGCAAAACATCAAAAACAACGCTTTTGCATTTTTAAATTTTTTGATACCCCAATTTATTTTTACCATAATTTTTCCAAATTAATATGTATTCTATATCAATCCTTTAAACTCATTGCTATATTCCATTTTACTATTAAGGCAACCTGGCAATATATTGGGCTTCACTTTTTAGGAAGCTTTGGATCACAGAGAAGTTCAACAATGGCAGCAGAGAAATACTGGTGTGGGATGTTATTGACAGGGGACACATGGTTGGCAGGGAGTTCTACAGGGCATATATCCAGGGTACATAAAAATGTTTGGATATTTTCATAGTGGATATGATTAAAAACAACAACTGTGGGAGTGCTGAGTTCCTAGCCAGGGGAGCCCTATCACAATCCCTAAAGGAACAGCAACAATCCCCCAAGTGCAACGGCAAAGACCAAAAAAGAATGGAGGTCCAACAATGAGCCCTTGATACTAATGACTATGCTTATGAGCCTGTGCACCTGAAATAAGAACAAGGCCTAGACCTGCAGGGTGCCTAAGAGTTATCTCCTGAGAGCCTCCGTGTTACTCAAATGTGGCCAGTCTTGAAGCCAAAATCAGCATGTAAATGCATTGCCTTACCCCCAGCATGGGACATGACTCCCGGGGATGAGCCTCCCTGGTGTCGATGGATTACTACCAAGTACCAGCTGATGATATAACTAGAAAATGACCTTGAATAAAAGGGTCAACTCGGACCAGCAGAATATCTCAGTCTACATATAGTACCAGGAGTTAAAAATGCTTTTTGACCTGAATCAAGGGGGAAATGGAAAGGACAAGTGAGTTTATATGGCTATGAGTCTCCAAAAAAGAGCTGGGAGGTTATCAGAGGGTTTGCCTTTATGCACACCTCAGCAGAGTCCCAGAGACAAAGTAGATACAACCCTGGGTATTGGTTCTTCTGAGGGCTACAGAGACCCACAGGTTCTATGGTCATGGCAGATGGAGTTTAGTGCCATGTCATTTGGCCCTTTTTTGGAGTTTGTGTTTCTGTGTGATGGAGCTGGACTCAGATGTGATCTTTTTTCACAAGCCTTTCCTGTTACTTTTACCAGAACTGTACTTGATGCTGGGGTTTAAAATATACCCAGGGGATCTGAATCTCTGGACTGACCATATGATAGCCAGGCCCTGAGCCTCAACAGACTTCAGCTCCTACACTCTGGTTTATTGGACTTACCTCACTCAGCTAACATGGAGTTGAAGAAGGTCAACCACACACCATGGAGTCAAGAGTGCCTACAACTGAAAGCAGGAGGATTGCATCCAGCATCCATGTGAAATCTAAGCCCACTCTGGATATAGATGTGGAGTGGGCACAACCATTCCAAGGTCTACAGGATGCTGGAATAGAATATGGATTAGAATGGCCTTACTGATATTCTATTCATGAACTATTGTGATTAGTAATCTAAGAAAATGTGGCATTGGTGTGGAGAAAGTGGCCATGGTGGCTGCTGGGTGTGGGGATTGGGAGGAAGAGATGAGATGTGTAGGCATTTTCAGGACTTGGAGTTGTTCTGGGTGATGCTTCAGGGACAGTTACCAGACATTGTATGTCCTCCCATGGCCTACTGAATGGGAAGTGGTTGAGTGTGGGCTATGATGTGGACCTTTGACCATGAGGTGCAGCAGTGCTCAGAGATGTATTCACCAAATGCAATGAATGTCTCATGATGATGGAGGAGATTGTTCCTATGGGGGGATGGAGTGGGCTGAGGGGGTGGGGGGTATATGGGGACCTCATATTTTTTTAATGTAACATTAAAAATAAAGACAAAAAAATAAACCATTGCTGTATGATAAAAAAAAAAAGATAGTTGTTTCCAACCTCACTCCTCAAACAACTTTCATATACTGTTTATTGCAAGGATCTTGACAAGGGGATCCGGAGGCCATGCAATTCTTATCAGCTTTTCTGGTTATATCATGACCAACTCCATCAGATGCTAATAATCCTCAAGGAGGTGCTGAGTTCCATCATGGGAAAATTTAAAACAGGTAAAAATACTAAATAAAGTCCTTTTTAGTGAAATCAGGCTTGTAAGAAAACTCTCTGTTAAAGTGTTAACTAAGATAAGGAAATTATTCAGGCTGCAACTCTGTAAACCCCTGCTGTCTACATAATAATGTAGTTGTGGGCTAGTTGGTGTTAATAGAATTAAACTCTTGGAGAAGGAGATAAACATAGCAACATTAGTGTTCTCTTTTGTTTCCATGCTAATTCTGATTGGGCCTATTTAACCAAAATAATAAAACTAGTACAAAATTTTTATCAAGGTGATAAAAGGAATTTTTGGTTTTAAATCAATAGTTTACTCCTGAATTTCAAGTCTCAGTATAGTCTTACAGAGTAGTAATCCAAGAAATGTGTGTTCTAAACTGCTAAATAAGAGCTTAACTACATTTATGCTGCTCAAATTATCTTAACTGATTGCTGATAAGTAATAAAAATGTTTCCAAGCACAAGCTTGCATGTTACAGACAACATGGATTCCAGAAAAAAATCTTAAAAACAGTAAAATCTAAGATGTGCTTTGATGGAGAACTTAAAAACAGCTATACCAAAAAAGTAAGAAAGTAAGAATTATGAGTCAATTGTAAACTGTATGTTCCTATTAATGTGTTGTAATTGTTTTGTGTTTGTTTGTTCAATGTCAGTTTATGTTTTGATACCTCTGGATGGTGATATAAATTAATAAATAAAAATTTCTAGAGTTCTATTCAAATGGCCAAAAATTAAATAAGTGCTTATATTAATACTTAAGTTTAAATGTTAATGGGATCTCTACAATGATAAAAAAAAATGTAAGTCTTAAGTAATGAAATTACTATGTCTCTTCATAAAAAAATGGTTC